>NW_019091256.1:0-312108 GCF_002217175.1 Folsomia candida | reverse complement strand
TAAAACGCGCCCTTTCCGGAGTCTCTAGCTGTAACGGGTGGCATTTGGCAGGACATACAAGATTTAGGTTTTCCCTTTTCATGTAGTTTCGGTTTTCGGAGTTTTCTCGGATTCCTTTAAAGTTATCGAAAAGTGCTCCGTTTCACTTTTGTAGCATGGCCTAGGGGCGTAAAACGCGCCCTTTCGGAGTCTCTAGCTGTAACGGGTGGCATTTGGCAGGACATACAAGATTTAGGTTTTCCCTTTTCAGTAGTTTCGTATTTCGGAGTTTTCTCGGATTCCTTTAAAGTTATCGAAAAGTGCTCCGTTTCACTTTTGTAGCATGCCTAGGGGCGTAAAACGCGCCCTTTCGGAGTCTCTACTGTAACGGGTGGCATTTGCAGGACATACAAGATTTAGGTTTTCCCTTTTCATGTAGTTTCGGTATTTCGGAGTTTTCTCGGATTCCTTTAAAGTTATCGAAAAGTGCTCCGTTTCACTTTGTAGCCATGGCCTAGGGCGTAAACGCGCCCTTTACGGAGTCTTAGCTGTAACGGTGGCATTTGGCAGACATACAAGATTTAGGTTTTCCATTTTCGTGTTTTCTTATTTCGCAGTTTTCTCGATTCCTTTAAGTTATCGCAAAAGTGCTCCGTTTCACTTTTGTAGCCATGGCTAGGGGCGTAAAACGCGCCCTTTACGGAGTCTCTAGCTGTAAGGGTGGCATTTGGCAGGACATACAAGATTTAAGCCTTCCCTTTTAAGAGAGAAGGGGGACGTTTTGGATTTTAAGAAAAAAGCTGGATTTCAAGTTATCGCTTCAGTGCTTCTACACTTGCAAGCCCACACCTAGGGGCGTCTAAATGACGCAAACCGGAAGTCTCTAACTGTAACGTGTGGCATTTGGCGGTATCTTAAGATTTATTTTCACCCCTTTTTCAGGCAGTTTCGGTATTTCGCAATTTTCTCGGTCTTCCTTTCAAGTTATCGGTTCAGAGCTGGTTATACCTTTCAAGTCCACACCGAGGGGCGTAAACGCGCCCTTTCCGGAGTCTCTAACTGTAACGGGTGGCATTTGGCAGGACATACAAGATTTAGGTTTTCCCTTTTCATGTAGTTTCGGTATTTCGGAGTTTTCTCGGATTCCTTTAAAGTTATCGAAAAGTGCTCGTTTAACTTTTGTAGCTATGGCCTAGGGGCGTAAAACGCGCCCTTTCCGGAGTCTCTAGCTGTAACGGGTGGCATTTGGCAGGACATACAAGATTTAGGTTTTCCCTTTCATGTAGTTTCGGTATTTCGAGTTTTCTCGGATTCCTTTAAAGTTATCGTAAAAGTGCTCCGTTTCACTTTTGTAGCTATGGCCTAGGGGCGTAAACGCGCCTTTCCGGAGTCTCTACTGTAACGGGTGGCATTTGGCAGGACATACAAGATTTAGGTTTTCCCTTTTCATGTAGTTTCGGTATTTCGGAGTTTTCTCGGATTCCTTTAAAGTTATCGAAAAGTGCTCGTTTCACTTTTGTAGCATGGCCTAGGGGCGTAAAACGCGCCCTTTCGGAGTCTCTAGCTGTAACGGGTGGCATTTGGCAGGACATACAAGATTTAGGTTTTCCATTTTCGTGTTTCTTTATTTCGCAGTTTTCTCGGATTCCTTTAAAGTTATCGCAAAAGTGCTCCGTTTCACTTTTGTAGCCATGGCCTAGGGGCGTAAAACGCGCCCTTTACGGAGTCTCTAGCTGTAACGGTGGCATTTGGCAGGACATACAAGATTTAAGCCTTCCCTTTTAAGAGAGAAGGGGGACGTTTTGGATTTTAAGAAAAAAGCTGGATTTCAAGTTATCGCTTCAGTGCTTCTACACTTGCAAGCCCACACCTAGGGGCGTCTAAATGACGCAAACCGGAAGTCTCTAACTGTAACGTGTGGCATTTGGCAGGTATCTTAAGATTTATTTTCACCCCTTTTTCAGGCAGTTTCGGTATTTCGCAATTTTCTCGGTCTTCCTTTCAAGTTATCGGTTCAGAGCTGGTTATACACTTTCAAGTCCACACCGAGGGGCGTACAACGCGCCCTTTCCGGAGTCTCTAACTGTAACGGGTGGCATTTGGCAGGACATACAAGATTTAGGTTTTCCCTTTTCATGTAGTTTCGGTATTTCGGAGTTTTCTCGGATTCCTTTAAAGTTATCGCAAAAGTGCTCCGTTTCACTTTTGTCATGGCCTAGGGGCGTAAAACGCGCCCTTTACGGAGTCTCTAGCTGTAACGGGTGGCATTTGCAGGACATACAAGATTTAAGCCTTCCCTTTTAAGAGAGAAGGGGGGACGTTTTGGATTTTAAAAAAAGCTGGATTTCAAGTTATCGCTTCAGTGCTTCTACACTTGCAAGCCCACACTAGGGGCGTCTAAATGACGCAAACCGGAGTCTCTAACTGTAACGTGTGGCATTTGGCAGGTATCTTAAGATTTATTTTCACCCCTTTTTCAGGCAGTTTCGGTATTTCGCAATTTTCTCGGTCTTCCTTTCAAGTTATCGGTTCAGAGCTGGTTATACACTTTCAAGTCCACACCGAGGGGCGTAAACGCGCCTTTCCGGAGTCTCTAGCTGTAACGGGTGGCATTTGGCAGGACATACAAGATTTAGGTTTTCCCTTTTCATGAGTTTCGGTATTTCGGAGTTTTCTCGGATTCCTTTAAAGTTATCGTAAAAGTGCTCGTTTCACTTTTGTAGCTATGGCCTAGGGGCGTAAAACGCGCCCTTTCCGGAGTCTCTAGCTGTAACGGGTGGCATTTGGCAGGACATACAAGATTTAGGTTTTCCTTTTCATGTAGTTTCGTATTTCGAGTTTCTCGGATTCCTTTAAAGTTATCGTAAAAGTGCTCCGTTTCACTTTTGTAGCTATGGCCTGGGGCGTAAACGCGCCTTTCCGGAGTCTCTACTGTAACGGGTGGCATTTGGCAGGACATACAAGATTTAGGTTTTCCCTTTTCATGTAGTTCGGTATTTCGGAGTTTTCTCGGATTCCTTTAAAGTTATCGTAAAAGTGCTCCGTTTCACTTTGTAGCATGGCCTAGGGCGTAAAACGCGCCCTTTCGGAGTCTCTAGCTGTAACGGGTGGCATTTGGCAGGACATACAAGATTTAGGTTTTCCATTTTCGTGTTTTCTTTATTTCGCAGTTTTCTCGGATTCCTTTAAAGTTATCGCAAAAGTGCTCCGTTTCACTTTTGTAGCCATGGCCTAGGGGCGTAAAACGCGCCCTTTACGGAGTCTCTAGCTGTAACGGTGGCATTTGGCAGGACATACAAGATTTAAGGCTTCCCTTTTAAGAGAGAAGGGGGACGTTTGGATTTTAAAAAAAGCTGGATTTCAAGTTATCGCTTCAGTGCTTCTACACTTGCAAGCCCACACCTAGGGCGTCTAAATGACGCAAACCGGAAGTCTCAACTGTAACGGTGGCATTTGGCAGGTATCTTAAGATTTATTTTCACCCCTTTTTCAGGCAGTTTCGGTATTTCGCAATTTTCTCGGTCTTCCTTTCAAGTTATCGGTCAGAGCTTTTATACACTTTCAAGTCCACACCGAGGGGCGTAAAACGCGCCCTTTCCGGAGTCTCTAGCTGTAACGGGTGGCATTTGGCAGGACATACAAGATTTAGGTTTTCCCTTTTCATGTAGTTTCGGTATTTCGGAGTTTTCTCGGATTCCTTTAAAGTTATCGCAAAAGTGCTCCGTTTCACTTTTGTAGCTATGGCCTAGGGCGTAAAACGCGCCCTTTCCGGAGTCTCTAGCTGTAACGGTGGCATTTGGCAGGACATACAAGATTTAGGTTTTCCATTTTCGTGTTTTCTTTATTTCGCAGTTTTCTCGGATTCCTTTAAAGTTATCGCAAAAGTGCTCCGTTTCACTTTTGTAGCCATGGCCTAGGGGCGTAAAACGCGCCCTTTACGGAGTCTCTAGCTGTAACGGGTGGCATTTGGCAGGACATACAAGATTTAAGCCTTCCCTTTTAAGAGAGAAGGGGGACGTTTTGGATTTTAAGAAAAAAGCTGGATTTCAAGTTATCGCTTCAGTGCTTCTACACTTGCAAGCCCACACCTAGGGGCGTCTAAATGACGCAAACCGGAAGTCTCTAACTGTAACGTGTGGCATTTGGCAGGTATCTTAAGATTTATTTTCACCCCTTTTTCAGGCAGTTTCGGTATTTCGCAATTTTCTCGGTCTTCCTTTCAAGTTATCGGTTCAGAGCTGGTTATACACTTTCAAGTCCACACGAGGGGCGTAAAACGCGCCCTTTCCGGAGTCTCTAGCTGTAACGGTGGCATTTGGCAGGACATACAAGATTTAGTTTTCCCTTTTCATGTAGTTTCGGTATTTCGGAGTTTTCTCGGATTCCTTTAAAGTTATCGTAAAGTGCTCGTTTCACTTTTGTAGCATGGCCTAGGGGCGTAAAAGCGCCCTTTCCGGAGTCTCTAGCTGTAACGGGTGGCATTTGGCAGGAATACAAGATTTAGGTTTTCCCTTTTCATGTAGTTTCGGTATTTCGGAGTTTTCTCGGATTCCTTTAAAGTTATCGTAAAAGTGCTCCGTTTCATTTTGTAGCTATGGCCTAGGGGCGTAAAACGCGCCCTTTGCGGAGTCTGTAGCTGTAACGGGTGGCATTTGGCAGGACATACAGATTTAGGTTTTCCATTTTCGTGTTTTCTTATTTCGAGTTTTCTCGGATTCCTTTAAAGTTATCGTAAAAGTGCTCCGTTTCACTTTTGTAGCTATGGCCTAGGGGCGTAAAACGCGCCCTTTCCGGAGTCTCTAGCTGTAACGGGTGGCATTTGGCAGGACATACAAGATTTAGGTTTTCCCTTTTCATGTAGTTTCGGTATTTCGGAGTTTTCTCGGATTCCTTTAAAGTTATCGCAAAAGTGCTCCGTTTCACTTTTGTAGCTATGGCCTAGGGGCGTAAAACGCGCCCTTTGCGGAGTCTCTAGCTGTAACGGGTGGCATTTGGCAGGACATACAAGATTTAGGTTTTCCCTTTTCATGTAGTTTCGGTATTTCGGAGTTTTCTCGGATTCCTTTAAAGTTATCGCAAAAGTGCTCCGTTTCACTTTTGTAGCATGGCCTAGGGCGTAAAACGCGCCCTTTCGGAGTCTGTAGCTGTAACGGGTGGCATTTGGCAGGACATACAAGATTTAGGTTTTCCATTTTCGTGTTTTCTTTATTTCGCAGTTTTCTCGGATTCCTTTAAAGTTATCGCAAAAGTGCTCCGTTTCACTTTTGTAGCCATGGCCTAGGGGCGTAAAACGCGCCCTTTACGGAGTCTCTAGCTGTAACGGGTGGCATTTGGCAGGACATACAAGATTTAAGCCTTCCCTTTTAAGAGAGAAGGGGGGACGTTTTGGATTTTAAGAAAAAAGCTGGATTTCAAGTTATCGCTTCAGTGCTTCTACACTTGCAAGCCCACACCTAGGGGCGTCTAAATGACGCAAACCGGAAGTCTCTAACTGTAACGTGTGGCATTTGGCAGGTATCTTAAGATTTATTTCACCCTTTTTCAGGCAGTTTCGGTATTTCGCAATTTTCTCGGTCTTCCTTTCAAGTTATCGGTTCAGAGCTGGTTATACACTTTCAAGTCCACACCGAGGGCGTACAACGCGCCCTTTCCGGAGTCTCTAACTGTAACGGGTGGCATTTGGCAGGACATACAAGATTTAGGTTTTCCCTTTTCATGTATTTCGGTATTTCGGAGTTTTCTCGGATTCCTTTAAAGTTATCGCAAAAGTGCTCCGTTTCACTTTTGTAGTCATGGCCTAGGGGCGTAAAACGCGCCCTTTACGGAGTCTCTAGCTGTAAGGGTGGCATTTGGCAGGACATACAAGATTTAAGCCTTCCCTTTTAAGAGAGAAGGGGGACGTTTCGGATTTTAAGAAAAAAGCTGGATTTCAAGTTATCGCTTCAGTGCTTCTACACTTGCAAGCCCACACCTAGGGGTGTCTAAATGACGCAAACCGGAAGTCTCAACTGTAACGTGTGCATTTGGCAGGTATCTTAATTTATTTTCACCCCTTTTTCAGGCAGTTTCGGTATTTCGCAATTTTCTCGGTCTTCCTTTCAAGTTATCGGTTCAGAGCTGGTTATACACTTTCAAGTCCACACCGAGGGGCGTACAACGCGCCCTTTCCGGAGTCTCTAGCTGTAACGGGTGGCATTTGGCAGGACATACAAGATTTAGGTTTTCCCTTTTCATGTAGTTTCGGTATTTCGGAGTTTTCTCGGATTCCTTTAAAGTTATCGTAAAAGTGCTCCGTTTCACTTTTGTAGCTATGGCCTAGGGGCGTAAAACGCGCCCTTTCCGGAGTCTCTAGCTGTAACGGGTGGCATTTGGCAGGACATACAAGATTTAGGTTTTCCCTTTTCATGTAGTTTCGGTATTTCGGAGTTTTCTCGGATTCCTTTAAAGTTATCGTAAAAGTGCTCCGTTTCACTTTGTAGCTATGGCCTAGGGCGTAAAACGCGCCCTTTCCGGAGTCTCTAGCTGTAACGGGTGGCATTTGCAGGACATACAAGATTTAGGTTTTCCCTTTTCATGTAGTTTCGGTATTTCGGAGTTTTTTCGGATTCCTTTAAAGTTATCGTAAAAGTGCTCCGTTTCACTTTTGTAGCTATGGCCTAGGGGCGTACAACGCCCCTTTCCGGAGTCTCTAACTGTAACGGGTGGCATTTGGCAGGACATACAAGATTTAGGTTTTCCCTTTTCATGTAGTTTCGGTATTTCGGAGTTTTCTCGGATTCCTTTCAAGTTATCGTTCAGAGCTGTTATCACTTTCAGTCCACACCGAGGGCGTACAACGCGCCCTTTCCGGAGTCTCTACTGTAACGGGTGGCATTTGGCAGGACATACAAGATTTAGGTTTTCCTTTTCATGTGTTTCGGTATTTCGAGTTTTCTCGGATTCCTTTAAAGTTATCGCAAAAGTGCTCCGTTTCACTTTGTAGTCATGGCCTAGGGGCGTAAAACGCGCCCTTTACGGAGTCTCTAGCTGTAACGGGTGGCATTTGGCAGGACATACAAGATTTAAGCCTTCCCTTTTAAGAGAGAAGGGGGGACGTTTGGATTTTAAGAAAAAAGCTGGATTTCAAGTTATCGCTTCAGTGCTTCTACACTTGCAAGCCCACACCTAGGGGTGTCTAAATGACGCAAACCGGAAGTCTCTAACTGTAACGTGTGGCATTTGGCAGGTATCTTAAGATTTATTTTCACCCTTTTTCAGGCAGTTTCGGTATTTCGCAATTTTCTCGGTCTTCCTTTCAAGTTATCGGTTCAGAGCTGGTTATACACTTTCAAGTCCACACCGAGGGGCGTAAAACGCGCCCTTTCCGGAGTCTCTAGCTGTAAGGGTGGCATTTGGCAGGACATACAAGATTTAGGTTTTCCCTTTTCATGTAGTTTCGGTATTTCGGAGTTTTCTCGGATTCCTTTAAAGTTATCGTAAAAGTGCTCCGTTTCACTTTTGTAGCTATGGCCTAGGGCGTAAAACGCGCCCTTTCCGGAGTCTCTAGCTGTAACGGGTGGCATTTGGCAGGACATACAAGATTTAGGTTTTCCCTTTTCATGTAGTTTCGGTATTTCGGAGTTTTCTCGGATTCCTTTAAAGTTATCGTAAAAGTGCTCCGTTTCACTTTTGTAGCTATGGCCTAGGGGCGTAAAACCGCCCTTTCCGGAGTCTCTAGCTGTAACGGGTGGCATTTGGCAGGACATACAGATTTAGGTTTTCCCTTTTCATGTAGTTTCGGTATTTCGGAGTTTTTCGGATTCCTTTAAGTTATCGTAAAAGTGCTCCGTTTCACTTTTGTAGCTATGGCCTAGGGGCGTACAACGCGCCCTTTCCGGAGTCTCTGACTGTAACGGGTGGCATTTGGCAGGACATACAAGATTTAGGTTTTCCCTTTTCATGTAGTTTCGGTATTTCGGAGTTTTCTCGGATTCCTTTAAAGTTATCGAAAAGTGCTCCGTTTCACTTTTGTAGCTATGGCCTAGGGGCGTAAAACGCGCCCTTTCGGAGTCTTAGCTGTAACGGGTGGCATTTGGCAGGACATACAAGATTTAGGTTTTCCATTTTCGTGGTTTCTTTATTTCGCAGTTTTCTCGGATTCCTTTAAAGTTATCGCAAAAGTGCTCGTTTCATTTTGTAGCCATGGCCTAGGGGCGTAAAACGCGCCCTTTACGGAGTCTCTAGCTGTAACGGGTGGCATTTGGCAGGACATACAAGATTTAAGCCTTCCCTTTTAAGAGAGAAGGGGGACTTTTGGATTTTAAGAAAAAAGCTGGATTTCAAGTTATCGCTTCAGTGCTTCTACACTTGCAAGCCCACACCTAGGGGCGTCTAAATGACGCAAACCGGAAGTCTCTAACTGTAACGTGTGGCATTTGGCAGGTATCTTAAGATTTATTTTCACCCCTTTTTCAGGCAGTTTCGGTATTTCGCAATTTTCTCGGTCTTCCTTTCAAGTTATCGGTTCAGAGCTGGTTATACATTTTCAAGTCCACACCGAGGGGCGTACAACGCGCCCTTTCCGGAGTCTCTAACTGTAACGGGTGGCATTTGGCAGGACATACAAGATTTAGGTTTTCCCTTTTCATGTAGTTTCGGTATTTCGGAGTTTTCTCGGATTCCTTTAAAGTTATCGCAAAAGTGCTCCGTTTCACTTTTGTATCATGGCCTAGGGGCGTAAAACGCGCCCTTTACGGAGTCTCTAGCTGTAACGGGTGGCATTTGGCAGGACATACAAGATTTAAGCCTTCCCTTTTAAGAGAGAAGGGGGGACTTTTCGGATTTTAAGAAAAAAGCTGGATTTCAAGTTATCGCTTCAGTGCTTCTACACTTGCAAGCCCACACCTAGGGGGTCTAAATGACGCAAACCGGAAGTCTCTAACTGTAACGTGTGGCATTTGGCAGGTATCTTAAGATTTATTTTCACCCCTTTTTCAGCGTTTCGGTATTTCGCAATTTTCTCGGGTCTTCCTTTCAAGTTATCGGTTCAGAGCTGGTTTACACTTTCAAGTCCACACCGAGGGGCGTTAAAACGCGCCCTTTCCGGAGTCTCTAGCTGTAACGGTGGCATTTGGCAGGACATACAAGATTTAGGTTTTCCCTTTTTCATGTAGTTTCGGATTTCGGAGTTTTCTCGGATTCCTTTAAAGTTATCGTAAAGTGCTCCGTTTCACTTTTGTAGCTATGGCCTAGGGGCGTAAAACGCGCCCTTTCCGGAGTCTCTAGCTGTAACGGGTGGCATTTGGCAGGACATACAAGATTTAGGTTTTCCCTTTTCATGTAGTTTCGGTATTTCGGAGTTTTCTCGGATTCCTTTAAAGTTATCGTAAAAGTGCTCCGTTTCACTTTTGTAGCTATGGCCTAGGGGCGTAAAACGCGCCCTTCCGGAGTCTCTAGCTGTAACGGGTGGCATTTGGCAGGAATACAAGATTTAGTTTTCCCTTTTCATGTAGTTTCGGTATTTCGGAGTTTTTTCGGATTCCTTTAAAGTTATCGTAAAAGTGCTCCGTTTCACTTTTGTAGCTAGGCCTAGGGGCGTACAACGCGCCCTTTCCGGAGTCTCTACTGTAACGGGTGGCATTTGGCAGGACATACAAGATTAGGTTTTCCCTTTTCATGTAGTTTCGTATTTCGGAGTTTTCTCGGATTCCTTTAAAGTTATCGTAAAAGTGCTCCGTTTCACTTTTGTAGCTATGGCCTAGGGGCGTAAAACGCGCCCTTTGCGGAGTCTGTAGCTGTAACGGGTGGCATTTGGCAGGACATACAAGATTTAGGTTTCCATTTTCTGGTTTCTTATTTCGCAGTTTTCTCGGATTCCTTTAAAGTTATCGCAAAAGTGCTCGTTTCACTTTTGTAGCCATGGCCTAGGGGCGTAAAACGCGCCCTTTACGGAGTCTCTAGCTGTAACGGGTGCATTTGGCAGGACATACAAGATTTAAGCCTTCCCTTTTAAGAGAGAAGGGGGGACGTTTTGGATTTTAAGAAAAAAGCTGGATTTCAAGTTATCGCTTCAGTGCTTCTACACTTGCAAGCCCACACCTAGGGCGTCTAAATGACGCAAACCGGAAGTCTCTAACTGTAACGTGTGGCATTTGGCAGGTACTTAAGATTTATTTTCACCCTTTTTCAGGCAGTTTCGGTATTTCGCAATTTTCTCGGTCTTCCTTTCAAGTTATCGGTTCAGAGCTGGTATACACTTTCAAGTCCACACCGAGGGCGTACAACGCGCCCTTTCCGGAGTCTCTAACTGTAACGGGTGGCATTTGGCAGGACATACAGATTTAGGTTTTCCCTTTTCATGTAGTTTCGGTATTTCGGAGTTTTCTCGGATTCCTTTAAAGTTATCGCAAAAGTGCTCCGTTTCACTTTTGTAGTCATGGCCTAGGGGCGTAAAACGCGCCCTTACGGAGTCTCTAGCTGTAACGGGTGGCATTTGGCAGGACATACAAGATTTAAGCCTTCCTTTTAAGAGAGAAGGGGGACGTTTTGGATTTTAAGAAAAAAGCTGGATTTCAAGTTATCGCTTCAGTGCTTCTACACTTGCAAGCCCACACCTAGGGGCGTCTAAATGACGCAAACCGGAAGTCTCTAACTGTAACGTGTGGCATTTGGCAGGTATCTTAAGATTTATTTTCACCCCTTTTTCAGGCAGTTTCGGTATTTCGCAATTTTCTCGGTCTTCCTTTCAAGTTATCGGTTCAGAGCTGGTTATACACTTTCAAGTCCACACCGAGGGGCGTAAACGCGCCCTTTCCGGAGTCTCTACTGTAACGGGTGGCATTTGGCAGGACATACAAGATTTAGGTTTTCCCTTTTCATGTAGTTTCGGTATTTCGGAGTTTTCTCGGATTCCTTTAAAGTTATCGTAAAAGTGCTCCGTTTCACTTTTGTAGCTATGGCCTAGGGGCGTAAAACGCGCCCTTTCCGGAGTCTCTAGCTGTAACGGGTGGCATTTGGCAGGACATACAAGATTTAGGTTTTCCCTTTTCATGTAGTTTCGGTATTTCGGAGTTTTCTCGGATTCCTTTAAAGTTATCGTAAAAGTGCTCCGTTTCACTTTTGTAGCTATGGCCTAGGGGCGTACAACGCGCCCTTTCCGGAGTCTCTACTGTAACGGGTGGCATTTGGCAGGACATACAAGATTTAGGTTTTCCCTTTTCATGTAGTTTCGGTATTTCGGAGTTTTCTCGGATTCCTTTAAAGTTATCGTAAAAGTGCTCCGTTTCACTTTGTAGCTATGCCAGGGCGTAAAACGCGCCCTTTCGGAGTCTTAGCTGTAACGGGTGGCATTTGGCAGGACATACAAGATTTAGGTTTCCATTTTCGTGTTTTCTTTATTTCGCAGTTTTCTCGGATTCCTTTAAAGTTATCGCAAAGTGCTCCGTTTCACTTTTGTAGCCATGGCCTAGGGGCGTAAAACGCGCCCTTTACGGAGTCTCTAGCTGTAACGGGTGGCATTTGGCAGGACATACAAGATTTAAGGCTTCCCTTTTAAGAGAGAAGGGGGACGTTTTGGATTTTAAGAAAAAAGCTGGATTTCAAGTTATCGCTTCAGTGCTTCTACACTTGCAAGCCCACACCTAGGGGCGTCTAAATGACGCAAACCGGAAGTCTCTAACTGTAACGTTGGCATTTGGCAGGTACTTAAGATTTATTTTCACCCCTTTTCAGGCAGTTTCGGTATTTCGCAATTTTCTCGGTCTTCCTTTCAAGTTATCGGTTCAGAGCTGTTATACACTTTCAAGTCCACACCGAGGGGCGTAAAACGCGCCTTTCCGGAGTCTCTAACTGTAACGGGTGGCATTTGGCAGGACATACAAGATTTAGGTTTTCCCTTTTCATGTAGTTTCGGTATTTCGGAGTTTTCTCGGATTCCTTTAAAGTTATCGCAAAAGTGCTCGTTTCAACTTTGTAGCATGGCCTAGGGGCGTAAAACGCGCCCTTTCCGGAGTCTCTAGCTGTAACGGGTGGCATTTGGCAGGACATACAAGATTTAGGTTTTCCATTTTCGTGTTTTCTTTATTTCGCAGTTTTCTCGGATTCCTTTAAAGTTATCGCAAAAGTGCTCCGTTTCACTTTTGTAGCCATGGCCTAGGGGCGTAAAACGCGCCCTTTACGGAGTCTCTAGCTGTAACGGGTGGCATTTGGCAGGACATACAAGATTTAAGCCTTCCCTTTTAAGAGAGAAGGGGGGACGTTTTGGATTTTAAGAAAAAAGCTGGATTTCAAGTTATCGCTTCAGTGCTTCTACACTTGCAAGCCCACACCTAGGGGCGTCTAAATGACGCAAACCGGAAGTCTCTAACTGTAACGTGTGGCATTTGGCAGGTATCTTAAGATTTATTTTCACCCCTTTTTCAGGCAGTTTCGGTATTTCGCAATTTTCTCGGTCTTCCTTTCAAGTTATCGGTTCAGAGCTGTTATACACTTTCAAGTCCACACCGAGGGGCGTACAACGCGCCCTTTCCGGAGTCTCTACTGTAACGGGTGGCATTTGGCAGGACATACAAGATTTAGGTTTCCCCTTTTCATGTAGTTTCGGTATTTCGGAGTTTTCTCGGATTCCTTTAAAGTTATCGAAAAGTGCTCGTTTCACTTTTGTAGCCTATGGCCTAGGGGCGTAAAACGCGCCCTTTCCGGAGTCTCTAGCTGTAACGGGTGGCATTTGGCAGGACATACAAGATTTAGGTTTTCCTTTTCAGTAGTTTCGTATTTCGAGTTTTCCGGATTCCTTTAAAGTTATCGAAAAGTGCTCCGTTTCACTTTTGTAGCCATGGCCTAGGGGCGTAAAACGCGCCCTTTCCGGAGTCTCTAGCTGTAACGGGTGGCATTTGGCAGGACATACAAGATTTAGGTTTTCCATTTTCGTGTTTTCTTTATTTCGAGTTTTCTCGGATTCCTTTAAAGTTATCGCTCTCGTTTCACTTTGTAGCCATGGCCTAGGGGCGTAAAACGCCCCTTTACGGAGTCTCTAGCTGTAACGGGTGGCATTTGGCAGGACATACAAGATTTAAGCCTTCCCTTTTAAGAGAGAAGGGGGACGTTTTGGATTTTAGAAAAAAGCTGGATTTCAAGTTATCGCTTCAGTGCTTCTACACTTGCAAGCCCACACCTAGGGGCGTCTAAATGACGCAAACCGGAAGTCTCTAACTGTAACGTGTGGCATTTGGCAGGTATCTTAAGATTTATTTTCACCCCTTTTTCAGGCAGTTTCGGTATTTCGCAATTTTCTCGGTCTTCCTTTCAAGTTATCGGTTCAGAGCTGTTATACACTTTCAAGTCCACACCGAGGGGCGTACAACGCGCCCTTTCCGGAGTCTCTAACTGTAACGGGTGGCATTTGGCAGGACATACAAGATTTAGGTTTTCCTTTTCTGTTTTCTTATTTCGAGTTTTCTCGGATTCCTTTAAAGTTATCGCAAAAGTGCTCGTTTCACTTTTGTAGCCATGGCCTAGGGGCGTAAAACGCGCCCTTTCGGAGTCTCTAGCTGTAACGGGTGGCATTTGGCAGGACATACAAGATTTAGGTTTTCCATTTTCGTGTTTTCTTTATTTCGCAGTTTTCTCGGATTCCTTTAAAGTTATCGCAAAAGTGCTCCGTTTCACTTTTGTAGCCATGGCCTAGGGGCGTAAAACGCGCCCTTTACGGAGTCTCTAGCTGTAACGGGTGGCATTTGGCAGGACATACAAGATTTAAGCCTTCCCTTTTAAGAGAGAAGGGGGACGTTTTGGATTTTAAGAAAAAGCTGGATTTCAAGTTATCGCTTCAGTGCTTCTACACTTGCAAGCCCACACCTAGGGCGTCTAAATGACGCAAACCGGAAGTCTCTAACTGTAACGTGTGGCATTTGGCAGGTATCTTAAGATTTATTTTCACCCCTTTTTCAGGCAGTTTCGGTATTTCGCAATTTTCTCGGTCTTCCTTTCAAGTTATCGGTTCAGAGCTGGTTATACACTTTCAAGTCCACACCGAGGGGCGTAAAACGCGCCCTTTCCGGAGTCTCTACTGTAACGGGTGGCATTTGGCAGGACATACAAGATTTAGGTTTTCCCTTTCATGTAGTTTCGGTATTTCGGAGTTTTCTCGGATTCCTTTAAAGTTATCGAAAAGTGCTGTTTCACTTTGTAGCTATGGCCTAGGGGCGTAAAACGCGCCCTTTCCGGAGTCTCTAGCTGTAACGGGTGGCATTTGGCAGGACATACAAGATTTAGGTTTTCCTTTTCATTGTAGTTTCGTATTTCGGATTTTCTCGGATTCCTTTAAAGTTATCGCAAAGTGTCGTTTCACTTTGTAGCCATGGCCTAGGGGCGTAAAACGCGCCCTTTCGGAGTCTTAGCTGTAACGGGTGGCATTTGGCAGGACATACAAGATTTAGGTTTTCCATTTTCGTGTTTTCTTTATTTCGCAGTTTTCTCGGATTCCTTTAAAGTTATCGCAAAAGTGCTCCGTTTCACTTTTGTAGCCATGGCCTAGGGGCGTAAAACGCGCCCTTTACGGAGTCTCTAGCTGTAACGGGTGGCATTTGGCAGGACATACAAGATTTAAGCCTTCCCTTTTAAGAGAGAAGGGGGGACGTTTTGGATTTTAAGAAAAAAGCTGGATTTCAAGTTATCGCTTCAGTGCTTCTACACTTGCAAGCCCACACCTAGGGGCGTCTAAATGACGCAAACCGGAGTCTCTAACTGTAACGTGTGGCATTTGGCAGGTATCTTAAGATTTATTTTCACCCCTTTTTCAGGCAGTTTCGGTATTTCGCAATTTTCTCGGTCTTCCTTTCAAGTTATCGTTCAGAGCTGGTTATACATTTCAAGTCCACACCGAGGGGCGTACAACGCGCCCTTTCCGGAGTCTCTAACTGTAACGGGTGGCATTTGGCAGGACATACAAGATTTAGGTTTTCCCTTTTCATGTAGTTTCGGTATTTCGGAGTTTTCTCGGATTCCTTTAAAGTTATCGCAAAAGTGTCCGTTTCACTTTTGTAGCATGGCCTAGGGGCGTAAAACGCGCCCTTTACGGAGTCTCTAGCTGTAACGGGTGGCATTTGGCAGGACATACAAGATTTAAGCCTTCCCTTTTAAGAGAGAAGGGGGACGTTTTGGATTTTAAGAAAAAGCTGGATTTCAAGTTATCGCTTCAGTGCTTCTACACTTGCAAGCCCACACCTAGGGGGTCTAAATGACGCAAACCGGAAGTCTCTAACTGTAACGTGTGGCATTTGGCAGGTATCTTAAGATTTATTTTCACCCTTTTTCAGGCAGTTTCGGTATTTCGCAATTTTCTCGGTCTTCCTTTCAAGTTATCGGTTCAGAGCTGGTTATACACTTTCAAGTCCACACCGAGGGGCGTAAAACGCGCCCTTTCCGGAGTCTCTACTGTAACGGTGGCATTTGGCAGGACATACAAGATTTAGGTTTTCCCTTTTCATGTAGTTTCGGTATTTCGGAGTTTTCTCGGATTCCTTTAAAGTTATCGAAAAGTGCTCCGTTTCACTTTTTGTAGCTATGGCCTAGGGGCTAAAACGCGCCCTTTCCGGAGTCTCTAGCTGTAACGGGTGGCATTTGGCAGGACATACAAGATTTAGGTTTTCCCTTTTCATGTAGTTTCGGTATTTCGGAGTTTTCTCGGATTCCTTTAAAGTTATCGTAAAAGTGCTCCGTTTCACTTTTGTAGCTATGGCCTAGGGGCGTAAAACGCGCCCTTTCGGAGTCTCTAGCTGTAACGGGTGGCATTTGGCAGGACATACAAGATTTAGGTTTTCCCTTTTCATGTAGTTTCGGTATTTCGGAGTTTTCTCGGATTCCTTTAAAGTTATCGTAAAAGTGCTCGTTTCACTTTGTAGCATGGCCTAGGGGCGTACAACGCGCCCTTTCCGGAGTCTCTACTGTAACGGGTGGCATTTGGCAGGAATACAAGATTTAGGTTTTCCCTTTTCATGTAGTTTCGGTATTTCGGAGTTTTCTCGGATTCCTTTAAAGTTATCGCAAAAGTGGTTTTATACGTTTGTAGCCATGGCCTAGGGGCGTAAAACGCGCCCTTTACGGAGTCTCTAGCTGTAACGGGTGGCATTTGGCAGGACATACAAGATTTAGGTTTTCCATTTTCGTGTTTTCTTTATTTCGCAGTTTTCTCGGATTCCTTTAAAGTTATCGCAAAAGTGCTCCGTTTCACTTTTGTAGCCATGGCCTAGGGGCGTAAAACGCGCCCTTTACGGAGTCTCTAGCTGTAACGGGTGGCATTTGGCAGGACATACAAGATTTAAGCCTTCCCTTTTAGAGAGAAGGGGGACGTTTTGGATTTTAAGAAAAAAGCTGGATTTCAAGTTATCGCTTCAGTGCTTCTACACTTGCAAGCCCACACCTAGGGGCGTCTAAATGACGCAAACCGGAAGTCTCTAACTGTAACGTGTGGCATTTGGCAGGTATCTTAAGATTTATTTTCACCCCTTTTTCAGGCAGTTTCGGTATTTCGCAATTTTCTCGGTCTTCCTTTCAAGTTATCGGTTCAGAGCTGGTTATACACTTTCAAGTCCACACGAGGGGCGTACAACGCGCCCTTTCCGGAGTCTCTAACTGTAACGGGTGCATTTGGCAGGACATACAAGATTTAGGTTTTCCCTTTTCATGTAGTTTCGGTATTTCGGAGTTTTCTCGGATTCCTTTAAAGTTATCGCAAAAGTGCTCCGTTTCACTTTTGTAGCCATGGCCTAGGGGCGTAAAACGCGCCCTTTACGGAGTCTCTAGCTGTAACGGGTGGCATTTGGCAGGACATACAAGATTTAAGCCTTCCCTTTTAAGAGAGAAGGGGGACGTTTTGGATTTTAAGAAAAAAGCTGGATTTCAAGTTATCGCTTCAGTGCTTCTACACTTGCAAGCCCACACCTAGGGGCGTCTAAATGACGCAAACCGGAAGTCTCTAACTGTAACGTGTGGCATTTGGCAGGTATCTTAAGATTTATTTTCACCCCTTTTTCAGGCAGTTTCGGTATTTCGCAATTTTCTCGGTCTTCCTTTCAAGTTATCGGTTCAGAGCTGGTTATACACTTTCAAGTCCACACCGAGGGGCGTAAACGCGCCCTTTCCGGAGTCTCTAACTGTAACGGGTGGCATTTGGCAGGACATACAAGATTTAGGTTTTCCCTTTTCATGAGTTTCGGTATTTCGGAGTTTTCTCGGATTCCTTTAAATATCGCAAAAGTGCTCGTTTCACTTTTGTAGCCAAGACCTAGGGGCGTAAAACGCGCCCTTTCCGGAGTCTCTAGCTTTAACGGGTGGCATTTGGCAGGACATACAAGATTTAGGTTTTCCATTTTCGTGTTTTCTTTATTTCGCAGTTTTCTCGGATTCCTTTAAAGTTATCGCAAAAGTGCTCCGTTTCACTTTTGTAGCCATGCCTAGGGGCGTAAAACGCGCCCTTTCCGGAGTCTCTAGCTGTAACGGGTGGCATTTGGCAGGACATACAAGATTTAGGTTTTCCCTTTTCGTGTTTTCTATTTCGCAGTTTTCTCGGATTCCTTTAAAGTTATCGCAAAATGGTTTTTACGTTTTGTAGCCATGGCCTAGGGGCGTAAAACGCGCCCTTTACGGAGTCTCTAGCTGTAACGGGTGGCATTTGGCAGGACATACAAGATTTAAGCCTTCCCTTTTAAGAGAGAAGGGGGACGTTTTGGATTTTTAAGAAAAAAGCTGGATTTCAAGTTATCGCTTCAGTGCTTCTACACTTGCAAGCCCACACCTAGGGGCGTCTAAATGACGCAAACCGGAAGTCTCTAACTGTAACGTGTGGCATTTGGCAGGTATCTTAAGATTTTTTTCACCCCTTTTTCAGGCAGTTTCGGTATTTCGCAATTTTCTCGGTCTTCCTTTCAAGTTATCGGTTCAGAGCTGGTTATACACTTTCAAGTCCACACCGAGGGGCGTACAACGCGCCCTTTCCGGAGTCTCTAACTGTAACGGGTGGCATTTGGCAGGACATACAAGATTTAGGTTTTCCCTTTTCATGTAGTTTCGGTATTTCGGAGTTTTCTCGGATTCCTTTAAAGTTATCGCAAAAGTGCTCCGTTTCACTTTTGTAGCCATGGCCTAGGGGCGTAAAACGCGCCCTTTACGGAGTCTCTAGCTGTAACGGGTGGCATTTGGCAGGACATACAAGATTTAAGCCTTCCCTTTTAAGAGAGAAGGGGGACGTTTTGGATTTTAAGAAAAAAGCTGGATTTCAAGTTATCGCTTCAGTGCTTCTACACTTGCAAGCCCACACCTAGGGGCGTCTAAATGACGCAAACCGGAAGTCTCTAACTGTAACGTGTGGCATTTGGCAGGTATCTTAAGATTTATTTTCACCCCTTTTTCAGGCAGTTTCGGTATTTCGCAATTTTCTCGGTCTTCCTTTCAAGTTATCGGTTCAGAGCTGGTTATACACTTTCAAGTCCACACCGAGGGGCGTACAACGCGCCCTTTCCGGAGTCTCTAACTGTAACGGGTGGCATTTGGCAGGACATACAAGATTTAGGTTTTCCATTTTCGTGTTTTCGTATTTCGAGTTTTCTCGGATTCCTTTAAAGTTATCGCAAAAGTGCTCCGTTTCACTTTTGTAGCCATGGCTAGGGGCGTAAAACGCGCCCTTTCGGAGTCTCTAGCTGAACGGGTGGCATTTGGCAGGACATACAAGATTTAGGTTTTCCATTTTCGTGTTTTCTTTATTTCGCAGTTTTCTCGGATTCCTTTAAAGTTATCGCAAAAGTGCTCCGTTTCACTTTTGTAGCCAGCCTAGGGGCGTAAAACGCGCCCTTTCCGGAGTCTCTAGCTGAACGGTGGCATTTGGCAGGACATACAAGATTTAGGTTTTCCATTCGTGTTTTCTTTATTTCGCAGTTTTCTCGGATTCCTTTAAAGTTATCGCAAAAGTGCTCCGTTTCACTTTTGTAGCCATGACCTAGGGGCGTAAAACGCGCCCTTTCCGGAGTCTCTAGCTGTAACGGGTGGCATTTGGCAGGACATACAAGATTTAGGTTTTCCATTTTCGTGTTTTCTTTATTTCGCAGTTTTCTCGGATTCCTTTAAAGTTATCGCAAAAGTGCTCCGTTTCACTTTTGTAGCCATGACCTAGGGGCGTAAAACGCGCCCTTTCCGGAGTCTCTAGCTGTAACGGGTGGCATTTGGCAGGACATACAAGATTTAGGTTTTCCCTTTTCAGTAGTTTCGTATTTCGCAGTTTTCTCGGATTCCTTTAAAGTTATCCAAAAGTGCTCCGTTTCACTTTTGTAGCCATGGCCTAGGGGCGTAAAACGCGCCCTTTCCGGAGTCTCTAGCTGTAACGGGTGGCATTTGGCAGGACATACAAGATTTAGGTTTTCCCTTTTCATGTAGTTTCGGTATTTCGGAGTTTTCTCGGATTCCTTTAAAGTTATCGCAAAAGTGCTCCTTCACTTTTGTAGCCATGGCCTAGGGCGTAAAACGCGCCCTTTACGGAGTCTCTAGCTGTAACGGGTGGCATTTGGCAGGACATACAAGATTTAAGCCTTCCCTTTTAAGAGAGAAGGGGGGACGTTTTGGATTTTAAGAAAAAAGCTGGATTTCAAGTTATCGCTTCAGTGCTTCTACACTTGCAAGCCCACACCTAGGGGCGTCTAAATGACGCAAACCGGAAGTCTCTAACTGTAACGTGTGGCATTTGGCAGGTATCTTAAGATTTATTTTCACCCCTTTTTCAGGCAGTTTCGGTATTTCGCAATTTTCTCGGTCTTCCTTTCAAGTTATCGGTTCAGAGCTGGTTATACACTTTCAAGTCCACACCGAGGGGCGTAAAACGCGCCCTTTCCGGAGTCTCTAGCTGTAACGGGTGGCATTTGGCAGGACATACAAGATTTAAGCCTTCCCTTTTAAGAGAGAAGGGGGACGTTTTGGATTTTAAGAAAAAACTGGATTTCAAGTTATCGCTTCAGTGCTTCTACACTTTGCAAGCCACACCTAGGGCGTCTAAATGACGCAAACCGGAAGTCTCTAACTGTAACGGTGGCATTTGGCAGGTACTTAAGATTTATTTTCACCCCTTTTTCAGGCAGTTTCGGTATTTCGCAATTTTCTCGTCTTCCTTTCAAGTTATCGGTTCAGAGCTGTTATACACTTTCAAGTCCACACCGAGGGGCGTACAACGCGCCCTTTCCGGAGTCTCTAACTGTAACGGGTGGCATTTGGCAGGACATACAAGATTTAGGTTTTCCCTTTTCATGTAGTTTCGGTATTTCGGAGTTTTCTCGGATTCCTTTAAAGTTATCGCAAAAGTGCTCCGTTTCACTTTTGTAGCCATGGCCTAGGGGCGTAAAACGCGCCCTTTACGGAGTCTCTAGCTGTAACGGGTGGCATTTGGCAGGACATACAAGATTTAAGCCTTCCCTTTTAAGAGAGAAGGGGGGACGTTTTGGATTTTAAGAAAAAAGCTGGATTTCAAGTTATCGCTTCAGTGCTTCTACACTTGCAAGCCCACACCTAGGGGCGTCTAAATGACGCAAACCGGAAGTCTCTAACTGTAACGTGTGGCATTTGGCAGGTATCTTAAGATTTATTTTCACCCCTTTTTCAGGCAGTTTCGGTATTTCGCAATTTTCTCGGTCTTCCTTTCAAGTTATCGGTTCAGAGCTGGTTATACACTTTCAAGTCCACACCGAGGGCGTAAACGCGCCCTTTCCGGAGTCTCTAACTGTAACGGGTGGCATTTGGCAGGACATACAAGATTTAGGTTTTCCATTTTCGTGTTTTCTTTATTTCGCAGTTTTCTCGGATTCCTTTAAAGTTATCGCAAAAGTGCTCCGTTTCACTTTTGTAGCCATGGCCTAGGGGCGTAAAACGCGCCCTTTACGGAGTCTCTAGCTGTAACGGGTGGCATTTGGCAGGACATACAAGATTTAAGCCTTCCCTTTTAAGAGAGAAGGGGGACGTTTTGGATTTTAAGAAAAAAGCTGGATTTCAAGTTATCGCTTCAGTGCTTCTACACTTGCAAGCCCACACCTAGGGGCGTCTAAATGACGCAAACCGGAAGTCTCTAACTGTAACGTGTGGCATTTGGCAGGTATCTTAAGATTTATTTTCACCCCTTTTTCAGGCAGTTTGGTATTTCGCAATTTTCTCGGTCTTCCTTTCAAGTTATCGGTTCAGAGCTGGTTATACACTTTCAAGTCCACACCGAGGGCGTACAACGCGCCCTTTCGGAGTCTCTAACTGTAACGGGTGGCATTTGGCAGGACATACAAGATTTAGGTTTTCCCTTTTCATGTTGTTCTTGTATTTCGGAGTTTTCTCGGATTCCTTTAAAGTTATCGCAAAAGTGCTCCGTTTCACTTTTGTACCATGGCCTAGGGGCGTAAAACGCGCCCTTTACGGAGTCTCTAGCTGTAACGGGTGGCATTTGGCAGGACATACAAGATTTAAGCCTTCCCTTTTAAGAGAGAAGGGTGGACGTTTGTGGATTTTAAGAAAAAAAGCTGGATTTCAAGTTATCGCTTCAGTGCTTCTACACTTGCAAGCCCACACCTAGGGGCGTCTTAAATGACGCCAAACGGAAGTCTCTAACTGTAACCGTGGCATTTGGCAGGTATCTTAAGATTTATTTTCACCCCTTTTTCAGGCAGTTTCGGTATTTCGGAGTTTTCTCGGATTCCTTTCAAGTTATCGGTTCAGAGCTGGTTATACACTTTCAAGTCCACACCGAGGGGCGTACAACGCGCCCTTTCCGGAGTCTCTAACTGTAACGGGTGGCATTTGGCAGGACATACAAGATTTAGGTTTTCCCTTTTCATGTAGTTTCGGTATTTCGAGTTTTCTCGGATTCCTTTAAAGTTATCGCAAAAGTGCTCCGTTTCACTTTTGTAGCCATGGCCTAGGGCGTAAAACGCGCCCTTTACGGAGTCTCTAGCTGTAACGGGTGGCATTTGGCAGGACATACAAGATTTAGCCTTCCCTTTTAAGAGAGAAGGGGGACGTTTTGGATTTTAAGAAAAAGCTGGATTTCAAGTTATCGCTTCAGTGCTTCTACACTTGCAAGCCACACCTAGGGGCGTCTAAATGACGCAAACCGGAAGTCTCTAACTGTAACGTGTGGCATTTGGCAGGTATCTTAAGATTTATTTTCACCCCTTTTTCAGGCAGTTTCGGTATTTCGCAATTTTCTCGGTCTTCCTTTCAAGTTATCGTTCAGAGTGTTTCATTTCAAGTCCACACCGAGGGGCGTACAACGCGCCCTTTCGGAGTCTCTAGCTGTAACGGGTGGCATTTGGCAGGACATACAAGATTTAGGTTTTCCATTTTCGTGTTTTCTTTATTTCGCAGTTTTCTCGGATTCCTTTAAAGTTATCGCAAAAGTGCTCCGTTTCACTTTTGTAGCCATGGCCTAGGGGCGTAAAACGCGCCCTTTACGGAGTCTCTAGCTGTAACGGGTGGCATTTGGCAGGACATACAAGATTTAAGCCTTCCCTTTTAAGAGAGAAGGGGGACGTTTTGGATTTTAAGAAAAAAGCTGGATTTCAAGTTATCGCTTCAGTGCTTCTACACTTGCAAGCCCACACCTAGGGGCGTCTAAATGACGCAAACCGGAAGTCTCTAACTGTAACGTGTGGCATTTGGCAGGTATCTTAAGATTTATTTCACCCCTTTTTCAGGCAGTTTCGGTATTTCGCAATTTTCTCGGTCTTCCTTTCAAGTTATCGGTTCAGAGCTGGTTATCACTTTCAAGTCCACACCGAGGGGCGTACAACGCGCCCTTTCCGGAGTCTCTAACTGTAACGGGTGGCATTTGGCAGGACATACAAGATTTAGGTTTTCCATTTTCTGTTTTCGGTATTTCAGTTTTCTCGGATTCCTTTAAAGTTATCGCAAAAGTGCTCGTTTAACTTTGTAGCTATGGCCTAGGGGCGTAAAACGCGCCCTTTCGGAGTCTCTAGCTGTAACGGGTGGCATTTGGCAGGACATACAAGATTTAGTTTTCCATTTCGTGTTTTCTTTATTTCGCAGTTTTCTCGGATTCTTTAAAGTTATCGCAAAAGTGTGTCTGTTTCACTTTGTAGCCATGACCTAGGGGCGTAAAACGCGCCCTTTCCGGAGTCTCTAGCTGTAACGGGTGGCATTTGGCAGGACATACAAGATTTAGGTTTTCCCTTTTCATGTAGTTTCGGTATTTCGGAGTTTTCTCGGATTCCTTTAAAGTTATCGCAAAAGTGGTTTATCACTTTGTAGCCATGCCTAGGGGCGTAAAACGCGCCCTTTACGGAGTCTCTAGCTGTAACGGGTGGCATTTGGCAGGACATACAAGATTTAAGCTTCCCTTTTAAGAGAGAAGGGGGACGTTTTGGATTTTAAGAAAAAAGCTGGATTTCAAGTTATCGCTTCAGTGCTTCTACACTTGCAAGCCACACCTAGGGGCGTCTAAATGACGCAAACCGGAAGTCTCTAACTGTAACGTGTGGCATTTGGCAGGTATCTTAAGATTTATTTTCACCCCTTTTTCAGGCAGTTTCGGTATTTCGCAATTTTCTCGGTCTTCCTTTCAAGTTATCGGTTCAGAGCTGGTTATACACTTTCAAGTCCACACCGAGGGGCGTACAACGCGCCCTTTCCGGAGTCTCTACTGTAACGGGTGGCATTTGGCAGGACATACAAGATTTAGGTTTTCCATTTTCGTGTTTCTTATTTCGCAGTTTTCTCGGATTCCTTTAAAGTTATCGCAAAAGTGCTCCGTTTCACTTTTGTAGCCATGGCCTAGGGGCGTAAAACGCGCCCTTTACGGAGTCTCTAGCTGTAACGGGTGGCATTTGGCAGGACATACAAGATTTAAGCCTTCCCTTTTAAGAGAGAAGGGGGGAGTTTTGGATTTTAAAAAAAAGCTGGATTTCAAGTTATCGCTTCAGTGCTTCTACACTTGCAAGCCCACACCTAGGGGCGTCTAAATGACGCAAACCGGAAGTCTCTAACTGTAACGTGTGGCATTTGGCAGGTATCTTAAGATTTATTTTCACCCCTTTTTCAGGCAGTTTCGGTATTTCGCAATTTTCTCGGTCTTCCTTTCAAGTTATCGGTTCAGAGCTGGTTATACACTTTCAAGTCCACACCGAGGGCGTACAACGCGCCCTTTCCGGAGTCTCTAACTGTAACGGGTGGCATTTGGCAGGACATACAAGATTTAGGTTTTCCCTTTTCATGTAGTTTCGGTATTTCGGAGTTTTCTCGGATTCCTTTAAAGTTATCGCAAAAGTGCTCCGTTTCACTTTTGTAGCCATGGCCTAGGGGCGTAAAACGCGCCCTTTACGGAGTCTCTAGCTGTAACGGGTGGCATTTGGCAGGACATACAAGATTTAAGCCTTCCCTTTTAAGAGAGAAGGGGGGACGTTTTGGATTTTAAGAAAAAAGCTGGATTTCAAGTTATCGCTTCAGTGCTTCTACACTTGCAAGCCCACACCTAGGGGCGTCTAAATGACGCAAACCGGAAGTCTCTAACTGTAACGTGTGGCATTTGGCAGGTATCTTAAGATTTATTTTCACCCCTTTTTCAGGCAGTTTCGGTATTTCGCAATTTTCTCGGTCTTCCTTTCAAGTTATCGGTTCAGAGCTGGTTATACACTTTCAAGTCCACACCGAGGGGCGTACAACGCGCCCTTTGCGGAGTCTCTAGCTGTAACGGGTGGCATTTGGCAGGACATACAAGATTTAGGTTTTCCATTTTCGTGTAGTTTCTTTATTTCGCAGTTTTCTCGGATTCCTTTAAAGTTATCGCAAAAGTGCTCCGTTTCACTTTTGTAGCCATGGCCTAGGGGCGTAAAACGCGCCCTTTACGGAGTCTCTAGCTGTAACGGGTGGCATTTGGCAGGACATACAAGATTTAAGCCTTCCCTTTAAGAGAGAAGGGGGACGTTTTGGATTTTAAGAAAAAAAGCTGGATTTCAAGTTATCGCTTCAGTGCTTCTACACTTGCAAGCCCACACCTAGGGGCGTCTAAATGACGCAAACCGGAAGTCTCTAACTGTAACGTGTGGCATTTGGCAGGTATCTTAAGATTTATTTTCACCCCTTTTTCAGGCAGTTTCGGTATTTCGCAATTTTCTCGGTCTTCCTTTCAAGTTATCGGTTCAGAGCTGGTTATACACTTTCAAGTCCACACCGAGGGGCGTACAACGCGCCCTTTCCGGAGTCTCTAACTCGTAACGGGTGGCATTTGGCAGGACATACAAGATTTAGGTTTCCATTTCATAGTTTCGGTATTTCGGAGTTTTCTCGGATTCCTTTAAAGTTATCGCAAAAGTGCTCGTTCACTTTTGTAGCTATGGCCTAGGGCGTAAACGCGCCCTTTCCGGAGTCTCTAGCTGAACGGTGGCATTTGGCAGGACATACAAGATTTAGGTTTTCCATGTTCGTGTTTCTTTATTTCGCAGTTTTCTCGGATTCCTTTAAAGTTATCGCAAAAGTGCTCCGTTTCACTTTTGTAGCCATGACCTAGGGCGTAAAACGCGCCCTTTCCGGAGTCTCTAGCTGTAACGGGTGGCATTTGGCAGGACATACAAGATTTAGGTTTTCCCTTTTCATGTAGTTTCGGTATTTCGGAGTTTTCTCGGATTCCTTTAAAGTTATCGCAAAAGTGGTTTTATACGTTTTGTAGCCATGGCCTAGGGGCGTAAAACGCGCCCTTTACGGAGTCTCTAGCTGTAACGGGTGGCATTTGGCAGGACATACAAGATTTAAGCCTTCCCTTTTAAGTGAGAAGGGGGGACCTTTTGGATTTTAAGAAAAAAGCTGGATTTCAAGTTATCGCTTCAGTGCTTCTACACTTGCAAGCCCACACCTAGGGGCGTCTAAATGACGCAAGCCGGAAGTCTCTAACTGTAACGTGTGGCATTTGGCAGGTATCTTAAGATTTATTTTCACCCCTTTTTCAGGCAGTTTCGGTATTTCGCAATTTTCTCGGTCTTCCTTTCAAGTTATCGGTTCAGAGCTGGTTATACACTTTCAAGTCCACACCGAGGGGCGTACAACGCGCCCTTTCCGGAGTCTCTAACTGTAACGGGTGGCATTTGGCAGGACATACAAGATTTAGGTTTTCCATTTTCGTGTTTTCTTTATTTCGCAGTTTTCTCGGATTCCTTTAAAGTTATCGCAAAAGTGCTCCGTTTCACTTTTGTAGCCATGGCGTAGGGGCGTAAAACGCGCCCTTTCCGGAGTCTCTAGCTGACACGGTGGCATTTGGCAGGACATACAAGATTTAGGTTTTCCATGTTCGTGTTTTCTTTATTTCGCAGTTTTCTCGGATTCCTTTAAAGTTATCGCAAAAGTGCTCCGTTTCACTTTTGTAGCCATGACCTAGGGGCGTAAAACGCGCCCTTTCCGGAGTCTCTAGCTGTAACGGGTGGCATTTGGCAGACATACAAGATTTAGGTTTTCCTTTTCATGTAGTTTCGGTATTTCGGAGTTTCTCGGATTCCTTTAAAGTTATCGCAAAAGTGGTTTTATACGTTGTAGCCATGGCCTAGGGGCGTAAAACGCGCCCTTTACGGAGTCTCTAGCTGTAACGGGTGGCATTTGGCAGGACATACAAGATTTAAGCCTTCCCTTTTAAGTGAGAAGGGGGACCTTTTGGATTTTAAGAAAAAAGCTGGATTTCAAGTTATCGCTTCAGTGCTTCTACACTTGCAAGCCCACACCTAGGGGCGTCTAAATGACGCAAGCCGGAAGTCTCTAACTGTAACGTGTGGCATTTGGCAGGTATCTTAAGATTTATTTTCACCCCTTTTTCAGGCAGTTTCGGTATTTCGCAATTTTCTCGGTCTTCCTTTCAAGTTATCGGTTCAGAGCTGGTTATACACTTTCAAGTCCACACCGAGGGGCGTACAACGCGCCCTTTCCGGAGTCTCTAACTGTAACGGGTGGCATTTGGCAGGACATACAAGATTTAGGTTTTCCATTTTCGTGTTTTCTTTATTTCGCAGTTTTCTCGGATTCCTTTAAAGTTATCGCAAAAGTGCTCCGTTTCACTTTTGTAGCCATGGCGTAGGGGCGTAAAACGCGCCCTTTCCGGAGTCTCTAGCTGACACGGTGGCATTTGGCAGGACATACAAGATTTAGGTTTTCCATGTTCGTGTTTTCTTTATTTCGCAGTTTTCTCGGATTCCTTTAAAGTTATCGCAAAAGTGCTCCGTTTCACTTTTGTAGCCATGACCTAGGGCGTAAAACGCGCCCTTTCCGGAGTCTCTAGCTGTAACGGGTGGCATTTGGCAGGACATACAAGATTTAGGTTTTCCCTTTTCATGTAGTTTCGGTATTTCGGAGTTTTCTCGGATTCCTTTAAAGTTATCGCAAAAGTGGTTTTATACGTTTGTAGCCATGGCCTAGGGGCGTAAAACGCGCCCTTTACGGAGTCTCTAGCTGTAACGGGTGGCATTTGGCAGGACATACAAGATTTAAGCCTTCCCTTTTAAGAGAGAAGGGGGGACGTTTTGGATTTTAAGAAAAAAGCTGGATTTCAAGTTATCGCTTCAGTGCTTCTACACTTGCAAGCCCACACCTAGGGGCGTCTAAATGACGCAAACCGGAAGTCTCTAACTGTAACGTGTGGCATTTGGCAGGTATCTTAAGATTTATTTTCACCCCTTTTTCAGGCAGTTTCGGTATTTCGCAATTTTCTCGGTCTTCCTTTCAAGTTATCGGTTCAGAGCTGGTTATACACTTTCAAGTCCACACCGAGGGGCGTACAACGCGCCCTTTCCGGAGTCTCTAACTGTAACGGGTGGCATTTGGCAGGACATACAAGATTTAGGTTTTCCATTTTCGTGTTTTCTTTATTTCGCAGTTTTCTCGGATTCCTTTAAAGTTATCGCAAAAGTGCTCCGTTTCAGTTTTGTAGCCATGGCCTAGTAGCGTAAAACGCGCCCTTTACGGAGTCTCTAGCTGTAACGGGTGGCATTTGGCAGGACATACAAGATTTAGCCTTCCCTTTTAAGAGAGAAGGGGGACGTTTTGGATTTTAAGAAAAAGCTGGATTTCAAGTTATCGCTTCAGTGCTTCTACACTTGCAAGCCACACCTAGGGGCGTCTAAATGACGCAAACCGGAAGTCTCTAACTGTAAGTGTGGCATTTGGCAGGTATCTTAAGATTTATTTTCACCCCTTTTTCAGGCAGTTTCGGTATTTCGCAATTTTCTCGGTTTCCTTTCAAGTTATCGGTTCAGAGCTGGTTATACACTTTCAAGTCCACACCGAGGGGCGTACAACGCGCCCTTTCCGGAGTCTCTACTGTACGGGTGGGCATTTGGCAGGACATACAAGACTTAGGTTTTCCCTTTTCATGTAGTTTCGGTATTTCGGAGTTTTCTCGGATTCCTTTAAAGTTATCGCAAAAGTGCTCCGTTTCACTTTTGTAGCATGGCCTAGGGGCGTAAAACGCGCCCTTTCCGGAGTCTCTACTGTAACGGGTGGCATTTGGCAGGACATACAAGATTTAGGTTTTCCATTTCTGTTTTCTTATTTCGGAGTTTTCTCGGATTCCTTTAAAGTTATCGCAAAAGTGTTGTTTACTTTGTAGCCATGGCCTAGGGGCGTAAAACGCGCCCTTTACGGAGTCTCTAGCTGTAACGGGTGGCATTTGGCAGGACATACAAGATTTAAGCCTTCCCTTTTAAGAGAGAAGGGGGGACGTTTTGGATTTTAAGAAAAAAGCTGGATTTCAAGTTATCGCTTCAGTGCTTCTACACTTGCAAGCCCACACCTAGGGGCGTCTAAATGACGCAACCGGAAGTCTCTAACTGTAACGTGTGGCATTTGGCAGGTATCTTAAGATTTATTTTCACCCCTTTTTCAGGCAGTTTCGGTATTTCGCAATTTTCTCGGTCTTCCTTTCAAGTTATCGGTTCAGAGCTGGTTATACACTTTCAAGTCCACACCGAGGGGCGTACAACGCGCCCTTTCCGGAGTCTCTAACTGTAACGGGTGGCATTTGGCAGGACATACAAGATTTAGGTTTTCCATTTTCTGTGTTTCTTATTTCGAGTTTTCTCGGATTCCTTTAAAGTTATCGCAAAAGTGCTCCGTTTCACTTTTGTAGC
This sequence comes from Folsomia candida, assembly GCF_002217175.1. Lineage (NCBI taxonomy): Eukaryota > Metazoa > Arthropoda > Collembola > Entomobryomorpha > Isotomidae > Folsomia > Folsomia candida. Next base: position 283,021 of record NW_019091256.1, on the reverse strand, counting down.
CATGGCGTAGGGGCGTAAAACGCGCCCTTTCCGGAGTCTCTAGCTGACACGGTGGCATTTGGCAGGACATACAAGATTTAGGTTTTCCATGTTCGTGTTTTCTTTATTTCGCAGTTTTCTCGGATTCCTTTAAAGTTATCGCAAAAGTGCTCCGTTTCACTTTTGTAGCCATGACCTAGGGGCGTAAACGCGCCCTTTCCGGAGTCTCTAGCTGTAACGGGTGGCATTTGGCAGGACATACAAGATTTAGGTTTTCCCTTTTCATGTAGTTTCGGTATTTCGGAGTTTTCTCGGATTCCTTTAAAGTTATCGCAAAAGTGGTTTTATACGTTTGTAGCCATGGCCTAGGGGCGTAAAACGCGCCCTTTACGGAGTCTCTAGCTGTAACGGGTGGCATTTGGCAGGACATACAAGATTTAAGCCTTCCCTTTTAAGTGAGAAGGGGGGACCTTTTGGATTTTAAGAAAAAAGCTGGATTTCAAGTTATCGCTTCAGTGCTTCTACACTTGCAAGCCCACACCTAGGGGCGTCTAAATGACGCAAGCCGGAAGTCTCTAACTGTAACGTGTGGCATTTGGCAGGTATCTTAAGATTTATTTTCACCCCTTTTTCAGGCAGTTTCGGTATTTCGCAATTTTCTCGGTCTTCCTTTCAAGTTATCGGTTCAGAGCTGGTTATACACTTTCAAGTCCACACCGAGGGGCGTACAACGCGCCCTTTCCGGAGTCTCTAACTGTAACGGGTGGCATTTGGCAGGACATACAAGATTTAGGTTTTCCATTTTCGTGTTTTCTTTATTTCGCAGTTTTCTCGGATTCCTTTAAAGTTATCGCAAAAGTGCTCCGTTTCACTTTTGTAGCCATGGCGTAGGGGCGTAAAACGCGCCCTTTCCGGAGTCTCTAGCTGACACGGTGGCATTTGGCAGGACATACAAGATTTAGGTTTTCCATGTTCGTGTTTTCTTTATTTCGCAGTTTTCTCGGATTCCTTTAAAGTTATCGCAAAAGTGCTCCGTTTCACTTTTGTAGCCATGACCTAGGGGCGTAAAACGCGCCCTTTCCGGAGTCTCTAGCTGTAACGGGTGGCATTTGGCAGGACATACAAGATTTAGGTTTTCCCTTTTCATGTAGTTTCGGTATTTCGGAGTTTTCTCGGATTCCTTTAAAGTTATCGCAAAAGTGGTTTTATACGTTGTAGCCATGGCCTAGGGGCGTAAAACGCGCCCTTTACGGAGTCTCTAGCTGTAACGGGTGGCATTTGGCAGGACATACAAGATTTAAGCCTTCCCTTTTAAGTGAGAAGGGGGACCTTTTGGATTTTAAGAAAAAAGCTGGATTTCAAGTTATCGCTTCAGTGCTTCTACACTTGCAAGCCCACACCTAGGGGCGTCTAAATGACGCAAGCCGGAAGTCTCTAACTGTAACGTGTGGCATTTGGCAGGTATCTTAAGATTTATTTTCACCCCTTTTTCAGGCAGTTTCGGTATTTCGCAATTTTCTCGGTCTTCCTTTCAAGTTATCGGTTCAGAGCTGGTTATACACTTTCAAGTCCACACCGAGGGGCGTACAACGCGCCCTTTCCGGAGTCTCTAACTGTAACGGGTGGCATTTGGCAGGACATACAAGATTTAGGTTTTCCATTTTCGTGTTTTCTTTATTTCGCAGTTTTCTCGGATTCCTTTAAAGTTATCGCAAAAGTGCTCCGTTTCACTTTTGTAGCCATGGCGTAGGGGCGTAAAACGCGCCCTTTCCGGAGTCTCTAGCTGACACGGTGGCATTTGGCAGGACATACAAGATTTAGGTTTTCCATGTTCGTGTTTTCTTTATTTCGCAGTTTTCTCGGATTCCTTTAAAGTTATCGCAAAAGTGCTCCGTTTCACTTTTGTAGCCATGACCTAGGGGCGTAAAACGCGCCCTTTCCGGAGTCTCTAGCTGTAACGGGTGGCATTTGGCAGGACATACAAGATTTAGGTTTTCCCTTTTCATGTAGTTTCGGTATTTCGGAGTTTTCTCGGATTCCTTTAAAGTTATCGCAAAAGTGGTTTTATACGTTTGTAGCCATGGCCTAGGGGCGTAAAACGCGCCCTTTACGGAGTCTCTAGCTGTAACGGGTGGCATTTGGCAGGACATACAAGATTTAAGCCTTCCCTTTTAAGTGAGAAGGGGGACCTTTTGGATTTTAAGAAAAAAGCTGGATTTCAAGTTATCGCTTCAGTGCTTCTACACTTGCAAGCCCACACCTAGGGGCGTCTAAATGACGCAAGCCGGAAGTCTCTAACTGTAACGTGTGGCATTTGGCAGGTATCTTAAGATTTATTTTCACCCCTTTTTCAGGCAGTTTCGGTATTTCGCAATTTTCTCGGTCTTCCTTTCAAGTTATCGGTTCAGAGCTGGTTATACACTTTCAAGTCCACACCGAGGGGCGTACAACGCGCCCTTTCCGGAGTCTCTAACTGTAACGGGTGGCATTTGGCAGGACATACAAGATTTAGGTTTTCCATTTTCGTGTTTTCTTTATTTCGCAGTTTTCTCGGATTCCTTTAAAGTTATCGCAAAAGTGCTCCGTTTCACTTTTGTAGCCATGGCGTAGGGGCGTAAAACGCGCCCTTTCCGGAGTCTCTAGCTGACACGGTGGCATTTGGCAGGACATACAAGATTTAGGTTTTCCATTTTCGTGTTTTCTTTATTTCGCAGTTTTCTCGGATTCCTTTAAAGTTATCGCAAAAGTGCTCCGTTTCACTTTTGTAGCCATGGCGTAGGGGCGTAAAACGCGCCCTTTCCGGAGTCTCTAGCTGACACGGTGGCATTTGGCAGGACATACAAGATTTAGGTTTTCCATGTTCGTGTTTTCTTTATTTCGCAGTTTTCTCGGATTCCTTTAAAGTTATCGCAAAAGTGCTCCGTTTCACTTTTGTAGCCATGACCTAGGGGCGTTAAACGCGCCCTTTCCGGAGTCTCTAGCTGTAACGGGTGGCATTTGGCAGGACATACAAGATTTAGGTTTTCCCTTTTCATGTAGTTTCGGTATTTCGGAGTTTTCTCGGATTCCTTTAAAGTTATCGCAAAAGTGGTTTTATACGTTTGTAGCCATGGCCTAGGGGCGTAAAACGCGCCCTTTACGGAGTCTCTAGCTGTAACGGGTGGCATTTGGCAGGACATACAAGATTTAAGCCTTCCCTTTTAAGTGAGAAGGGGGGACCTTTTGGATTTTAAGAAAAAAGCTGGATTTCAAGTTATCGCTTCAGTGCTTCTACACTTGCAAGCCCACACCTAGGGGCGTCTAAATGACGCAAGCCGGAAGACTCTAACTGTAACGTGTGGCATTTGGCAGGTATCTTAAGATTTATTTTCACCCCTTTTTCAGGCAGTTTCGGTATTTCGCAATTTTCTCGGTCTTCCTTTCAAGTTATCGGTTCAGAGCTGGTTATACACTTTCAAGTCCACACCGAGGGGCGTACAACGCGCCCTTTCCGGAGTCTCTAACTGTAACGGGTGGCATTTGGCAGGACATACAAGATTTAGGTTTTCCATTTTCGTGTTTTCTTTATTTCGCAGTTTTCTCGGATTCCTTTAAAGTTATCGCAAAAGTGCTCCGTTTCACTTTTGTAGCCATGGCGTAGGGGCGTAAAACGCGCCCTTTCCGGAGTCTCTAGCTGACACGGTGGCATTTGGCAGGACATACAAGATTTAGGTTTTCCATGTTCGTGTTTTCTTTATTTCGCAGTTTTCTCGGATTCCTTTAAAGTTATCGCAAAAGTGCTCCGTTTCACTTTTGTAGCCATGACCTAGGGGCGTAAAACGCGCCCTTTCCGGAGTCTCTAGCTGTAACGGGTGGCATTTGGCAGGACATACAAGATTTAGGTTTTCCCTTTTCATGTAGTTTCGGTATTTCGGAGTTTTCTCGGATTCCTTTAAAGTTATCGCAAAAGTGGTTTTATACGTTTGTAGCCATGGCCTAGGGGCGTAAAACGCGCCCTTTACGGAGTCTCTAGCTGTAACGGGTGGCATTTGGCAGGACATACAAGATTTAAGCCTTCCCTTTTAAGTGAGAAGGGGGGACCTTTTGGATTTTAAGAAAAAAGCTGGATTTCAAGTTATCGCTTCAGTGCTTCTACACTTGCAAGCCCACACCTAGGGGCGTCTAAATGACGCAAACCGGAAGTCTCTAACTGTAACGTGTGGCATTTGGCAGGTATCTTAAGATTTATTTTCACCCCTTTTTCAGGCAGTTTCGGTATTTCGCAATTTTCTCGGTCTTCCTTTCAAGTTATCGGTTCAGAGCTGGTTATACACTTTCAAGTCCACACCGAGGGGCGTACAACGCGCCCTTTCCGGAGTCTCTAACTGTAACGGGTGGCATTTGGCAGGACATACAAGATTTAGGTTTTCCATTTTCGTGTTTTCTTTATTTCGCAGTTTTCTCGGATTCCTTTAAAGTTATCGCAAAAGTGCTCCGTTTCACTTTTGTAGCCATGGCGTAGGGGCGTAAAACGCGCCCTTTCCGGAGTCTCTAGCTGACACGGTGGCATTTGGCAGGACATACAAGATTTAGGTTTTCCATTTTCGTGTTTTCTTTATTTCGCAGTTTTCTCGGATTCCTTTAAAGTTATCGCAAAAGTGCTCCGTTTCACTTTTGTAGCCATGGCCTAGGGGCGTAAAACGCGCCCTTTCCGGAGTCTCTAGCTGTAACGGGTGGCATTTGGCAGGACATACAAGATTTAGGTTTTCCCTTTTCATGTAGTTTCGGTATTTCGGAGTTTTCTCGGATTCCTTTAAAGTTATCGCAAAAGTGGTTTTATACGTTTGTAGCCATGGCCTAGGGGCGTAAAACGCGCCCTTTACGGAGTCTCTAGCTGTAACGGGTGGCATTTGGCAGGACATACAAGATTTAAGCCTTCCCTTTTAAGAGAGAAGGGGGGACCTTTTGGATTTTAAGAAAAAAGCTGGATTTCAAGTTATCGCTTCAGTGCTTCTACACTTGCAAGCCCACACCTAGGGGCGTCTAAATGACGCAAGCCGGAAGTCTCTAACTGTAACGTGTGGCATTTGGCAGGTATCTTAAGATTTATTTTCACCCCTTTTTCAGGCAGTTTCGGTATTTCGCAATTTTCTCGGTCTTCCTTTCAAGTTATCGGTTCAGAGCTGGTTATACACTTTCAAGTCCACACCGAGGGGCGTACAACGCGCCCTTTCCGGAGTCTCTAACTGTAACGGGTGGCATTTGGCAGGACATACAAGATTTAGGTTTTCCATTTTCGTGTTTTCTTTATTTCGCAGTTTTCTCGGATTCCTTTAAAGTGATCGCAAAAGTGCTCCGTTTCACTTTTGTAGCCATGGCCTAGGGGCGTAAAACGCGCCCTCTACGGAGTCTCTAGCTGTAACGGGTGGCATTTGGCAGGACATACAAGATTTAGGTTTTCCATTTTCGTGTTTTCTTTATTTCGAATATCAATAGAGGCGAACTGCAGCCATGTAAACGTCCAACTCATTACTGGACGACATCTAGGAAAATGTGACACGAAAATGTTACTTCTCCTAGATTCCGCAATCATAAATATAGTTACAATTTGCATACGTTTTTCGAAATTTGTGTCAATTTGTTGTCCAAAGTTTCTAATAAATTCGACAAAAACTGCGTAAAATGCTGCCCCGTTGGCCTGTTGTCTGCTTGTTTTTCCATTTCAGGGAGAAGGCTGCTTGGAAATGGATTTTTTTACTGGTTTGACCAAACGCAATGTCGAAACTGTCTTTCAAATTCCAAGTTCTTTGGTCTCCATCTATTAAATAAATTTTAAAAAATCCTTAAAAACTTTATTTTCAAAAAAAATTATTCTCGAACGTTTACGAGATTCGACAATTTCTATCCCAAAAAATTGACCAAAATTTTAAAAAAATTTCAGGTGAATTTTTTTCTGTTTTCATATTTTTATGAAGAAACAGTACTGAATAAAAATTAAATATTTATCATGCAAAATAATTCGTAATTATTTTCTCTTCATAACTTTCCCCTCACCTTCTTTCCATGATAGCAATAAATACAGGGCCACCATCAAAACGAGACAAATTAGCCCATTAATCTCCAAATAGAGGATAAAACCCCTCCACAACATGTCCCCCTCAACGATGGAAGACGTCGTAAAAATCTGCACGGGTCTGATCACCACCACCACCAAAATAAATATTATGGTCGTTACTCCCGTAATAATTTTCTTTTTCGAGGTGGATTCCACCTTTTTATTAATTTCTTCTTTAATTAGTGCAGGATGACTTAATTTACGCAAAATACTGATCGAATTTTTCCTCCCAGTCGTAACAGTTAGTGTAACTTCTTCCATGATTTTAAACTAAACGAGGTAAATTGCGAATCAATAGTTTAAATCGACACAACACTGTTAGAAATCCGGTATAGTCACGCAGGTATTGATTTCTCGGTATTAAAGTTGCTACCGCTTGGTATTAAAATTATACCGGTGAGTAAAAATTTGATACCGATATTGTAAAACTTTAATACCGGGTTATTACCACACGGTATTATTTATCAATACCACGTTGGTAGAGTCATATATGAATACCACCTGGTATTATTTTAATACTGGATTTCTAAGAGTGAATATTTACTAAGGATTTATTTTTATCTTAGTGTCTCACTTGAATACGATTTTAAATTTTGTTAAGTTTTTGTCTTTCCGTATTTTTATAAAGTTAACAAGAACTGTTAGAAATTAATTATGGCACGAGGTTTTTAATACCACGATTTTTATCGAATTTCAAAGTTTAAACCGTCAATTAAAAAACCAGCTCTGCTCTCTGCATCACGCTTAATTAATCCTTGATCAGATTAAATTCGAAAATTTAATTAACAAATAATTAATGAATTTCAATGTATATTTCTCTCATATATTTTGTACTGTCCCGAGATACGGCAAAATATTAGATGACGCAGCTGATCCGGGAGAAAGGGTAATAATGAGAAAGTGCGTACAAGGTGGACATCATAGCAGAGAGTGGGTAGTGAGATGGGTTAAATCAATAAAGTGATGACGCTCTGCTTGAAGGTAGGGAAGACCTTTCCACTTCTCACAATGTGTCATAAGCAATTACAGGTATAGACAGGGAAAGCTCCCCAATGCATTTCTCGCCTCGTCGATGATACACAAATATTATGGGAAAACTTGGCTCCTAAATTTATTATTGACTAATTTACCTGTTCACGCTGTCTCATTTTCTTAATTTTAAAATGAATTCTTTGTTTACTCATTTTTGTCCAACGCAGGGTTTTTGGTGAGACGTGACGTCACTATGCACTGTATTCGCTTATTGATAATTATAAGTTGTAGGAATTGCAAGCTGTCAAAAATTAAGTTGTAACTTCAATTTTCCTGTCTTATCAAATTTATAAGTGATGGTCCATGAGTGTGAAGGCGGAATCTTTAAGCGGCTTTCTAAATATTGACATTTTGACTTTCCATAAATTATTTCCTTATTATGTCAATCTAGTGTTAAATATTGAAATAACTATTTTGCTATGAACAAAACATGTTTTATGGATATAAAAACTAAATATTATCTCCCAAACTTGTTAAAATGAATACACCACACTTATCATTGTGCTGCATAAATAGATTTATTTTTTATGGAAATCCAATCATGTAAAGAAATAACATTATTCCATGTCTGAAAATATTTTTGAAGAGATAGATAATCTTGTTAATTTTTATGGCGATCCAATCTTTGCAATTAGTTTGAAGGAATCACTTATATATATATAACTTGACATTAGCATAATCGTTGAATTATACCGTCTCCCATTTCTTACTGCATTTGGTCAGCTCCGCATTTGGCAAACCTTTCGGACAAACACAAATTGATCTTGCTTTACTGCCATGACAAACTGCTCCTTAAATCAGGTCGCAGTTCGCCCCGTTTCCGCTGCATGGCAGTCCAATCATGGATGGTAAACATCTATCCGCCCTCCCTGTGTTTGGCACATTGTACAGTGGGGCACACTGACACGTCGAAATCCCACCTTGCCCCAAAACACACTCCGAGAAAGGAATGTTATTACACGTACTGACTTCGTTGCATATCTCCTCGACAATCCTTGGAGCGTGGAAGCATGATCTATTCAAAATTATAGAGGTGGGAGTATGTCACCTATTGATAAATATCCGCACAAATTTAAATCCTACCTCTCATCGACGTTAGGATACGTCCCAGGTTCACATACACATTGACCCTCTTCGCCACAGATTGCGTTGGGAATATTATCCTCACATTTCGCCAATCTCGTACACCTATCCCCTAGTTGGACCGGTTTTGGGATGCACTCAGTCATATCATCGCTGGGAACATACCATGGTGCAAGGCATTGGCAAGTGTACGGAATTGCAGCTTCGCGGTCACACACCGCCACACCACTTAATATGTAACAGGATAGCGTATTATTTTGAAAGAGACAGCTCTGGCCTATCCTCGTTGGAAGGGGGACGCAACCATGGCCCGGAATATCTGGTGCATACGTTGGGCAATAGCATCTCCAACAACCACATCCGCCTATAATGGCAGCGTGGTAGATGCAGTCCATGATGACCCCGTTGGTGAAGGGGCATAAGGCAGGGTTACCGGCAACGCAGTGTTCACCTTCACACCTCACTTTTTCCAGTATGGTCGCCCCGAAGAGAAATATGATGTAGAAAACGTGTCTGGGCGTCATCTTTTAGAGTGAATTTTCGATTTTCTAAAGAAATGGGGAAGAATTGTGTTAAATTACCATTATTCTGTATGAATTACGACAGAAAATTACACAATCATAAATACATATGTCGTAATTTACGACATATCTATTTATGATGTGTAGTTTTCTGCCACCAGCGACACAGTTATACAAGTATATTGAATACATTTTTCATTAAATTAACTTTTATTACCTGATTATAGATCAGTGTTTCGGGTGCAAGTAACCACTTGCAAGAAACGACTGCAAGAAAGTGGTTTTTTTCACTTTTTTTCACCCGCAAGAAACGCAAGAAATGCAATGGGGTAATGTGACACCTGTTATATATTAACGGCTTAACCCTTGACAATTTGCAAAGTATCTTTGCAGATCTGAGTTCTACTTGAGATTCTGAACATTTTGATATGTAATACGACATATTTTGAAAAATGTTTATGTTTAACATGCATTCATGTGGGAAATTCCAAGATTTTTCAAAATATGTCGTATTACATATCAAAATGTTCAGAATCTCACGTAGAACTCAGATCTGCAAAGATACTTTGCAAATTGTGAAGGGTTAAGTCGTTAAAGGCGAAACAATACGCCATAAGTTATAACAGGTGTCACAGTACCCCATTTTATTTCTTGCACTTTCTTGCGTTTTTTGCGTTTCTTGCATTTTTTGCAGTTTCTTGCAGTGCACTGCAAGAAATGTATGGGACCCGCAAGAAACGAAACACTGTTATAGATGTCGACTGCGAAACAGACTGGATAGAAGGGAAGGAGTTAACGTCGCTTTTATTCTGTTCTACCCCAACAATTTGCATGATGACGTGGGAGCGAGATGATGTTGCGTAAATTTATCCTAATTGGACTTCGTAATTGGACTTGTCAATTTTATCTCAAATTGGGATAACAACTTACAAATATTTTAATTAGACTAATATCACGAGTTTTGAGCAGATGAAACGGACAAATGCCGTGTTTGATAAAATAAAGTATGACCGGGTCTGTTCTAGTGTTCCCAACGAGGTCGAGACCGAGATCTCGAGTAAAAGTTCGAGACGAGCCAATTTTCCTTCCCGTATTCGATTTTTGTGTTTTGGTTGGAAAAATTTGCATCGGTTTCGACGGGCATAATAGGCCCCTGTAGTACAAGATACGCCGTAAAACGGCCGAAAAACACTATTTTTAAACACTAATATTTTAGACATCCCGCCATAGATCGAAAACACGGAAGATTTCGATATAGTTGTAAATGGGAGGAATCTAAGCTTGACCTTCTCTGATAAGATTCCGATTTGTTTTAATAACAAAAATAAGTAGGAATACGTATCCGTTGACATAATAGGCGAAAAGTCAAAATTTAGACATTTAGAATTTTCGCGCCTCAGGTAGTTATTACAAGAAAAAAAGTTCCCACCAAGAGATGTAGCTATTCCACCGCTCGATATAACCATGTCATCTGTTTTTCTCTATCATGCACCCAACGTGCATCAAGCGCTAAAAGATCGGTATTTCAAAAAGTTTCGAATAACGGTATGCGTTCCTTATACGTAAATTTGAGAGATGGTCACAAAGCTCAGATATCGCTAAACGAGCTTTTTGTTTAACATTGTCGTGTCTGCTGATAAATGTACTATACCCCACATTCAGCTAGTGGACGTGGATGGAAAAAATATAAAATCCCATCTCCAACCTTTTATCTAAAATATTTTAATTAAATAGATATCGTAACAATTTTAGGTCATAATATACGAGGTTTTACTAATTAGATGCATGTTCGAACTTAGTGTTTGCATTTTAAAGAATTAAAATCAAACATTCACTCGTGTCTTCTACATATCTGTGTTAGTTGCTGTTGAAAAATTATTAAAATAAGTACTGCAGGTTGTCAGGACTGGAACATATATTATTTCATATACGAAATTTTGTCTATCTTAAACCCCATACTTAACAAAAATGGAGTTTTTATTATGACATTTGATTTATTTATTTACTCATTTTATGAAAGAACGTGGCAACTAAAATAGAATCTCTAGTAAATTACTTACATTCCAGAGCAACGTTCGCTCACAATGGGGTCGCCGGTGAGATGAGACCATCTTAAATCATCTCATGATTAGACGAGTTTAACCGCTGATCCAGATTAGTATAACTTTTGTCAAAGAAAGTCACTTCTGTACAAAGTTATAACTTCGAAATTTCAGGAGGACTGACATATCCCACTCCAAGCAGTTTAGCTAGGGGTGTCACTTAAAAAATAAAATTGGTCGGTACACCTCTCGTTTTCCAACAGGAAGTTTTTGAAAATCGTCAAAAATATAGCCTAAATTTGCACACTAAAAACTATTTAGTTTCATTTGCGGAATACGGAAATAAAATGTTTTCTTCTCTTAAAGGGTTTCCGAATGGTGTTGAAATTTGTTTGTATTCGTGAAGCTACCAGGTTTCCTGGGAAGTTATATTTATTCCGCATTTTTAGTGAATGAAGAAATTCCTTCAATTAGTTGGAAATTGACAAATATGTATAGAAAATCCAAATTGAATTTCAAAAAAAATTGTTAAATTTCAACGCCGAAGAAATATTTGATTACCCCAAAATTAAAAGAAACTACTAAAGCTTCAACCATGTTATTGTTGTGCGCTGTTTTACATCAATTTATTAAACCAATCCGGTACCTTAACAACTAGCAAAGATATCATAGATATCACAAACTGCTTGGAACAATACAAGTAATTATTATCATTCTTTATTAACACAAGTGGTGTTACACCACTGACAAATTCGTCAAATTTATAAGAAAGTTTAAATTCAACGCACTTCCTCATATTCGCATTCCACTCCAATCTGTCCATCCGGCACCATTTTCTCGAGTTCTTGTCCAATCAGGTGAATAATTTCGGAAAATTCTGGCCTACTTGCAGGATCGTTCTCCCAGCAGGAATTCGTCAAAGCGTAACTAACCAAGAAACATGCATTTTGATGTCGGATTTAGTATTTTATTTAATTTAACTCGTACACACTCACCACACATCCGGACATCCGTTTGGCCGTGGGGGTCGCAACCCGGAAGACAGTGCTTGGATGAATGCCTCGTTCCAAGTCAAAGTCGGATATGGTTGGTCACCAAGACTGAAAATCTCCCAGATTGTCACCCCGTACGACCACACGTCAGACTTGACCGAGAATTCGAACGCTTTCAGAGATTCGAGGGCCATCCAGCGCCACGGGAGGGGTGCCTGGACACACAATAATTATGTAGATAAATTTAATTCTCAAAGTAAAAAGTCAATGTTCACCTTGCTCCTTTTGACGTAATTTCGATAATCATATAATTTCCGGGATAATCCGAAATCACTTATTTTAATCGACAACTGTGAATCCAATAGACAATTCCTGGCCGCCAAATCGCCATGTAGTACCTTTAAAAGAAAATATCTATATACTTTAAAATCAAGGCTAAATAATACTTAGATTCTCACATTATTTCCTGCTAGGAACTCCATTCCTTCCGCGATCTCTTTACACCATCGGACAAGTGTAATATTACCGAAGAGAGTCGTATTTTCATAGTTTCCGCTGCTTGAAATAGCATCTCGCCCTTCGAATTGTGTCGCATGATCACGAAGATATTTAAGAAGACTTCCGTTCTCACATAATTCCAAGATTATGCTTACTTTCCCTGCTCGCAGAGAATTTAGTAGAAATATAAAATCGAATTAAATTACCTCCATTCCTACTTACCCCTTCGTATCTCTGTAATGCAGAATCCCAAAAATTCGACGATATGCTTATGTCGTCCAACGAATAAGTTGATCTTAATTTCTGCTAAAACTGATCGAATCTGTTCAATCGTAATGCCAATTCGTGGCGTCTTAATGGCCACGGTTTTCATCACAGGGACACCAGTTAATTCGTCGAAGCCTAGATTTAACACTCCTTGCGCGACAACGCCGAATGCCCCGCTCCCCAAAATAATGACGGCCTTATCTTCCGAGTTTGCTAAACCGAAGGGATATAAATTTATTAAAGTTAACTAATAATAGTATATCCACAATGTACCCACCATAAATAAAATCTTTCGGCAGTATTTCATACTTTCGGTCGACCGCCAAACCTTGAATTTTATCGTCATCATTGGCACAAATGGAATTACTGCCGTTGTAAAAGGACTCGATTTCTGCTTGCGGAAACTACGATCTTTTCGGAAAGTATTTTAAAAGCAAGAATAAGACCAAGGTTCCAATCACTATTGTGACAATTACGCCCAATCCGATGTAAAGGAGAACAGTTTTGGTGTCCAAACTTTTCCTAGAATTATAGTTTAGGCTTCGAAGATCTTCACTCGGTGACCAGGGGTAGTCTTCGCAACTTATCACGGATCTCGGTAGATATTCAGGATTTAGCCAGAACGGGTTTTCACTTAATTTTATATTTACTACTCCCTCAATTTGCGAAACGTTGAGAAACGACGGCCTAACGTTTGTTGGCTTCATGTCGCAGCGCTCTTCGTTAAAGAACACAACACAGACATTTTTGGCCGAAATGAGTTGGATGGGATCATCTTCGTAGTCCAGACGGCGTCCAAAGGATTCGCACGATTTTATTTCTGTGTATGCTTGAGAAATTTCTAAAAAATAGGAGTATTTTGGTACATATTAATTTTTATGAACCGGTATCAGACATCGCTAAAGTGACCAAATATAGTAAAAAGTAACAAAAAGCAGTTGTTCAAAAATTTCCAAAATATTTTGACATCATTCCCCTGTCAAACGATAGCTACTTTTGCAAAATGTTCAGCCAAGCGTGCCTCTAGTTCTAGGAAGAAGCCCCAAAATTAAAATGTATTTCGAAACTCCACAATATATTCTCCCCAGATTAAAGTATCGCCAACGCAAACATTTCAAATATTTTTCTTCCAACCATTACTTACCTGAACTAAGAAGTATCACGATCCCCCTATCAGGATGATGCTGCACATCATCGTTTTCCTCTTTCCAAACTGATTTCTTACTTAAAGATGAATTGCACCCGCTAAACGATCCGACTCGCGGAATTTTTCTATAAGTATCGGCGAAATTCCACCATTTCGTCAAATTACTTGCGTCAAAGGATGGCCGTATGCGGACCGTTTGCGCGTAAGGGGAACAATTAATATCAAGGTAAAGTTGGACACACCCTTGGTGCACGATTATCGAGGTTATTTCCCCTGCCCGAAAATAGTACGGGATTTCCCAGCAAGTTGAAATATCTGGATTTGTCCTGTGATCAATTGTCCAATTCGAACCTGCACGGAGAATTTCGAAACTTCGACGATAAACTAATATAATTGTATGAATAACTTGTATACTATACCGAATTGAGAATTATGCATTGTGAAGCTAAATTCTGCCCTGGTGTCATTTATATGGTCAGGGTCCACACACTTTCTAACACTATGAATCTCTCCGCGCGGATTTAAAAGTTTTAAATTTCTTAGGACCGGTGACCCTGAGTATAAAATGTCCCCATGTCCAGTAACACAATTAAAATCGGTAAACATGGCAATGCAGTGGCCTCCGGTATCCATTGAACTATATTTTATAAGCGTATTATTTAATTGTTGACAGCCTGATATTCGAAAGGTAACATTTTTTCCTGCAATTTAGAGTTCGTCATTTGTTATTTCCATAATTAATTCTATAATATCTGGTAACTATGGTACCCCCGTATTTAATTTAGTTTATATGGAACTTTTAATAAATAATTTACTCTGATACCTCTAAAGACTTCACTCGAATATAAAACAAGTTCCAATATTTCCAATGTGTCGCCATACAATCCTTGCAAAGTCGCGCGGTAAGATTCAGATTTTAAAACGCTGACGCACAACATTAATGACTTCACTTGGAAATAACTTCCACCATTGTCGTCACCATTGCTGAAATCAATTGTCACATTGTCCAGGATTGTCGGTCGATGCACAGTGGTGTGATAATTGCAGAATTTATTAGGAAAATAGACAACGCAAGAATCAAGGTGTTCTATTTGAATGACTCGGGTATCCGTATTCTTCAGAGTATGGCACGAGTAATAAAGGTCGTCATAAAGATCTACGTCTATCAGCGATCCTGCAAAAATTAATTGATAAAATAGTACCTACTTTTCATAAATGTATGGCGTAGTCGAAAAAGGTTGCGACAATATCTCCAGTTTCTGTTAAACCAGAAGTTGGTGAATATTTTTGTCGGGTTACAATTTTTTAATATGGCAACTAATTGATGACCATATAAGAAATTTTCCGCTAATAATTGCTCCCATCTTGCACATCCTCTTTCAAATACAAAATTTATACAGAGAAGCCGTTACGAGGTAAATAAAGTTAATACTAAAATCCAACAATTATTTAGAACGAATCCAGCTTGACGAAATTTTTGCATAAATTGTCCTTAACTTTCATAGACCAACCTGTTATGTTAAAATTAGTGTCCATAATTACATCCTCGTATCCGTAGCATCGATGGGGTCAAGTTTCGTAAAGATGGTAGCAACTCTATTTTCAGTGACATAATTTTAAATACGAAGCTAACTGAAATCACGTACCCTTAGTAACTATTTTACGATACTACCCGTACGAAAAAAATCGTATAATTCCTGAAGAAAATTCGTGTCGATTTCTGCACAAAGTTTGTACCGCAAATTGGCCCTATTCACTGAAGAAACATTTGTGCAAAAAACTTTCTGCCAAAATTTTTATGCAGAATGAGCTCTGCAGGATGTTTTATGCAGGATGATAAGCCCAAATTCCTGCAGGATGTGTTATGTATGCACAAAAATATTGTAGAATAATGCTGAATTGAATTCTCCAAAATTAAATTTCATTTTATTATTGTTATAATTAAATAACATACAGAAACTATTCATCAAGTATTAATTTTGTGAGAATTTACGTGGCATTTTGAAACTTTCGGGATTCCTCGCGAAGAAAATCGGAAAGTGATTTTGTTATGTCCCTCTTAAAGCGCTTCCTGGCTTTTGAAAGCGATTTGCGTTCTGCTATGCTGAGTCCAACGGGGGGTGGCGTATCGAATCCTTCTTCCTTAATAATGTAGCCTGTAAACAAATCATCCCAAATAAAAACTCAACTGGTACAAAATTGCATTTTTTTAAATTTGACGTTACGTTTCATTCATCGCTTACCAATTACTGCATCTCGACGAGCGGGGTCTATTTCTGGTAACGGGAGAGTGGCATTAGCATTGCATTTCTTTCCATACAACGAATGGCCCGTAAGTTCCTCTGCACTAAAAAGTCTTCTGAAGAGGTTTCGGGCCAAAACCGATGATGACTGTGACGACATCATTTTGATGGATGCAAGTTCAGCTACGTTCATCTTTACTCCAGTTCCTTCGTACAGCTCAACCTGAGAACCGAGCCGGCAAATTATTTATAAATTTTAACAACCAAAGTTGAATAATCGTAGCTTTTCAATCAATTAATCTATCTACCACACTTACATCTGCCGTCTCGTTGGTTTTGTTGAGAAGTTCCTTATACTTTCTCTTTAACTCTCGATATTTAGTTCTCAGGGATCTATATTTTCCTGAAAAACAACGTATAATTAACAATTTAAATCCTATATTTGCTATGGTATTGATATTAAACACCTTTGTATTCATTCGTTTCGGTCGTTTCATTCGATTCTTCCTGTTCACCTTCCAAGTTATGTTGGTTACTGTCATCTGCTAGAATGCCCTCGATAGTTGAAGAGTCGACTTGGGATAGGATATCACCTATCTTTCGGCTTCGGTCCGATGATTCATTTCTGCGAGATTTCTGCTTCTCTGTTAAAACATGCAAACATTTACATCGTACGACGCTGAATAATGCAACAACTGTAAATGCAACCTATTTTCAAAATTGCCTTACTTAGAGGTACATCCACGGAAATATTAGAACGCTTTCTAGTTGGCTCGACCTTTTGTAACCTTTCGTCGTCACTGACCTGAGCTGCTCGCTCATCTGCTTCTACTGTTAGCTCATCGCATCCGCCTTAATACAGTATTATTTTAAATAATTATTTAAATTACTTAGTTTATTTCGTAAAAATACTATAAATAAATCACACTACTTACCAATATTTAGTATCCTCCCTAAAAACTCTTTTCCTCGTGTCCAAATAATTGATTTGGTCTTCCCAATTAGTTTCCTTCCGCTTGATCTCAAACCACCATCAGCTAACTGGTCGATTGACACGACAGAAAACGTTTTTGGGTCTTCATCTACCCACTCAATTAGTAAGTAATCCATAGTTTTATTATTTGTTTAATTAAAACACAACTTTTTCTTTAAAAGCGTGAGTTTTAAGGGAATTTATGAGTGTTTTCACGTAGGGCTTGCAGTTAAATTACCCACCACTTCTGCATCGCAAGATTTAGTGCTGAGCGGGGTGAAGTAATATATTCTTTGCTATTCGGTTGACTAAGAAAATTTTACTCAGAATTTTTTTTTATAAGCATTTATCAACTTTATAATTGTTATTATGTCGGGTCGAAAATCTTACAAGAATTATTTTCGATCACCTGGTGGCGAATATTCCACGACAGTTCCTAGAAGAACGAGAGCAAGAGTGATGTGCATGGTAAGAAAAAGTCAAACGTAGTTATAATCTCAAATATAACAATAATCATTCGAATAATTTGTTCCTGCCTCCCAGACCTCAAGAAGGTCTTTAATCACGTCCGCTTCACAGCATGATAACGAGACTCGAGGACTTGACGATGAAGCCCTTGATGACAGTATTGACGCTGGATATGATGAAAATTCTACTAATTTCGAACAGAATCTGGTGTGTACATATTCTACGACTTATAATTTATAATTACGAAATATAATTCTTACTTAAATTTAATCGCAGAACGAGGACGAAAGTCAACCAAATATAAGCGATGACGAAAGCAGCTTTCTCGAGTCAAGTGACGAGGACACAATACCTGTGAGTCACCCATTTCCGCACGTCATGTTCCTAAATATTCAATTAACAATGCACTTTGTAATAGGAAGATCTGGCAAATCTACTATATCCGACAGCAAAAGTTACATCTAGAGAAAGTTGTTTATTAATATTCGCCTTTGCAATTCGCCATAAATTAACAAAATCTGCCATGAATGACCTCCTCAGTCTTATCAATTTTCATCTGCCATTTGGAGCAACAATACCTTCATCTACCTACCTGCTAGATAAATCGATCGGTTTAGATTTGGTTCTGCAACTAAAAATATCGACCGTGAACAATGTGAATCTTTAGTTGAGGGCAATTCGGAGCAATGCAAATCATGCCAGACTGTCCTCGAGCCAAACCAACTTGTAAAAAACGGACGGTTTTTTGTCTTTCAAAATTAAAAACCTAATGGAGAATCTTTTGCAGAAAGTTGAAGTCCAGAGATCACTTTTGAAAAATATAAATCGACGGTCAAATCCTTGCAATGCTGACATTCACGATATCACAGACGGAAACTTGTATAAAAGGCTTAGACTTAAACCATCAGATATAACCTGCTCAATGAATTCAGATAGAATTGCAATTTTTAAGTCGTCCCAATTTTCAACATGGCCACTACTGATCTCTATCAACGAATTGGATTATCCTCTCCGAAGGAAAAATACTCTGCTGGCTGGACTTTGGTTTGGAAACAAAAAACCCAACTTTAACACCTTTCTGGGACCACTGGTTGATCAGAGTCAAGAGTTAGCCGAATTTGGAATTGAATGGAAAACTGATAACAAGGTGTATAGAAGTAAAGTCTTTTTTACTATGTTTTCTGCCGATTCTGTGGCCAGATGTCAAATACAATTTATAAACCAATTCAACGGAGAATACAGTTGTCCTTGGTGCTTAGTTAAAGGGGAAACTTATCACCTCAGTGAACGAAGCCATAAATGGATTTTCGATCCTACAGAAAAAGCAATCAACCGCAGTCATACTCAATTCACTAATCATCTGCGGAGTCTTCAAGAACAACTAGAAAATGGGACTTCTGTATCCACAGTGTTTGGTGTAAAAGGAGCTTCAAAGCTTTTGCTAATTCCAAAATTTGATATAGTCCAAGGATTTACATTCGATTATATGCATACGTGTTTGCTGGGTGTTGTTAGAACGCTAACACTGGCGTGGTTGGACTCGAAGCAACACAATGAAGAGTTTTATATTGGAAATCGATCAGAAGAAATTAACATGAGGATTAAATTGTGCAAAGTTCCACTTGACTGTAGACGAACATTACGTGGACTTAAGGACGTCAAGTATTGGAAAGCCAGTGAATGGAAAACTTGGATGCTAATTTCTGTGCCTATTTTGCATGGAATATTACCTAACTGCTATAGGAAACATTTCGGCAAACTTGTTACTGCCGTCTGTCTTCTTTCCCAAGACCAAGTCAAACACGAAGACAGCCTTGTCAGCACGCCGTCACGTGAATTTTAATATATTTTCCAGTCGAAAACTTAATGGCCATTTACACGTCGGAAAATCTGAAAAAATTCGTTCTTTTCGAACTTAAACTTGATAAGGGGGTGGAGGTTGTACCATCAACGCGGATTTCAAAGGAAAAAACAATTTGTAAGTTTCCTGATCCAAGCGCTCTTCCCGGAAAGAATTGGATCAATTACGAAATATTATACGTCAGCACTTACGGTAAATTAATTTTATGTTCAAAATCATGTTAATAAAATTATTAAATTTATGCAATAAAATCATTTTCCATTTGTAGATTCATATGATAAGGCAACGAAGAAATTCAGGAAATATATTGAAGACCGACCCATTGACTCGAAAGCGAAATGAAGCGAATTGAAGCGAAAACGAGCAACCACGACGGCGAAGGCGTAAAATACCTGCTAAAGGGCGATCACTCCGGAGCCACCATCTATTGATTCTCGTCGCGAAAGTAAGCAAAACAAGATTATTTCCGTTACTACATATCTAAAAACTTGGTATTGATTCCTACTATAATAGAGATTCCTTCGACTTCAAGTATCTATCCTTTCAAGACTTGGTGGATCAGTCTTTCCTAAGGATTTGTATGCAATTCTTTATCATATGATAGTGAGCGATATTCGTAGTGGAATTCGGTTAACAGGAAGGAGCAATAAAGTTCCTTTTGCAGATAGATTATCGGATAAGCTTGTTCGAGGTCTGTTAACTTACTAATTGAATAACTATTTATATTTGTTATGAAAAGAGTACCAATATTTCTTTTGCACATTAGATTCTGTCCAAGCGGGAAATCCAGATCCTTCTGTTAACCACTCAAGAATCAATTCCTATAATGGAAGTTGGTTCTGGATGAAAATGATTCCAACTAAAAACGATGTTGACTTCACGACAAACGCAGAAACGCCGAGTGGAGAAACGTCTTCAACAAACGCGGAAACGGAAACGGACGAATTCTCCCCACTACCCATTGAGGACGACAACTCAGCTCGGAATTCCCCACTTCCCGGAACAAGTAGTTAGCCACCAGATTAACGAGGATAGTGGTGTGAGAGAGGTGATTAATATAAATGACATCAATTCGGTATATGATAATTTAAATTTGAGTAGTAACTAAAATAGATATAGAACAATATCCTTGTAAGAGCTCGAAATTAGATATTTGTATTTTGTGTGACTTATCTCAAAGTTGTATTGCAATTTCGTCATTCTTTGAGCCGAAAATGCATAATTTTGCCCAGAAATGAAGATAAATATTTTTGTACCCCAATGTATAATTCATCTTTATAATATTTAAATAGTATTGTAAGACGATAATAACTTATGTATGCATAAATGTTGTTATTTGAGAAATTGGGTTTGTAATAAATAGCAATTTAAATTAGAATAAGTGTGTAAATCAATTTGTGTTAATTTCACGCATATCATTAGTACATAAATTGGACGAGATTCGTATAAAAAATGTACTAAATTCTCACTCCATTAATGCATATTAATCATCACCAAATTCCTACTGGATTCGTACTTCTATATTTGCGTTAATTTTGTATACTTGTAGTGCAAGTAAATATGCACTGACAATTTTTTAGCATCACATTTGTAACTGTGAACTTGCACCAGATTTGTAACAGCAAATTTCACATTTTAACGGAAAATCTGCATTAATCTCTAAGTACAAGTTTTGTACATAAATTGCAGACCTTGGTTCGTCAGGACCTCATTAATGACCCCATACAAATTTACCCAAAAATAGCCTTCCACCTTATGTAACGCCCACTTTGTCCATACCACATTCATTTAGTATTTATTACAATTTCCTTACCTGAAGCTAACGTTAGCCGGACGCCAGAAAAGTCTGGTACAGTTTCAGACACAACTTTTCCAATGGCGTTTCGAAAGTTGGGATTCTTCACACATTTCGAGTTACAATGGCTAAAAGATCTCGGGCTGACGTGAAATCCTAACGCGGGAAGGCTTCTTGTCACGTACGTATTAAGAATTTGAATACTGCTTCCGCCGCATTGTGAACCACTGTACAGTTCGACACATCCGAGAGAAACAACTAATTTTGGGTTGGTCATGGTGGCAATTTCTGTAGGAATTTGTCCACATGTGTTGCTTAAATTTCGGGAAGTAAATTCAGACGAGTTGAACAGCCACCGATTACCTATCCATAGATTGAGATACAATATTATAAATAATTTTTAAGCCAACTTAGTAACATTTTCTTCAATAACGCTTGTCGGAGGCTTACAATAAAGAAGTTAGATATTTTAAAAAATGACGCCATTCTAATTATAATTAATCTAGCGTAAAAAGGAACGATGAAAAAGCCAAGTTTTTCATTTTTCATTTTTATTGGAAATTTGGATAAACGATTACTTGAATTTAACAAATACATAAGTTGTCAAAGCTCACAACCAAAAACCCCGTTTCCCCAGATAATTGTTCCCCCCCATTTCCTCACCATTCATCCAATGGTTTAAGTCATAGCCTTTCCCGAAGGTGAAAGCGTACTCTTCCACATTTCGCCAGTTTCCAACGCCCTGTTGAATCAAACACTTGTCACAGTTACTGATCGATTCCACGCGCAGATTTCTCCCGGTAAAATACGTCGTTAAATCCGAACTTCCAGTTGTCTCATTTCCCTCAATTTTTAAAACACTGGATGAGTTACAATTATTATTCTCGTAAAGTATCACACAATTTCCGTAAGTCCTAAGCGATCCGACACTGGTCCGAGGTAAGTCTGGTAGACAGCCGTTCACCGTTAGGTTGGTCGTGTTCCCTAAATTTGTGGACAGATCATATCTCTTACATTAATAATATTAATATAATATCTAATAGAATTACTAACCTTCAAAATCTACTTCAGTGGTGACAGATATTTCAAAACAGTTTACAACTGTTACACATATAATTATAAATAGGTGGCGAAACAGCATTTTCATTATTTTAATTCAATATTAGAGCTGAATATATATTTTTTGGATAAATTGACACGTATAGTAAAACAACGTCGTCATTTTAATTCAATTATTTAGAATGGATTTCCTCCTTGAGAATTACTTAGTTTTAAGTGCACTCGGAATTACAGAGTTTTTTTCGCAAGAGGAAAACCGCACGTAGGAGACGGAAGTGAAGTTGATAATGCACAGCAGGAGGAAATTGGAAATTGCTAATAAAACAACTCATATATGGGTTGGAGACATTATGATAGCATTTGCAAATTTATCTCAATTTATGACGTATTCAGAACTACCAACAAAGTTGACGTCAATTTTTGATATCTCTACCAGGGTTTTATTCCAAAATTTACAACCCACGGGTTTTAATGGGTTGTATAATAAAACCAATAAAACTTTCAATGGGTTTCTTAAAAAAATATTTTATAGCTAATTTAAAATTAAATGCAACTATATCTAATTCGTCGTTAAGCATGTACATATAAAGAAGTTTTAGTCTTTTTAAGAATTTTTTTATATCAATTTTGACAAGGCTTAACGTTCATCA
This sequence comes from Folsomia candida, assembly GCF_002217175.1. Classification (NCBI taxonomy): domain Eukaryota; kingdom Metazoa; phylum Arthropoda; class Collembola; order Entomobryomorpha; family Isotomidae; genus Folsomia; species Folsomia candida. The sequence goes on along the minus strand of NW_019091256.1, from coordinate 260,317 downwards.
CTGATTTTCATGAGATTTACGTGAAAATGGTAATAATGAAATACGCTTCACATTTGAAGGAAAATCACTTTTCCAAGCTATTGACTATCTTTTTCACTTTTAAAATGCAAGTTTATGTTAAAACTATTCAAAATACGAATAAACCCCATTAAAACCCAAATAAAACCACATAAAGCCCATTTAACATGGTCAAACCCGTTGGGTTTAATATACCTACTATTCAGGAGGGGTGTCGGACACCCGGTGTCCGCTTCATGCAAAAAAAAGATAAAATTACTTAAATGTGTTTGGTACAAAAAGTACAGTAGAAAAACAACTTTTATTTCAAACAAAGCACTATTTATCAGTCAAATCAATTGCTTAGACGAAACATTACTATTTTTATCAACAGAAAAATTAAATAAAAGAGTAGCCACGACAATCAATGACGATTGGTTGTCGTGGCAACCATTAATTAATTAACCACACCAACTTACCAATTCAAATTTAAATTATTCACTGGAGAAGAGAGAAAGACGACTGCTGCGGCTGGAATGTGACTCGAGTCGAGAGAACCGCGTTGCTCGTGACAACGTGAGTCTCACTTTGCCGAGTTGGGTAATAGCATGAAGAGGAGAAAAGCATTGAGATGAGACTGCGCGAAGTCAAATTCGCACACACACAGACAGACTGCAGCATCAAAATCTTTAATAGATAAATTTGTAATCCATTAAAACCCATTAAAACCCTACAACCCATTAAAACCCTACAACCCAATAAAACCCTGGGTCAGAATACCATAATCTCTACTCGAGAAACATATCTCAAAATGAAATATCTTCAACATATGGAAATTAAGTGGCGACACAATAATGTGAGCGGAACTGACCTAAATTTATTGACAAATTTGGTCGTGAAAAAAACAACAAATGCATATGTACATATTTGGATAAATTCAAATTTGCCGCTTCAATTTTTCAACGTAAGTATACTCCCAGGTTATGCATCTCCTTCCCATTTCTTGCCGTACTCTTTGAGGGGAAGACTGTCCCAAAATTTCCAGCTGTTTTGAAACGCATCATCTACCTCAGTCATTATCGGAGTTTCGTTAATTTGTAAATACTCCTGGCGCTTATTAGCTTTTAGCGGGGTCCACTCGGATGTCAGATCGCCCCAAAGTTTACCAGGTTTCCTAAACCAAATATGGTATCGAGTTTGATTTTCTTTTAAAAATAGCGGGCTTAATTTATAAATCTCAAGTTACCCATCCTTCGCAAAAGAGGCCCAAAGGGAGACAAAGCTTTTAGAAAAATCATAATTTGTGCTATCCTTTCCAATTTTTTTGAAAAATTTTTCCAATGGCGGTCTCGGTTCGAAGAGGTATGGCAGCTCGTCGGCGTGTATGGGAAGTCGCTCATCAGTCGAAGTTGTATCGTCCTTAGTGACATCTTTACCTAGAAATTGCAAAAAAACTAGTAAAATTCGAACTATTAAAATTTTAAAATTCCTGAAAATCTCCAATTTACCTTCCTGACTGCCCGAAATCGCCGCAGCTTCCAATCCTCCCGCACTGACGGGCTCAATAATTGAAGGCATACACTGTCGTAAAATTTGCATAGGCCGCCGCAACTTTTCGCGTACAATATGTGATCGATCTCTCCGAAATTAATCGATCCAAATCAGTCACACTTTCCCCGGTGAGTTCTGAACCGCCAAAATAAAATTTTCGAATCTGCTCAGTCACGATGCTCGGATCTTCTGCGGTGTCATGGTAGAGGAGCGAGGAGGGAAAGATGCGGCCGAATTTTGCGTTTATTTTCTTAATTTTTGCGGGTGTGGAAAGCACTGTAAAATATTAATGTTAAAAATCGGTTCGTGGAAGGGGCCGTTCGAAAAATAAGTATCGCCAAAATCGGGATTTTTACAACCCCCGCCCCACTGCTCGGGGCAAGATAAGAATTTTAAGAAGGCAGAGATAAGCGACCGCCGTCCCTTTTCTTGCATTACGTATTTTATGAACGTTCCCAACTATTTCCAAATTTTATTTTTTTCACTCACTCCCCTTCCCATGGTTCCTGTTTCATGCGCCACAAACCCAATAATGATTGGAACCTTGTTAAATTCCCCTTTTTGCATCAGACTCCACGGGTCCTCACTTAAGAATGTGTAATTATCGCCATCCTCAGCTTTATACGTTTCGATCGTTGGACTCATGTGGACCGCGTTTGAGTCGAATCCCTGCAAAAAATAGTTCTTTTTATTTCATCAAAATTTTAAATTTTCAAAATTTCCGCCACTTACGAATTCATTAAAGGAAAGCGACTTCACGGCGAGCAGCTCAGGTTTAATTTTCTGCAGACATTCTACCAAATATTCAGCATTGCTGGAGGGACAGTCAAGCTCAGCGGCAAGTTTTTTCGCTTCTTTAACACCCGTCCCGGCACGCGTGACGTAGGGACATGTGGCGGTCCCGCTTTGTAGAATGGCGCGATGGAACAAACCTAGAGTAGGTGGCAAATTTTGAAATTTTGAAAATTTTGAGAAATAATAATTCATTGTACCTTTCGCCATTGGGGATACGGTTAATAATGACACTGCCGCACCGCCAGCACTTTCTCCAAAAATGGTGACTATTTAAAGAATTAAAAAAATATTTGCAAATAAATCCTCAAATTTGCACACCGGCAAGTAATCTTGTCGTCGCGAATTTAGAAACTTTATGAAAGTTGAAAGTCATCTTACTTATTTTTGTCACCAGAAAATGCCGCAATATTCTTCTGCACCCAGTTTAACGACATCACCATATCTTTCAAACCCTGATTCCCACGGGCTGATTTTACTCCAGCATTCAAAAATCCTGGAAATATACCAATTCGATTTTAAGCGGAATTACTTAATTCACTCAAAAAGCGTTCAAAAATCCTGGAAATTTATCAATTCAATTTTAGCGGAATTTATAATTCCTTTCTGAAATTTAAAATATTTACCAAATGCTCCCAGCCTATAAGTCACCGTTACCAAGACGACATCTTCTTCCATAAAATATTTTCCGCCGTACATTCCCCCCGCTCCGTCCACAAATCCGCCACCAGTAAACCATACCATGACTGGGAGAAGATCGGTATTATCTTCACCCAATTTTAACGGCTAAGGATAAAATTTATTTATTTTTCTCGTAATTTCTCAGAAACTTTAAAAAAAATATTTTCACACTTTTGGTGAATAGACGTCCACCGTAAGGCAATCTTCTGTCCCCGTATATCCAAAGACGACTAGGCCTTGTCTCGTACACCCGGTACCGGAATCAGTCACATTTTTCACATCCGTCCAGGATTTTGCTGGTTGAGGAATCTTGAGAGAAAACATATTTCTTAAATTTCCTAAATTTTTCCACAATATTCAAGCATGCAAATAAATTCAAGAATGCAAATAAATTAGCGATTTTTAGAGAAAAGTGTCCTTTTATATTTTTTGATACAACTTTTTCCAAAAATTAAAATTGCAGAATTAAATCATATAATAATATTTTCTCAAAAATTTCAACTCACATCAAATCTTTTTTCCACATGACCGTACGGAATTCCTAGAAACTGGCTGTACCTCCTCCCCTCCCTACTTTCTACAAAGGAACCGGCCAGCCGTCCCGTGTTAATTTCCACCTCTGGGTAACCAACCTCATCACAATTTTCCGCACAACTTGCACGATAAATATTTACCACCACAAATATCAATACAGAAATATGCCGACTCATTTTGCAACAACCTCACTCCACCAGGCTCACTCGTGAACTGTCGACTCGGATGGTCTGGTTCAGAATAACTTGCCACAGACAACCTTGGCCATGACTGCTATCATGTGACGTGCAACGTTGCAATGGAAGTTTCACAAAAAAAATCTTATCGCAAACAAATATTAATATTTATAATGGGGTTTTTCACATCACGACACCTGCATGAATACGCAAACGTTTCTAACTTGTAATGATAAATAAGTAGACTTGCTAAATTCTCCACATATGCATGTACTTCGTAAATATAGATTAAATCTGTATTTTTTTCTAAAATTTTAATCATCTTTAGTGAATACCCCTAATAAAAAAATGCATCCCAACCCAAACTTTCTCGGAATTCTACACGAGAAAAAAAACTTATTTGCTTAATCACTCATAATTAAATCTAACTCAGGCATCTCCACCAACATAACTCTTAGCATCAAACAGAGAGACAGAAAAAAATACCCAATAACCTCGACTAAATTGCATTACACAGAGCAGCACACATTGCACTACAAAAACAACAAAGTTACCATGCCAAAATACATACTCTGCAGGATTGCTCCATGCCATGCAAAAAGTGCCACACTCATCATCTCCATAAACTTTCCATGGCACAGAATACCCAACAAGACGCCGCGGAACCTCATGTGGACATTGCCACATAGAAATTTCCTATCGCTTCAATATTAACAAGCCCCTCCCCTGCCATCCCACAATGTTAAAACCCCCCAACTTGCGCCGACCTTACAAATCCACATCTTGTCATATTTTTTGTGATGCACGTAATGTGCATCGTCACTTGCTTCTCTGTCCAGTATCAGGGTCGACCTTCAACCACAGACTTTGGTCCACCGTATTATTTATCCAACTCATTTAAGGTTTATCGCAACGTTTTTCTCAATCTGTTCCACTTCATCTCAACGTTTACAACTAATTTTGGGTATAAAATTAAGTCTGGAATTGACAACAATTTAATTTCCATGGTTACCGTGTCCAAAACCTGGGCAATAACTAAATACTTAATCGAGCTTATTTCCAAAATCATGATTTCTCTCCCCATCCTTATCACCGCGTTTGTCGGGGCGGTCATTTACTACACGTTTTTTGTCAGGAGGAAAAATAAATTCAAATTGGGCGGGAAGTTTCCGGAAGGTGAGTTATTACATTAGAATAAAATTTATTTAATCAAAAATTATGCACAACAATCAAGTGCGTTAAAATTTCGCATGCATTCATTTAACACAAATCAATGTAAAAATTTATTCAATACATGAACAACTAATTAATTTAAAAAATGTGAAGATTCCCGATGATTAATGGATTTTTATTTAACAAATTAATTTTGACTTTCAAAATAAAAACTGCATACATATATACTAATTTATTCAAAATTGTTAAACTATTAACACCTTAATGATTTTAATTCAAATAAAATTTTCATAGTTAATTTTTCTAAAAAGTTTTCTAAAATATTTACCAGGTCCTCGAGGACTCCCATTTATAGGAAATATGCACCAACTCAACAAGACACATCCTTTCCTCTTTCCTGCAAAATGGGCAGAGCAATACGGAGATATTTACGCGATTTCGATGGCTGGAGTCAAGTACATACGAATTGGAACACCTAGTGTGCATTAAAACTTAATTAAAAATGCCCATTATTCAATATTTTGCAGAACGTACGTCATCTCCGACTATAAAATGGTGAAGGAGATTTTCTCCCAAGAACCTGCCTTCGCCGGACGTCTTCAGACAGGAGGAGAAATTCCGTTAAGCGACTTGTACACGAATGGACAGCTTCATGGTGAGGAATAATTGTCAAGAACTTTAAGTATTAATTATTTTTAATATTCGTATTTTTAATTTTCATATTTAATATTAAACACGATTAAACCTGGAGGCATAAGAATTAGAAGTTTATCTCATCTATTATTTCTAAAATAACTTATTTTAAATTTTAATTTTAATTAAATTAATTTAAAGTTTGATTTTTACTAAGGTATCATAAACACGGAAGGCAAACCATGGGAAGACCTCCGCCGCTTCACCCTCCGCCAACTGCGTGATTTTGGTTTTGGCAAAAATACGATGGAAGCCTTCATTATGGACGAAGTTATGGAAGTCCTGGACTGGATGAAATCAGTCGAAGAGGAATCAATTCCCGACATTAAGAGCAAGATAACTGTCGCTGTCGTCAACTCTTTGTGGATGGTCATTTCCGGTCACCGCTATAAGCATGACGATCCAAAGATATTGGACTTGTCGAAAGAATTAACGGTGTAAGTGAGATGAGGGAAGTCTGAATTTACTAAATGCTATTTAAAAAGGGGCTCGATTATTAAAAAAATACAGTAGTTTTACGTATAATTCAAATTCTACCGCCATGACGGCATTCAAACTTTTGTGTTTGTTGAATGCTATACTCCAGTGTTTTCCCAAGAAAACATTATTTAGTCATTTTCCGACTTATTGTCTATTTTTTAAAATTGTTTAAAAAAATCAGTCACGGATATTGTATTATACACAAATCAATTTTTTCGTACCAGTAGTGATTTAGATAAGAACATAATTGGTTTCTGTAACTAAATATTTTCAGTATCCATAATTATAGTCTATAACAATTAAATTTTTCAATGTTAAATTCAAGCATTAAGAATTTCAGAGTTCTTGAAGAAGCCGCATCAAGTGGTGGGATAGCCTTTTTTTGGCCGTGGGTGGAAAAACTGGGATTTCAAGGCTTCACTGCGTATCGCAATTACCAGGAAAAAATGAGAAACCTCTTCACTGATGTGGTTCGGGATCATCAAGACACTTATTCTGCGGATTACTCGAGGTAAAAATTTTTAATAGCTATTTGTTTTATCTATCTGACCCCAATTAAATTTTACAAAATTTTTGCAGAGATTTTATCGACGTTTTTCTAAAAGAGGTTAAATCATGCGATGACCATGACTCCGCTTTCTTCAAAGACGTCGGAGGTACTTGAGAATATTTTGTCTGCCGCCTTATATTCAATCTTTTTGTAAAAGTCCAGCCACAAAATCTGCTTTAAACCTGGGTTACACATTTTCCCTTAAATTAAGTGGGAAACGAGAACTCAAAGTGTCCTTTTCCAATTTGTCCTCTGTGTATCCTTTCCACTTAAAAAATACTTTAATCATTTTAAGAACGACAACTCATCGCCGTTGTGAAAGATCTCTTCGAGGCTGGGACCGAAACATCGTCGACCACACTATCTTGGATTTTCTTGTACATGGCGACCTTTCCCGAAGTACAGAAAAAACTACAAGAGGAGATTGACGATGTCGTTGGAACTTCTAGACTTTGCTCTATTTCTGATCGACCAAAGTAATTTTTCTAAATATCTCAAAATATAATTGAAATTAAAAAAACTATTTCTAAATATCTCCATATTTCAGCCTCCCCTACGTCGAAGCCTTCCTCGCCGAAACGCTCCGCTACTCCTCCATCGTTCCCGGCGGTGTTGGACATCGCGCCCTGTTTGACGTCGTCTACAAAGGCTACGCATTTCCTAAGGGTACCGCAATAATGCCGAATCAGTACGGAATCCATTTCAACCCAAAGATCTGGGGCGATCCGCAAAACTTCCGGCCGGAACGATTCCTATCTCCGGATGGCAAATCGTTCAAGAAACACGACGCCCTCATCGCATTTTCTACCGGAAAACGTCAATGTGTTGGCGAAACGTTGGCGCGAGACACGCTTTTTCTCTACACGTCAAACATTTTCCAAAGATTCCAAATAAAATTTGACCCAAATAAGGCCAACTCTAATCCTGGTTTTGGATCAATGGCAGGTTTCGTTATGTCGCCGCTGCCCTACAGTATTGTTCTAAAAGATAGGACGATGTAATTATGACTGGTAATCCAATGGTGCATAAAATTATGAAGTAAAGTGATCATTAAGTAATTGAGATAGATAATTATCAAAAACTGTACTCATGGATATATCTTTAAGCAGTTGGGTTGAATAAACTAAAATTTGATAAGCCCACTTAGCAGTTTTAACGGTATTCATGAATCATCCTAAGATACCTCGTACATATACTGACATATATGTCATGAAATTTGCTGGATTTACACTTCTCGAAAATTTACTTTTCCTTTGTTTACCAACCAAACTATATGATTTACTTAAGGACTTCTAAATATTTAATTAAATATCCGATCGAATTATAATCTGAATATTTTCCTTAGGTAAATATGATGTCGACCATATATGTAATTTCCTTTTGGATAAGAGAATCATTATTGAATCTTAAGTTTAATATCATACATATTTTATTACACAAGGATCATTTACATGACCAAATTTCCTGACTGTAAATAAGACTCAAAACTATGGCAATTACATTTGAGAGATTCAACCGTTCTACATAATTCATACAAAATGTTTTTTTGCGTAATTGACTGTTTTGTCCGTCCCTGTTTTTAATGTACACGCTTATGTTCTAAACGCCAGCTTTCTATAAAGGCAGCGATCCACCGTCCAAGGTTTGAAATTCCTTCGTTGTGCAATTTAAGTGTGCGGGACGATTGAATCTTTTTCCAGAAATAATTCTGCCTGTTGCAGAGCTCGAATTATATTATTGTTGTGTTAATATTCCTTAATATGAAATTGACTGTAATGTTTACCTGATTTATATTAATTAGATAAGCATTTAAGGGAAATTTCTCCATTTGTTTACATAATCAATCGTACATTACATACTATCCTTTATCTAGGCAATAAGTAATATAAACATGATCTATAGCATTTATGTCTCCAATATCCTGTATACCCCCGGATATTTCAGATAAACAGTTATTCTGTTATATGATATCAGGCAGCAATGTAAATATTTATTAACCATTTCGCGAATTGAAGCGTTTTAGTAGAGTTTTAAGACCACATTCTGCATAACAAAACAATTAAATATCCTCAAATTTTATGCAATGTTGCGATCAATCCTTCCGCAGATTCAAGTTCAACTCAGAATTCTACGAATTTCTAATTCCAAACCGATACATTATTCCCCACTGCGACAGAAATTTTTTACCAAAAAACTGTCCAACATTTCCGCGAAACTAGGATTAGTATCCTCAACACAATTAATCCTTCTTCTCAATGGGATCTCTTACCTGAAGGAATTCAAGATGTCACTTGCTCGACTAATTTTCGTCTTATTTTTTACCAATTCAATTCCAGTCGCAAGTTTGACGTTGTTTTCTTTATATCGCGAAACCAAACAAATTGTCGCCTTGCTAAATAATCTATTAAATTTTGAAGAAAGGCACGAAATTGTGGGAAAGTCGAGTATAATGGGAATAATTTTAAAATTCACATTGTCTTTCTTTTCTATATGGGGTTTGGTACTAACTTTTGTATGTGCAGTGTTTTCAATTTTTGAGCCAACCTCGGTCCCGTTCTTGACTTCAGCGGTTTCTAGAATATTCTTGAAAAATACATCCCAAAGATGCTTTTTAAACATGGTTGTATACCTTTTGGCATTTTTGTTACAAATATGGACCAACTTTCTCATAGTTAACGGATTGATTACCACGGCATTGCATATCGTTTTGACATCCGTGGTCTGCTTGAACACCTACATGAAAAAATTGCAAATAGTCTCGCCTACAGTATATTCCCAGTGATAATGATGTTGTGCATACTGGTAATCATGATTGTTGGAACTACCGCGGGTAAGGCAAGCCTTCTCTCCACAAAATTCCTTCGTCAAGCAAAAAATACATTGAGTCTCAAGCACGGACACCATGAACGGCGTAAGGTCAGCGCAAGGATGATTCGAAGTTGTCAAAAGATAGAGATCAAGTGTTTCGATACTCCTGTAACGATAATCACACCACTCTTGATAATTGTGGGGTGTAACAAGTTCACGGTGAAGGTTGGCCTTTTGGCATGAAGGGTAGCAAGAAAGTGGTAACTTTATTTAAACGTAAATTTATTGGAGAAGTCATCTTAAGTTTAACTTACTTAGATAATTAAGTAGTTACGGTATTTTATTAGAAGAGCCTGCGCGCCATAAGGAGTGCATGTAAAAAAGGCTCTTCTTTTAATATACAGACGTTAATTAACAATTTAGACAAGCTAAAGCGTACAAATTTGTTATTGTAATATTCTAACTAATCTGATTCATTTGTAAATTAAGTTGCCAATAAATCCCCAATCAACTCACTGGGACCATAACCTTCATGATACTTGCAAAGTAGTTAATACTTAATTAATATAGGCAGGCGTAATAATTTCTGGGCTCAATTTTGTATGGAATGCTATTTAAATTGATTGACAGTCATATAAGAAATAATTAATTTCGTAAATTATATTATCCTAGGCGAACTTGACATATGCTGACTGTCCCATTTTAACTTTTGGTCAGAAATGTATACATTATATATTATCGTGCCAAGTTATGGAAAAATTAAATTTTTATATACGTCAAACTTGTGCAATTTGTTGCTTGACTTGATAGTGGACTTGGGAAATAAACATTTCTCAGATATCTAAAATTTTACGGTAAAAAATTATAAGTAAATAATATTTAATAAAAAGTCTAATATAATTGTTTACAAGAACTATGTCAGCAAAGCTTTGGAGAGACATTAGTTTTCTGTAATAAAATCTCTTACATGTTTGCCAAGCTTTGTCCGCCTATCTGTCCGGGACAGGTGGACAAAGTCACTGGAAGGCGTTTGCACTGAATTGATAGTTAACAGGGGTACGCACATACTACATCGCTATGAATACCAGCATAGAGCTGGTGTATGCAGAACTCGCCAGACAAGAGCATATGCATCTACATATTTTGGGAATTAGGAGTTAGTAGAATAATATTTGCACAGAAATCAGGGCCCGTGACTGACAATGTCCTGATGTCATCATGAAGTAGCCTGGTATATTGAAACTAAATATATACCAATTTATTGTCTAACATTCGTCTGGAATGATTCCTTAATAAGCTAATGAAGTTGGTTTACATAAATCCCTAGTTTCGGAGAAAACAATTAAATTTCAGATATTTTGACATACGTTGGTTAAAGTTCATTAATTATTGATGACCGACTAGGGAATGTTCATAACTAACGTGGAATATTCTTTTGGACTTCTTCCTGTACGTTACCTCGTAGGGAATTTACCGAGAGGCGACCATCTTCTTGTGCTTCGTATTTTATGAACGTTCCCTGATTTGCATAAGAGAAGTAGTCTTACTAATAGGGATATTGGTATTATTTTCCCTTAATATTGTTAACCTGTTGCTAAATTCAATGTTGAACCGACTTTCTCAAAGTTTAATCTAACTATTTAATTTGGGAGAAAGTTTCCATCTTACAAGAAATAATGGTCTCTTACAACTACTGCCAAATTCTATATGGCAAAAGGTAAGCATAATTTATTCAAGCAAAAATTTCTCTGACGCAAAAGAAATTCCGCACTGCCGTCTCCGCTGTGTCAACGATCGCCTCAAAATCTTGCGAAATTTAGGAAAAAAATCATGGACGACCATTTCAGGGTGGTGCTCTTGTGGCAAAAGTTGTACATCGATTGTTACCCGTTTCTATATAAATTGCCCATTCGAATTCGCGCGACGAAGGGGCGGATCCACGTTGTCATAGTTCAGCGGCCCTTTGACAGAGTTCAAACCATGATCCCGCTCCTGATCATGGTCGCAGAGATGATTTTGCTAGTATGGGCGGCGTCAATCATTGGACCAGGGTTGGCCCGGCCAGCGATGGATGTGCGAATCTGGGCGTGGTCGTTTTGCGTCGTGTTAGGTCTATGTGGCGTCTGCATCTACTACTTGTGGCTGGTTGAGGGTAAGGAGACGTTAGTTTTTTGGGCGAATGAAATGCTACAGTTGGAATTGGACTTGAAGAGTGGTAAGTATTGTAACTTTATTGGGCGGTTAATGCAGGTAAATTTTGTAGGTTTCGACAAATTCTAATATTTTATCATAATTACGCTATCATAATTTTCTTTGAGATTTTGCCATTAAAGGAATGTACATAAATAATTGAGAACTTTATTAACTTTAAAGTTCAAAAGGTCAAATTTGGACAAGTAATTTGAGTAAAAAACTAAAACAGTGTTGGTTACTTCACTCTAATTTTTGCTCATATTAAAATATCTGAATTTTGCACCTTCAAGTTGATTGCATTTTCCAATAAAGAAAAAAATATTTGAAAGACTTATACCATCACTAGTAATCAGAGTTCCTTACAAGAACATCTTATTTTCAGAGACGAATCACTCCCTTAAAGACAACAGTCACGGACAAACCCATCTGGACGAGCTCAATCTCCTCGGCTTCAAACTGGGTGTCTGGATCGCCTACCTGCTGACGCCAATCGCCACCGTGATCATAATGGCGCTCGGATTAGATCCGCTATACTACATCGTGCAATATATGCTGCACGTTTCCCCACGTTTACCTTAAGCGACCTAATTCTGCATCTTGGCATTCTCTCGGGACGATTCTTCGCTGTCACCCTTGTGATTTATGAGGCTGAACGAATCTTCATAATTTGTCTTGTGACAATTTATACGGCAATTTACAGCGCGGAGTTGGTCGTACAACTTGTCAGGAAAGTAGTAGCGCGTAATTGGCGGAAAATTCAAACCGGCCTTTCTGCCCGACATATCCGGTTGTACGTCATTATTCAACTGGCCGTCCAAGCGGTTGCGGATATGGTCAAGGTAACTTCGTTAGTGGCCATACTCGCGGCAGCGGCAGTCCTGGTGTCGATTACGTTTGTCTCGGTAAAATTGGGACATGAGTTGCCGATCTATTTGGTAGTGGTATTAGCATCGGCGGGAGTGTTTGGGTTTCTAATGGCGAAAGCGTTACTGACCAAGGCGGGCAGGATGTTCAAAAATCTGGTCGAGTTATTGGGATCGTTTAAAGGGGTGGAGATTCTTAAGGGAATGACGCCTTCTGTGAAGATGGCCTACATGCGGGATGTTGGGAGGTTGTCGCTAATTAAAATTCCGATCGGGGTGGGAAACATGGTTTTTGCGACGGTGAATAGAAATACGAATGTGGATTTGTCCCGTTTGTTTATTGATGCGACGGTAAATGTGCTTTTGCTGTTTTAAGTTCGGTTGACTTGTGTGTAAAATTGTGTAAGCGAATGTGAAATTTAATCGGCCCGATTTTCTTTTGAGGTTTTCACATATCTGCGATTTCAGTCATGAGGTGAATATGTCTACATACCGCAAGATATTGTCCAACTTAAAGGGTTAAAACATACATATTTTCCAATCAGGTCCTATTTTTACTATTATCACAATTAAAATTGTCATTAGCTTTAAAATTTTTGAAAACAGGTACCATTTCTTGACATAAAAACAATTTTCGCACTTACTTCTAATCCCTTTTTATTCTCTGCAAATCAAACGAATTATTTATTTACTCATTATCAGGACTTCTGTGTATTTAATTATATATCCATTCCAATTATGTAAATATGTCTGTTTTCCTTGGGCAAATAGAATGTCGACCAGCTATGTATTCAACAAATCTAGAGGAGAATGACTATTGGATCCCGAATATAACATACATATTTTATTATTCAAGGATCATCTACATGACCAAATTACAAAGCATGAATATAATTTATAACTGTATCAATAGGAAGGTTTAACGGTTCTACATAATCTCTCCAAAATATTTTTTGAATGATTGTCTACTTTCTCGTTACTGTTTTTGATGAACATATTATGTTTCGCATATAATATAAGCGCCCCATTTCTTTGAAGGAAGCTATCCTTCGTTCAACTTTTGAAATTCCCTCAGTGCTGTCAATTCGCCTGGCAATAATTAAGTGGTTGTCCACAAAAAATTTTTACTGCCGTAACGCGCAGAATAATATTGTTGATTTCTTATCCGCACATTTCATTCAGTTAGTATTAAATACACGGTAATGCTTACCCCATTTATATTTCGTTTGCCAAATATTTATTAAAAATTTATCACTCTATTTACAAAACCAATTGTACATTATTCTCGTATGTTTAGTTAGTAGGTTGGGTAAATCGGTAAATGTTATAACATTCATGTCTCCGATATCCAGGGGTATTTTAGATAAACGGGAATCCTGCTATAAGATACCATGTAGCAAATCGCGAATTTACGAGTTTAGTTTGAGTTTTAATATGAAATTATAATGTGGAAGCATCAATGTGTTTGAAAATGTAGCCTTATTTACAATCCTGAATAAATATTTCTTCTGAACAGATATTTATTTAGCGTTAAGAAATTATTCATACCAAATTTACACCGTCCTCGGGCAGAGGTACTGAATGCAGAATATAAAATATTTTACTCTCTAACAATTCTGGGATTTGCTCCACAAGCACAATTATTTATAACGCGGTGTTTTCACATAGAAAAAAAAACAATTAAGCATTCTCAAAATTCTTAGCAATGTTCCAATCAATCCTTCCCCGAATTCAACTCCAACTCCGAATTCTGCACACCTTTAACTCCAACCCGATACGATATTCCACAGCGCGACAGAAATTCATTACCAAACAACTGTCCAACATCTCAACAAAATTGGAAATATTATACGCAACCCAAGTTATCCTTCTTCTCAATGGGATCTCATACCTCAAAGAAGTCAAGATGTCACTTGCTCGACTAATTTTCGTCCTATTTTTTACAAGTGAATTTCCAGTCGGAAGTTTGTCTCTGATTTCTTTTTATCGCGAAACCAAACAAATTGTCGTTTTGCTAAATACTTTATTAAGTTTTGAGAAAAAGCACAAAATTGTGGCAGAATCGCAAATAATGGGAATCATTTTAAACTTCACATTGGTCACCTTCTCTATCTTTGGTTTGTTTCTGACAGTTGTATGTGCAATCTTTTCAATTTTCGAGCCAACCTCCGTCCCGTTCATAACATCGGCGGTTTCTCGAATATTCTTGAAAAGTGCGTTCCCAAGAAGCTTTATAAATATGGTCGTTCTCGTGGTTGTATATCTTTTGGCATTTTTGTTCCAAATATGGGCCAACTATCTAGTACTCACAGCCTTGATTACCTCAGCAGTGCATATTTTTCTCACATGCTTGGTCTGCTTGAACACATACATGAAAAAATTGTTGAGGTAAGTGTACTTCATAAAGTTGGTATGTTCGACGAGAAAATTTTTTCAAATTCGATGTTTTCATCTAATTCTGTCAGATTTTTATTTTTCTATTTCCTTAGAATGGCCCGCCTCGAAACATTGCTGGATCCAGACTTGCTCAATATCTACAAGGAAATCAAGCTATTAGAAATATTGATCAACTCTTCCTTCAGAAATACCGTGATTCCCATCATGATATTTCTGGTATTAGTCGCAATTACACTCTCCACGTACACCACGGTAACTCAGAGATCCCATATTGCAAATAGTCTCGCCTACAGTATATTCCCAGTGATAGTGATGTTGTCCATACTGGTTATCATGATCGCTGGAACCACCGCGGGTCAAGCAAGCCTCTACTCGGCAAGATTCCTTCGTCGAGCGAAAAACAAAATGAGTCTAAAACCCGGAGATATGAAGGTGCGAAAGTTGGGTGAAAGAATGATTCGGAGTTGCCAAAAGATAGAGATCAAGTGTTTCGATACTCCTGTAACGATAATCACACCACTCTTGATAATTGCGGGGTGTAACAAGTTCACAATGAAGGTTGGACTTTTGGCTTGAATTGCAGTAAGAGAAAGCTAAATTTATTTGAATGTAAATTTAAGTAAAGTTATTTAAGAGCTTTACTTTGCTTTCACTTAAATTGCAGGCGAGTTTACACTCTAGGGAAATAAAATAATTCCTTCAGTTACGGAATAATTCTTGGGAACGTTTAGAAATAGAGAGGGATTTTCGGAATTTTATGAATTACGGATAATTTTTGTAAATATCTCCCAGTTTAAGGACTTTTTGTTGAAACAACTACAAAAAGAAAACCAAATTGTCGAAATAGCTGTGCAAGTAATTAAAAAAACTATCTACATACGGGACTATATAATTCGTAGAATATGAATATTACTACAATTTATAGGGCTTACACAATTTCTGCTTGAATTTTTAAAAACTTATAAACTCTTAAATTATTGTGAATTATTATCGATTCTGCCAAAATTGACTTACATACTTCAACTAGGTTATATACTCATCTAGCTAGAGAATATTGAATTATATGAAATGCAGCAAACCTAAGAAATACAGTAATTACATTGAGCGTCTCAATTTCATATTAGTCAGATTTCTCTCATCATTAATATCAGGTAACGGAGAGGAAAATGTGACTAACTTTAGAAAATAAGAGTTTGTGCAGTAAATAACAAGGATTTTATTGAAGTTTATGCATATTTTGAAACCACGTTATACTAAGTGTCGTGGGGAATTTTTAACGAATAATAATCTTAATATTAACTCAATTTCGTTTGAAACAACATTTTCTGCGATTTCTCCAGCATTTCATGCACTCATTATAAGTTTTGTGTACAATCATTCTTATTATGTGATATATATTACGCCGTACTTCGAATGCAAATACGGGAAGGCTGGCAGATAACGCAACACCCCAAAGTATAAAAAATGTTGCAAGTGCGGTTCCTAGCCCAAGAGAATCATCTCTCGAGCCACCAAAAGAAGCTGGTTTTCTTTTCAAATTCTTCCTTAGCGCTATCTCCTCCTCGACGCGACCGTATATTCCCGTCTCCACAAGTGATTTAAAATATCCTGGAATTTTAGAAATTCCCGCCAATCTAAATATCACTCCGTAAGAGGCAATATTATAAATTTCTCTCCCTTTATAAATTTCGTGCCAGGGGTAGTGCTTTGACAGAAAGGCATACTCAGCTTCTAGGACATCAGAATACGCTACGAAAACACTTTTTCCACATTTTACCACTTCTCGCTCAATATCTTGCTGAAATTTTGTCCTGTTCCAATGTTTATCAGAATAGCTAAAATTACTCACATGATGAGAATTCCTCGGCAGGATTAGGTTAAAGCAAGTTGAATCGCTTTTTCAAGAAAGGTCCTTCCCACATTTTCAGACCTTGCCGAAAGACTTGATCATACAAGAAGAATAAGAATTCAGGAGACCTGATTATATAGTTCAATTTATGCCACTCTACATCTAATGGGACCGAATAAATTCCGAAGCAATTTTCCTGCTTATATGAATTATTTCTTTCGTCGAATTTACCATTATATATACCATAAATGTAGAAGAAAAGTTCAGCAAACGAGTTTCTATATGGACCTGCTATACCCTTGCCTTCAATGTGTTTGTCCGTCTCACTTCGAGGAACCTTATTGCACACGAGATCGTTAAATGTCCTGGCCTTGAAAGATGGAAGAGGAGCGTTGAGGTCAGAAATCATTAATCCGTTATAACAGTTCGTTAGTACAACAGACATTAAGCACCAAAGTCCGAAGGTTAACCGGAAAGGGGTCAGTCTCGCTATCTTATTAGGAACATGACCAGTCTCTTCAAATATCGTTGCCAATATGAAAATCCATCCTGAAAAAGAAGATTTTGCACCATAATGTTGATAAACTAAGGTCAATATTATCATAAGTAGCAGGGTGATAAGCAACGTCAACCACAACAAAGGTTTAAATGGTGCTAGGTAAATCTCGAAAGAAATATGTCGTTCTCTGTAACATGTTAAATACTGATAACCAGTATTTCTCGTTATCAGTGGGAGTCCCAGTGGTCCGCTTTCAAAAACCACTGTGGATCCAAGCTTATAGTCAAACTGCAGTTCTGGGCCATCATATTTGTAAGAACTAGTTCCAGTGTAGGCAATGGTCATGTTCATACGTGAGAATACGATATGAGCCAAGTTATTAATTGTGTAGATTTCACTCCGATCAAACGGATTCTTCGCACTAGAGAATTCAGCATTTAGCCACTTGTACCATAATGATTTCGCAAACCGCCACTTATCTTGCCACGACGCCACAGTTGTCATACGTTCTTTCCAATCAACGATATTGCGACAGTTAGACCAAATGTTTGACCGTACGGTAGATTGTAGAATGCCACAACTTTCAAGCGTCTTCTTGTCTTTAGCAAGGTACATGAAGATAAAGACATAAGTGTTATGCAAGCCGGGCATAAGGTTTCTACGTTTGTCTCTCCATTCTTCCTTGATTCTCATACTAATAAGTACTACAAAGATGTTGTCAACGTGAATGTATCGTTTTTCAGTATTCCTCAGGACATTGTATGTATGGTTGGTTACAGAAATTTCGATCCAAGTGTCAAGTCTTTCAGAGAAAAAGAAGGCAGATGGTGGTTCTTTTGGAAGGAGGAAGCTAAATTTATACTGGCCAGTTCGAGACAACATTACGTTAATGGCGGGAGAGGAAAAATTTTTCAAATCGGTATCTAAATATTTAGGCACCCACATTACTTTAACGGGTATGTTTGGAATCAAAATATCTGAGCCGTCGTGAAAAATTTGCAGGTCGCAGTTCGTCGGGTTTTGTAGGATATTACTTAATTGGGATTCAGAAAATGATACTTGGTCAGCCTTAGTTAGATGTAGGGTAATAAATAGCGTCAGAAATATCTGTGTGGAAATCATTATGACTTAGATTTTATCCTAATTTCTTAGCTCAGAAATTCCATAAGTATCAGAATATTTTCTATCAATGTCACTTTGGACTTGGTGCATAGCACTGATACCCAATTAAACTTAATATTGATTACTGATCCTTAATTCGTGAAAAGCTAATATTTACCATAAAAATCTTACACATCTACGAATAATTTTCTATTTCGATACCCCTTGTTGAACGTACCCTGCTATTATTTTGTACCAATTGTGCCGGTTGTCAAATAAACAGTCAAAGTTTGAGAAGTCGGAATCAATCGCTGAATAAGTTGGAAATCTAAATACCTGTTCTTCTCTATAAAAATAGGTTTCGACCACTCCCACGGCACGTTTAGTCTTAAATGTGGCTACAGGCGTGACGATTCTACATAGTGATCGCTTCCATCGTCAGAGCAAATTTAGCATTTTAGGTCACCTATTGCCAATTTCGAGCCACCTGCGTGCTACACGATATGCTACATCTACGTGTGTAAGACCACGTATACTCGTTCTAAAAATATTTGATAAGACGGAATATATTTTATCGTTTAATGGATAGGAGTAATAAATGGAATGTTATGTCGTGTATTATGGTTAATTCTAAATTGAACTAAAAAGCCCATGATTACAGTTACACCTTAAATTAAGGTCCTCAATAAACCTAAAGAACTAGATCTCAGGAATTTAATTTACGATAAATTCAAAGTTGGTATTCCCGGTTCTTATTTGAAGTTTTAACAAAAGTTTTTGCTAATTTTTAAGGTATTTTAGGTTAGCAATATGGTAAACTTGTCTATATAATGTGTCACTTTTTATTGATTGGAAATCCTAAATCCTCAAATCTTTTCTTACCACATAAGAGTCTTAATTCTCTAAGAATTCTCTAACAATAACTGATTCACTTGTTTCCCTTATACTATTTTATTTAAACGCTTGTCGAAAGTATCATTCCAAGTATTTCTTAACAATGTTGCGAGTTGTCAAATATTTAATCAGTGAAAAGTTTGAAACGTTCGACTCCGTCTCTGTTAAGAAAATTCAAAAAACTAGATGTTTTCTGTATATAAATAGGTTTCTACCACTCCCACGGCACGTGTTGTCAGATAGGTTGCAACACGCGTCAGGTTTCAGTGTGATGCCTTCTATCGCTATGGTTACTCATGCTATGGCAAACCTAGCATTGGAGGTCAACTATTGCTAATTCTGAACCACCTTCGTGCTGCACGATAAGCGACACGTAGATTTGTTCTTAAAATACATGTATTTGAGAAGACGGAATATATTTTATATTTTAATGGATATGATTAACAAATGGATCGTTATACGTCGTACGTTTTGGTAATATTCGCCCCTAGTCTTTACAGACGTGTATAGATAAATTAATAGTGGTCCACATTTAATGTTACAGATTCCATTTTTCCACTATACCATAAGCAAAGGTAAGGTAATTATGACAAATAAATTAGCTGCTTGTTTTTCTTTTCTTTCAAATTGTTTCCCATATTTTGTAGTAAAAAATCATAAAAATCATAAAAACTCACAAGAAACCGAAAGTTAGTCACTCTTTATTCACAAAATGTGGCAAAAACTATCTACAATTTTTATAGATACCGGTTTTTTAAACTAAATTTAATTAACAAAAATGTTATAATACTCAACTGTCATCTTATTAGGTGAATGGGGATACCCATCAAAATGAATGAATGGCGATGGAAATGAAATTTCCGAACAAAAGCAATGCGACATTTTCAATTTTAATTCAGTGATATAGTTGAGTTTCTTCTCGCAAATGATTTGCGGCAAATCAGATTACTACATAATTCTTAAATGTTTTTGTCAACATCTAACGATCTCCCGGAAAGTTTTATTACTCCTTAGTTTATTCTTTTTTTGTATTGCATCAACACCTTTTTATCTGTTTCACTTAAAACACTGGTTTCAGGATTATTAACGATTTGATCAACATTGCAGTGTCCAACGATCTTTGCATTTGAATTCCTTTCCAACCGTTCAGCTCGACATTTAAGTAACGACACGTCTGAAGCGCCCTTCCTTACGATAATATATCCACAATCTACATCCGTCAAATTCACATTTTTTGCATTCACTTCAATATTGTCGCAGACAGAATGGACCACACCTGAATTATCTGAGTGGATTACAACACTGATTTTTCCACAATTTTCAGGGAAGCAGGTAAGATTTTCAAAGAGATTATCTCGCCCGCTAAAAATAAGTTTGCCTCTTGAAGTCAGGTCGCCCTTAATAACTACGTTGTAAAATCTATTATTACCGCCGTCACATGCAATCGAACACCCAGACGAATTTATTATCTTAATGTTCGAGAAAATATTTTCTTGTGATCTGTAAAAAAAGACGTATACAAGGTGACACACACACAACGACGAATTTTGAGTCCGTCAACAATGTTCTGACATCCGGTAAGGATTACCCCAAAACCACTAGTAATGAATGTGTTTTTTAATATATTTCTGTTGCCCGTTATAAGAATTTTATCTTCAGAACCTGACATGTTCACATTCATGATATGGTTGCGGTCTCCATGTACGAGTAGACTGGAATTGAAGTTTAGGTTGAAAATGTTGTTTCCGCTACCTATAACGTTAAGACGACCGCGTATTTCAATACCAAAAGGTGCAACTCCAGTGAGTGTGATATTTTCACCACGTAGGATAAAATCCAATTCGTAATTGCCCTCTTTCATGGTGATGGTGGACCCAGAAGTGATCTTATTTAAACACTTTCTTAACCCATCAGCGTTTTTGACGACGTAATTCCTTGCAGGGTAAATCAACCTGCGCAGAATCGATGTAGGTATGGCGTCTCCTTGCTCTAGTCTAAAATCTGCCACGCATTTCGAAAAATGAGCAAATTTCCAGCTGAACGTGATGTTAAAAACTGAATGCATATTTTGTAACCTTTCAGCAGTTTCTTTTTTAGAGAGAGCTAAGATAAGAGAACGGACACTTTCGACGTTGGTAGGATGCTGCTTGACTAAGTTCTGGTCCTTATCGTTTACCAGGTTATGGAATAGGTGGCGTCTCTCCCAGAATTTAATAAGTTTAGCAACTTCCCAGATAATCAGTCCCAGAGAATATAGATCGGCTTGAAAATGGTAATTCTTTTTAAAAGATTCCGGCGCCATATATTCCGACGTGCCAACTCGACTTGTTAGGAGACCTGCAGGAAGGAAGGTTATAAGAATTAAAATCTTTTGAACGGTTTGATGAGTTTAAAAAATCTAGTAAATGAATATTAAACCACATATATATAATTAACTAATAAAGATATATCAATTTGTAAGTGAATAATAAAAAGATGTCTGATTATTCACGTATTTAATTCGTTGTGTACAAACCTGTCTGACTTTTCGTAGAGTTTACATTCCGAGATAGGCCGAAATCTCCGATTTTAACAGGAAGAGCGTAACCTGGCTTGGAAGACATTTTCTGGCTTAAGGTAACGATGTAAGAATAAACTCTGGTTTTATTCAAGTAAGTATAGAATTGTGTTCGCAGAACGATGTAAGATATTATTATCGTGCAAGTGCTTCAAACCGGATACAAGATTTTGTATAATCACAAGCTGAGTGTGCTGGACATCCGGGTTAATATCGTGCGTTTCGTTCAGCCAGGATCTTAAGTTTTCCCCGCAGAGTTCCATCTGAATAAAAATCCCGCCTATTTTCTTTTCCTTCTCCCACCTTATCATCGAGGAGTATTTGTCTTTTAAAATCCGCTCTTGTCTGTGGTGAAGAATCGAGTCTGGGAATATATTTTCGATATCTGACAAATTAAATTCGTCTTTATGAACGTTAAGGACCTGCACCACGTTTCTGTGTTTCTGTGAGGTTCTAACTTTCTTCAGTGTTTCGTAAATTCCACTTTTTCGGAATTCATGCCACTGGCACTGGAATCAATGGAAATAAATGCATTCCGGGGCATTAAGGGAAATATTTGTATACTAATCTCCATTTGACCTGATATCGAAGATATTGACTTACAAATTAAATATTTCGGTTAAATACTTATTCTAATCGATGACTCCTTAATTTTCTGAAGATTTTGATATACGACGCTCAATATTTCTAAACAATTTCAGAATTTGCATATTTTACATGCTAAAAGTGAGAAAATTCAAGTTGTACTAAAATATAACTATTAGATAACATCCGAAACCCTGACTTTCTTGCGATTTCAATTTCTCTCCTTATTCCGACAAGTTCAGGGTCATCTTCGTCACAATTGGACGGAACGAGTAAAAACTTGGCGGCACTTGCAAAATTATTTTTGGCTGGGTCCACCGCTTTAAGAACAAGTCCAAAAGCGCCGTGACCTAAGCAGCTTTCGTAGACTACACTCACAGCAAAATCGTCTCTAAAATCGTCTCCGCGTGTAGGCACTATTCAATTCTACCGCAAGGTAACAATTTACCTCCACGCGGTGATAAATCTTTTTTGTCTCCCGAGTGGTAGTAAGCATATTTGCTACCTTTTCAGAGATAATTTGTTTCCCAATGTTGGTATAATTTATGCAAGCTGGGGACGATCCTTGTTACTAGCTGGAGATAAAAATATCTACCTACGGTGATGAAATGTCACTCCCAGGTAATAACAATTTTCTCCTTGTGGTAATAAATTAGAAGTTTTGTAGGAAATAAATCTATAATTAAGTAAGAAACTTTTGCACATTTTTATTTAATTTAACGACATAGGTATTACATTTGTACATGGATATAAATAAACATATTTAACTATTAATTATCTTTATCTCTAAATTACTATCAACAATATAACATTACAAATGACGTCTCAAACTAATAAATAAACCCTCTACTTTACAATTTCTTTGAACTTCCATACAATCATGTATAATTAAATTTTCAACATCAACTAAAACAATATTTTCTCCTGTGAGAACTTTATAAGCAAAGAAATGCCGGTCGAAATATTCAACCGTCATCTCTTTTACAACAAGTAGACATTTTTTCTCACTTTGAGCAATAAAATCAGAAATTATTCCAAATTTCGGGAAGACAGGCCACATGTCAAAGCAGACTACATAATTTAATTTGTACATATACCCCTTATATTTTATTTGATTTGTGGAGTACACTAATATGTCAGTCGAACAAGATTCGAAACTTTTAATTAGCCTTAAAACCTCTATGATATCATATGAGTCGTCTAATTCCGACAACTTTACTTCAATTATATTGTCCATTTCAAAACCATCATGCAAATTCATATTTTTAAACATGTGTGAACTATATTGCTGATGTCTCATGGCTAGGGAGTAACAAATATTTCTAAAATTTCGGGTATGGTTAGCTAATTGGGCAAAATAGTTATGTTTATCCTCAAATCTCATTTTCCAGAGTGAAATTAGTGGGCCAGTTTGCCTAATTATGTATGGATAATGGCACATAAAATGGTGCTTAGGTATTAGTCGTATTTCCGGAAAAAGCTGTTTAAATAATGCGTGGTGCTTAATTATACTAGATTTTAGACATTCGATGGTAGTTTCAGAAAATTTTCTGCAAAAAACAGTAGCTCATACAAGTTAATTCGATTAATAATTCCCAATATTTTTCTGCTCAGCAGTTACAATTAAATCACCAATAATAATAGGCAGATATCTAATAAGGCACCAGGCTTGAGCCGCTTTTTGACCAATCCGATGACCTTGGCCATCTAATTTAATAGGGCTTGGTTTATTTTTAGAATCTAACTATCCGTAATCATGCGCGAGTAACCTATCATTAATAATATTCAATGTCACGCCACCTAAACTTATTAGCTTCTGGAGGACAATTTTAATCTCAAACGGAACGACTCCCTCTAAAATATCGTGCATGATATCAACTGAGGGAGAATCTACAAACGAATAAAAATTAAGGTCATTCAATGGACAGCGGTTTACAACCCCATGTGACAAGCCATTTAAATGCTCCCTTAAATTGTCCTTATTTCTGATTACAAATTCAGAATGATCAAATTTGTCTTCGGATTTTGACACACAGCAAATCCGACAATAATAGTTAGCGCTGAATGATTTTAATCTCAATCATTTTATCGTGCTTGTTACACAATTTTAACCGCTGATAAGAAGATTTCACATTGTTAAAGGCGGCCAACAAGCCATTAATCTGGCAAGAAAAAGATTCAAAATCTTTCATAGAAAATTTACGACCTATATTACTTATTATTTTCAATAATTGTGAAAAACTGTACCTCATTTCTCTTATTACTAAATCTACGGTTGAATTATTTACTCCACTTGCTAATAATGAGGAACAGAAATTATATAAAAGATCTGTAAAAAGTTTAATGCCTTGTTCGACTGATATTTCTTGCAAAATTTCAAAATCATCAAGTGGAAAAGACTCAGAAACAAATTCCTGAAATTCAGAGCCAACATTTTCTGTTTCAAAGTTTTCAACTAATTCTACTTGCTCAAAACTATTTTCCCCGTGGAATGATTTTAAGTGTAGCCAGAAACCACTCCAACTACTAATTTCTGTGGAGCAAGACTCATCTGGGCAAACTATCGAATGAAAATTTAAAAGCCCATAGGCATGAATATACTTTAAATGGTCCTTAATTTCTATTATTGTATTAAATAACCTAAGACATTCTGGACATTTAAACATAATTACTGAGTGTCCTCTTCTATCTCAAAAACGCTAGAAAGTTGTGTGAAGACTTGTTTCACCTTACGTGGGAGTTGTGTCGATGTTAATTCTAATTTATATATACATACTTGAATAAATTTCCACAA
This sequence comes from Folsomia candida, assembly GCF_002217175.1. Taxonomy (NCBI): domain Eukaryota; kingdom Metazoa; phylum Arthropoda; class Collembola; order Entomobryomorpha; family Isotomidae; genus Folsomia; species Folsomia candida. The sequence continues at coordinate 235,150 of NW_019091256.1, read as the reverse complement.
TCCCGACAAATTCTTGTCGTACTCTGTGGCGAACACGTAGTGGCACTTGAATAAGGCGTTGATAGCTTCAGCTGTGGTGAGCGCTGCAGTCGGAAGAATTCTTCGGTCAAATACGATGAAGAAAGAGGTGAGATCCTTCTTGTTGTCGCCAAGGCAAACAAGATTTGGCTGGAGCTTCTTATCTGCCCATGTATGCAAAATCGACGAAAGTGGTGTCCCCGCCTATATCGAAAAGCAACCCTTTTAGATAAAAATGTCACCATTTATATGCAACAACTTAATTTCTACCTTGAAATTAATAGATCCTTTGCATCCGCAGTATTTGAACTACTTCCTTTTCCTTGTCCTTGTGGAGCAGGTGGGATAAGGTAGAGCAGAGTGAAAAGCGCAGCGATATGAATATCCCAGCTATCTAAAAGTTAATTGGATAATTAATTGTTATTCTTCGAATTTACCACGAGGCAATAATTTCATCAATTTCAATATTTACCTGCTTCCTCTGACAAAAATTTCTTCAATGCTGGGGATCCACTGATTTGCTTCCCATTTTGCATGAATATTGGAGCTTGTGGAGCTTGTGGCAGTCGGCCAAACATCAACAAAATTGTTGGCTGAATTTTCAAACATCAAAGAAAATTAGTAACAAATCTGCAAGAATTAAACCACACAACTTTCAAAATCTAAATTACAAATTAAATTTAGCATTTAAATTTAGTTAAATTTAATTAGCATGTTTCAAAACTTTTCTTACCAAAAAATCACAATCAAGAAACTTATTTTAAGTATTGAGAATTGAGAGTTGATTTTTCTTCCTCAATTGCGACCGGTGCGGAAGTGTCTCCTGCATCAACTGTTTAATCCTCTGGTCATCCTTCCTAGGGCAGAGGCTATTAAGAATGGAAATCAAGGAATTTCTTGTCGAATCCTCTTCCAAATCCGATTCAGTGGTTGCACATTTAGGCGATGAGTGGTCCTCGGTCCGGCTTCCTACTCGTTTCTTTAGGGTCTTGGGCTTGTCCTCGTTCATGGATTTATGAATATGTCGCAGCCTTGCTTATAGAATGCTCATAGATGTATATATATTATTATATTATATTGTATTAGATTAGAGTATTAGTGATAAAGTTCTGTGTGTAATCTACTTATAGGTATTTGAACTGCTTATCTAGCATTATATGGCCCATACGCATTGGGAAGTCCAACCAATTCCAATTTTGTTCAGAACTTCGTACAATCATCTGCAACTATAGAAACCAGTTACATATGTACATAAACAAATATATTTTAATGCATGTTACATGATATTTAAATTCTCATCTCCCTTATATCTATTTGTGGCAAGGCACCCTGACATGCATATGTAATGGTTTTCATTTACTAACATACCTATGTATGCTAATTATTGTCACCTTTTTAGTCCACTTTTTTTAGAGAATTGGATTGTGTAACCAGTACAGCTCTGCGAATACTTTACGTGCAATTAATTAATAAAGAAAACAAATTATTTATATTATCACATTTAAGATTCAAAAATCACTACTTTTATACATTTCTATTCCGTACTACATCAACCTTCTCAAATTAAAGAAGCGTAGGAACTTGCACATGAGATCTTTAACACTCTTCAAGTGCTTATCTTAAGCAGGGATAGTCTACATAAAAACTTACATTGCGAACCGAAAGTTCCTATATGCGTAAGTGGAATGCAAAGAAGTGTGACGCAAAGCAGACTCGCATAAGTCAACACTTCAAAATAAATATTTAGATAAGCATGACGGATGTGGTTTACATTATCATTCGCATTCCAACCATTCTCTGCACGGGTTTGTGCATATTGTTTGCGTTGACGTGGACATGGTGCAATCTCGTTATAATAAAAATTTCGCACTTATCACAACCATTTCTGTGGTAGACGGGATGTAAAGTCTTATCAAAATTCGTAACAATATTTCTCATGTCTACTACAATCCCCCATTTTAATGCAGCATTCTCTCCAGCTCATCCTCACTAGACGGACGTCACACAAATACGTTGCAAAAAATACTGTCGCGGACAACACTACCAAGTAGTTCGAGTTACTTTTGAAAAAATTGAACTGGCTGATTCCAACCAAGGTAAAATTGCTACAATTTACATTCGCTAAATCGTTAAAGTCATAATTACAAATATGTACGTTATTATTTATCAGTTATAATCATTGGATTGGATTCAATTGTGGAAAAATTGATTATTTTAATTAACAATTCGCGGAAACTTCAGTTTATTACGTAGAGCGGTAATTCCACTTACGTAAGGCACACGTTGATATAATTTAAGCAGTAAACGTCACCTTAAATTTTATAAGTTTGATGTTGTTTTTAATTAGCTTCTGAATTGGTGCTCTGGTGTCATAATTTCACAAACGAGGACGAGGAACACGTCACCAAGATTGGAATTTTATTGAAGCAGTTAATTAAGGTATGGCGGATTTTGATTAATTTTATACAATAAGGGCTATTTATTGATTGTATTATTTTCTAATTCGTGCTAAGCCTCTAATTTTATACCATTAAATATTTACTCAATATTACAGAATCCTATTACAACAACTCAACCAGCCATCCTCCCTAATCACTTCCGCATCGGTGAGTCACATCCTTCGTTATTATCCTCGTATTTAGTCTACTTCCTGTAAATTAGCTCATAATTCGACACCTAAGTTACTAAAAATTACCTCCAGAATCTAATTATAGATTTAAAATCATATAGAATCCACCCACTATAAAAACATGTATTAATAATCCCGCCCAATTATGTCGAGTGTAAAGACAACACGGAAAGATTTTGAATGCTCTTTTGACAAATGATACCTCAAGTTTAGACGATTATAAAAAAAATGCAAAAAAAAGTTTGTAGACATTGTAAAAAATGGAAATCTTCTCAAGGAAGGGGTCGAGCAGGAAAATATTTTCATGATAAAATACTTACTCGACAACAAAGCAAGTATGCAGGTCGGAGGTAAAAGCATTTTCGAAATTGCACTTGAGAAAAAAGATAAAACTGATAAGATATTTAACCACTTATCGAAGAAAGTTCAGCTCATTGGATACATTCAGAATCACGAGACAAAATTGTTCGAACTAGATTACAAAAACTTACCAAGTTGTATGCAGAATTAATAGATTTGTACAAAACTGGAAATTTTTTGGATTGGAAAGAAACAGAATTTCCTAAATTTACAATCAATAACTACACAATAAATTGTACGAGTTAGAAGAACCTGTAAATCTTTCCGGCAAGAGTGAAAACGTTGTGGTTCTAAAATTAAAACAAATTTCGGATGGTATCCAATTTTTGACTAATCATGCGAATGGGATAAAAGATAAATTTAAGAGTTGAATTATCGATTACAGAAATATAAATTTTCTGTCGTTATTCCGTGAAAGGGTTTGTCAAATTGCCGGAAAATATTGTTTTATCTGAAATTGATTGGAGAAATCTCCTAGAGCATATTTTCCCTGATTTATATCGATTATTCAATTATTTCCGGTGGATGCTCGAACTAATGTAGAGCAAGGGGTGGCCAAACCACTAATTTTCTTTCAATTTGTGAAAAAAATAATTTAACTCTACTCCGAAAATTTATTAAAGAGTGTAAAAATTATGTAGAAAAGATGTACAAACCGAATTTGGCCAACGTTATCGAACATGTTACAAATATTGTGGTTCCCATCATCAAGAAACCGCCATCACTCATTTGCTTAAAAGATTTAAGTGACGAAATCAGATCAGAAATATCCGGAAATGTCACCCACAGACAAATTAAACTCATATCGTATTGCATATCCGAAGTTAAAAAATTGGCTAAGGTGGACAGATATAATTATGCAGAAATACGCGCAAACCTACGACTTTACACTTGATCTCTAGAAGTCATTAGCAATCTCCAAACCAAATTTCAGCTCAATTGGTGAATTCAGAAAAATCAGTATGGATGGCCCAATAGGGTACTTCCAGGGGAAAATTTTGCCATTTTTACCTCACAATCTTTCATTTTAAGCCATTAGGGACCAATATACCAAATTTCAGCTTTCTACGACTACTCTGAAATTTAGGTGCATAGTACCCCCACCACCTATTTGACACCCACCAGTCAACCACTGGATGGATTTGGCTCATCTTCGAATTTGACTCGTACTTTCACCCTATAAACATTTGATGAAAATTTCAACCCGATCGGATAAGTTTAAAGAGAGTTATCGATAGAAGGACGGACGGACAGACATGACGGTTACATAAGCCCTGACTCGGGCTAAAAATATGTTCATGAGTAAAGATATGGACCCAAAAGTGAAATGGGTTAGAGTTTTTGGCGTATCCCATGAAGTCAATAATACAGCAGTTTCTTTCTTCAACGGCATAATATTTTTTGCAATGATTTATTCGCAGTATGGAGATAAATGTCCATTCTGTTGTGTAAAAATTTGAGTAAGATGAAAATTAAGTTACTTAAATTTTACAGATGTACAACAGCCTCTCAACTCCTCCCACCTCGCACAATCGTCCAAACAAATACCACAGGATTGTCAACCTCATCCCAAGATCAAATTATATTTATCAGTGTTTCACACAATTTGAGGTAGGTCTATACCTGTTTTAATAACTTTGATTACATGCATCCAACTGAATGTAAGGACACATTGTTCTTTTTTTACTTAAACTTACTTATTGTTAGTACTTAATAACTATCCGTGCAAGAAGTTAACAAATGTTTACTTAATTGATAGTGTAACATCGACAAAACTGATCCACTGATTGAGACTGCCACATTTTTAACACGTTCTTGCATTCAAGGATAGTCACGTTATTGAAGTGATTACTATCTTCAGCCGTTTACGATTCGAACAGGGATTTGTCGCTTTAAATCCAAAGGTAAATTTTTAATTCAACATCTTTACAGATGTTGAAAAAACTTTGTGAAATTTCTTCTAGATTAAATTTGACACGGTTAATAACAATGTGGATTTGAATAATATTTTTTACCTACAAATTTTGGTATTTACAGTGTTGCCATGTCTGAAAGACGGTTAGTTTGGGAGGATAGCAGGAAAGAAATAGACAAGCCCATTACTATCAATCAGTATGGTACTATGACCATCCCAACCAGGGCAGCGCATACCCTGCTTGAACGATCCGTATATCTTTTTGATCATGGATCTGTCCAGTGTACTACAGTAATTTGGAAGGTGTGCCAGATTTTGAAGGAATTTCCTCAAATTGGTGACAGGAACATGGCATTCCTTCGGAATACTTCAAAACCAGAAAAAATCATTGTTTCCATCTCCGGTGTCGAAATCAAGGGACTGGATTCGTTTATAAAGAAACTCCAAGCACAAACAGATGCTGTTACCGTGCTTACCCCATTAGACAAGGCAAACCGACTGTTTTACCTTTTCCACAAAATTGAGGAAGACACCCACATCAATGAAGAAGGTACGGAAACAGTCCAAAATTCAGAGGCGTTGAAGTCGAAACTGTTTAAAAAAATGTTGACCGACATGATAAAAAACCTAACGAGGTGGAAGCGGTCCCCCTTAACCCAGTTGGGTCAAGGGAACGGGCACAACCTTCCCCCAGAGCCGGACGAGTTTCACGAGAGCGTGGTCCTCGTCTCCAAGTTAATTTCTTACATGAGAGACGATAACCAATACCAAGATCCCATTTCCGTCTTGACGGATATCTGCTCTTCTGGAGATTGTGCAAAATTACTTTTGTCTGACCGATATTACCTGCCGCACCTTTTTAAGTTGTGGAAATGGTTTTCGGAAGGCGGCAACGCACTCTTTCTAAAAGAATTGGCACACTGCTCAGAAGACCATATATTTGAAATGTTGTGGGAAAACCCAGCTCTTATTCTCGGTGAGGGTGAATATGAAATATTTAGCGTGACGGTTGACAACCTTCGAAAATGTAAAGCTGAAGATCCCACTCTCCCCATTAACCCACCATGCTCAGTGTGCAATATCACATTTCCAATTTACATGGACTTTATCATGGAATGCAATAAGGAGGACGTTTCCCGGATGATGTGTATGCAAATATACAACTTTCTTGCGAGACCAGAGCGTGGATTTAGTATCATGTTTAATAACGTGCATAACGCAACGGCAAACTTTCCTCTCCACACTGCTGCAAGATATTGCAAAGCTAGTTTTTTTGACAGTTTTTTTCGGCCTTTGTCCCCAAATTTCAGGGACAATAATGCTCAAGCTGAAGTTGCAGTATTTGCGGGCTTCGATGAAGCCGTTAGTCAAGGACTGATTGCGCTGAAGGAACGATACGATGTTGCGGAGGTTGAAGTAACTTTGCCAGACCTGTGGAAAACCGACGACAAGTTTACTGCATTAAAAAAGCAGATGCAAAAATATTGCAGCAATCGTGGGGACAACAAGAATTTACTAAAAAAGATAAAGTTGCTTATGAAGGGCATCATACTCAACACGAGAGACCATAGTAAAGCGACACCTCTACATTATGCCGCAGACCGTGGAAACTGGCAACTTATTAAAACTCTGTGTGCCAATAATGCAGATAGCACACTCCAGGATGAATTTGGATCGACCCCTTTACACCGGGCTGCCCGAAGAGCTCCCGTCGAGGCTGTAGAATATTTAATAAATAGAGTGCCATGTTCATGCCAAAAGTACAAAAGGGATCGATCGTGCAAATGTAACAAGCAATTTGTAAATTTAAATTCTGAAATGGGGACCCCACTCCACCAGGCATGCATCCGGGAAGGGGACGATGCCGTGAAGGTTGTGCAGCTTTTACTTAAATATGGCGCCGACATAAATGCAGTCGGTCCAGTTGGGATGGGAACCCCGCTCTGCACTACTTTGATAACTGACATGGGTCCCTGTTCCGATATTGCTTGGTACCTTCTGGGAAGACGTGATGTGGATATTAAGCCGTTATTTAATCTGCATGGAAACAAATGGTCGCCCTTCATGCTTGCAATTTACGGTGGACATCATAAAGTTGTAGGAAAGATAATTGAAAAAGCCAAACTCTCCGATCATATCGTCATTAAAGACTTGAAAGAGAACGGCATCACTCCACTGCATCTTGCAGCTATTCGAGACCAAGGGGCTATTGCCAAGCTATTAGATGCGGATGGGGCAAAACTCACTTTCAGTACAGACGAATCGGCTTCTACCCTACATTTCGCGGCACAAATTGGAGCTATGGAATTTCTAGAGTCTGTCAAACAACTGGTGAGACGAGAGCACTTAAGCAACGAGCACCTGGAACCTGGCCTAACTCCATTTAAAGTTGCTAAGCTATATCGCCATATCAAATTTCAAGAAGCATTAACTGAAATTGCAAATATTTTATAAAAATATTAATTTCTACCATTCCTTCAGATTTCTCTTTTAATCTGCTTAATATATTTTATTTCCATCTATACATATTAACACATTCCACTAAGCTGGTAATCAATTATGAATTTATGTGCACACACTGCCTGTACATATATAAGACGGTGTAAAGGTTAATAATAAATAAAATGAATTTAATCATATTTCATTGAACTTCGCCGAGGATATCTGTGAAACTCTTCCAAAAAAATAGCACGAGACAACTTAATTTCGTTTCGCTTAACAAATATTTACACACTACGCTGTAATATTTAGGGAAGAAAATCACCATATTTTTCAAGCATTGCCCACCATTCAATGAAACACCACGTTTATTTTCACACAACCAAATAAACTGGTCCACATCGAAGACAATTTATATAAGTGCTCATAGATTCGACATAAAGTTACATATCTTGGTGAAGTAACTAGTCTGTGAAATCCAATACCGGATTGATTTTTGTGTCTAAAAAATAGACTTACTCTTAGCGGACTCATAAGATTCTCCGTCAACCAGAACTATAATAGCATAATAATCTATAGCAACATCGAAATTGTGCTTATGATAAAGTATGATCGTTAAAGAGTCGCACTACTTCATAGAGATGCCTGTACCAAACCAAGTATTTTACCAAATTTGAAACATTTTGCATATGTATACCAGCAACTACGTACCTTTCTAATTCACTTAACATCTAACGATTCCACGCCCCCATTAGCGACTTATGCAATTTTCTTTCTGAGATTTTTCATCAGATTTTTTCCTCATTTTTTCCCGACCTTCTGGCTGATTTTCTCCCATTTTCCATTGAATTTTTGAGGAGTATTTAGCTTTTTGAATATGTTGGAGTATATTGACTTGGATAATGCCCAAAATTTTCAAATCGGTTGAAGTTGTGAGACACGAGGTCGATTTACATCTTTAGGTACAAAATCGATTTTTTGATTTTGAGGTAATCGGTCACCTTTATTGCATACAGAGAAATTGCAAGGTCCGGCAGAAACAAAATTTTGTCGTTTTTATGAATTTCATCCATCCATGCTTCCATTACAGCCTTAGTGCACTTTTCAAAATCAATGTCCTGCTTTCTATACCACTCGATAATTACTGGGTCTGAAACATGGCCATAACTAGAAATGCATTGTAAAATGCATCATTTCTTCTGAAATTTGTATTTTTTCGTATTTTTTCTTCGCAAGGCACTTCAGAACGGTTCAAACTATGATAAAAGTGAGAACCTGTAACAGTGTAAGGGTCAACCGGAACATACTTCTAATTATCCGGGATGAGCACTTTTCCGCACATTTTCTATTAAAATTTCGGACATCCGTTTCTAATTCTGGTTTCTCTGACTTGTTTATAATTTGGTGATGATTTTTTTGTTATCGGTGTAATCCCCATATTGTGGACTTTAACCCTGCATATGTAGCTTTTGGAAATAGTGACCTTGCCGACAACTATGTACGTGCCTCGATGTGGATGAGTTCGGTTTGAATTTTTTTGAAATACTTTTCTCCACTCTAGTGGTCTGTAACTTTGCAGGACGGCGAGTTACAGTTTTGAAAGTTACATTTTTGGAATCCTTGGACATTTTTACATTAGAATACATATCTGCTTTTGAAATATTTTTTTGTTTAAAAAAATTATAGGTCAGTTTAAAGTCACGGCTGGCTATATTTTTATAGAACTCGATCACCAGTTTTTCCAGATGCTTCATTTCAACCGATTCTTTTGACCCCTTATCCATTTTTGTAAATTAAGTGCAATATACCAAATTAAAGCCCTTGAAGTACTCTTTCAGAAAATGATATCAGATTTTTCAAAATCTTTATGGTTTTCTCAGAATGCCCCTTAAAAGCTGGAGTGCGACTCTTTAACGATCATACTTTAAATGTGTTTTTTTCCGGAACGAATCTCTCCATGCCGGTTGGAACTTTTCGTCGGCAGATATCAACACAACAACGTTGGATATGTGCAGCAAATGTTTTTTTTACTAAACGATCTACGTAGAATAGTAAATAATTTCATGAATAAGCCTTACTGACCAGGTTTCATTAGTAATCGCGGGAATGTTGGTAAACTAACAGGTAAGATGACTCGATAGCATCTGGCGGTGAATTCATGTCATGACCCGTCGTTATGGCAATCGGGTCGTTTGTCGGACCCCTGTGAACACCACCATCCCAAATTATTGTTACCAAATTGGTAAATATCTTTATTGTTTGATATGGTTTCTTGATCAAATTATTGCGGGCTCCCGCGGTCGCGGGGCCACTACTCGGCGTGTATGATGCGTACCCCCTGTTTCTGCCACTCATATCGGAGCGACTTGAATTCTAGTCTATGGAATGTATTTAGGATACGAAAATTCGCCTCCAAAGCATACCTGTTCACATTCATTCATTAAGTACTAAATGAGCAATGAATAAATGAATAATTCAAAAAATGAATGAAGAATAAATGAAGGATTACTTGTTTTTAAATGAATGAATGGATTTGCTCTTCATTCATTTTTTGCCCTATGCTTGGGACGAATGAAGAAATTTGCGAATGAAGCCAAAAATTCATTCATTAAATAAATAATGAATGAATAACTGAACTTCAATTTCGAAATGAATGAATATTGAGTGAACAAAATTTTTTTTGAACAGGTATGTTCCAAAGATACTGATCTGAATACACTGTCTCCCAACAATATAAACTAATGTTTAATAACATCACGTAGAAGCACCAATTGTGCAATTATCCCACATAACATAAGTCTAGGCTCTTCGAAAATTCTAATTAGTATTATTCATCATTACTTTGAAACGCTCTGCTAAAAGAGTTTACAAATTTGACCCGTCCAAACCTATATTTTAAAGTTTAAGTTAAAAGTTTAAGTTAATGTAGTTTTAGTTAAAATTTAATAATAAAGTTGTTTTTGTCTTCATTATATGGCTTTTGAAAGGCGCTGCCCGTTGTGGAACTGACAAGACACAAGATGCTCCTAAATGTATTACAAAATTGGTCGAAAACGCTCTCTTTCATCTCTTTTCTAAATTACCACGGAATTACCTTGCTATTTATTCTAAAATTATTTTCAGTATTCGGGAAGCTAATTACATAGTTTATATCTTGGATGATGCCCAGACAATTCCTTTTAAATATTTTATTTTAAACTAAGCTAATTAGCAAATTTTCTGAATGAGTAAATACGAATGAATTATGAATGAATAATCTTAATACAATTTTAAAATTAATATTATGTTTATTTATTAAATAGTAGGAACTACCCTAGCAGCACAACCCGAGAATAACACGGGTTTAATTGGAATAAAGTCATGGTACTTTCGGGTTGGTGTCAAAATCGTGTAATTTTTTTGAAATACACGTATTTTTCTCGGGTACAAAATACCAAAATCTTCTAAGCTGATAAAACACGTGTATCTTCTACTTTAAAACACGTATGTAGAACACGTGAATTTTTGGTTCCGACGCACCCGAGAAATACCCGTGTTTTACTAGTAGTAAACTGGTGTTTACTTATGACTCAAATTCCTCCGATACCGCCAAATGTGATCAAATACCAGGCCACACTATTCTCGAGCAATTGTAAAATTCTTTCTAAATATTATTAAATATTTCTCAAAATGAAAAAATCTCGAGATAGACAAGCGCAGAGAGAGGTTCATAGTGCTGTAGCTGACTTTAATTTGATTGTGCGAACTATACCCCCATCAACATCGTCAAACCTAATTGATAATTCTCAGACCGTGGAAAATACATTACCTCCAGTAGCAGGTTATACATTGGAACTTGAAAGTGACAGCGATTCTAGTAGTAATTTAGTGCTAAGTGAAAGTGACGAACTTGGCAACAGTGAGGGGGAATCAATTACCGACTTGAGTGACTCGCTAAGAAATTGGACAATAAGTCATAACATAACGGCCGCTGCATCTAGTGATCTCTTAAAGCTCCTTCACAGTCATCATTGCTTTAAAATCTGCCCTTGGATAGCCGGACTTTCCTTCAAACACCTAGATCGACGACACTTATTAATGTACCCCCGGGACAGTACTGTCGATTTCAATGGAATACATCTATGCGCAAAATAATTTCACAAATTAATCTCAGAAGTACAATAGTGAAAGTTCAAATAAATGTCGACGGTATACCATTGTATAACAGGTCGTCCTGCCAGTTCTGGCCAATTTTAGGCGCAATAGATGACAATGTTTTTGTGATTGGCATTTACTCTGGCGAAGGGAAACCAAATTCAGTGAACGAGTTCTTGTCACCATTTATTCAGGAGCTAAGGGAGGGTCCACACCAACTTCTAATTAACGGTGTTGAATATATAATTAAATTGAGTGCGCTAATTTGCGATGCTCCAGCACGTGCATTTGTGCTTGGAACAAAGTGTCATTCTGGATACAGTTCATGCGGAAGTTGCACTATAAAAGGTATGTATTTCAAAAACCGTGTAATATTTCCATATGGGATTCACCCCGAGAGAACAAACGAATCATTTCGCCAAAAACATGACCCAAATCATCACAACGATTCTACTGATATCGAGAAAACAGAGTTGGATTTAGTAAACGACTCACCAGGAGAATATATGCATTTAGTGTGTCTTGGCATTGTACGCAAGATTATATATTTATTGGCGAAGGGTAAGAAGTGTCCTGCACGATTGCGTCCTCATCAAGTTGATCAAATTTCAAAAGAGTTAAAAAAAATTAAGAAGTATATTCCGGAAGAATTTGCTCGAAAACCACGCAAACTTAAAGACCTGGACCATTGGAAAGCCACTGAGTTTCGTCAATTCATTTTATATACTGGTCCAGTAGTTTTGAAAAACATAATTTCCAACGATCTATACCAGCATTTCATGACTCTCCATGTTGCAATATCTATTTTAGCGGACCACACACTTCACGTCACTCATAATCATTACGCAAACGAGTTGCTTCATTATTTTGTTCAGTATTTTGGTATTCTTTATGGCCAGAAAAACATGTCATTTAATGTGCACGGACTTTTACATCTGGCAAAAGATTGCATTAATCATGGTCAACTTGACAAATTTAGTTCATTCAAGTTTGAGAATAAGCTTCAAGAAATTAAAAAGTTGGTTCGATCCACAAATAACCCCTTACAGCAAGCCCATAGAAGACTGTCAGAGAGGGAAACCCAAGTCTCCAATCCAGCCACCTCCACACCGCCCGTGCCATGCCTTCGCTCTCTTTGGTCTTATCAAAATCCTCCTGCCCATCTCATTAGAGGTTCTTTATTTTATAAAAAGTTCCAACATAAGTTGTTTAATTTAAGTGTTAAGTGTAGCGATCGAGCTTGTGAGATAAGAGACGGCACTACTTTGGTCGTTGAAACATTTCTGAAGAAGGACGGGAACGATTTATTTCTTGGACGAGCATTTCAAAATAAAGTCAACTTTTACAGTAATCCCTGTGACTCATCTATTGTTAATATCCATTTAGTATCAAGATTGGGACCCCTCAAATGCTTAAATTGTAGTGAAATAGTGAAAAAAGTAATTTTGTTGCCGTGTGGAACTGCATATTTTGCAGCGCCCCTCATTCATCTTTCTGATCAATCATGAGCGACGACAGTTTTGTCTTAGTTAAATTTGAGGAGACGAATGAAATTGAAGTTGTTACAACTGCATGGTTACGTCAAGATGATACTAAATGTGTGTGGCCGAACTATAAAAATCCAAATCGAATTGTAAAATCTGTCGGTCTTCACATGGCTGCCGAGGCAAACTGGTCACTTCACGAAGTCAAAGTTCTTGGAGGTGGACACAAATTTGGTAAAGAGACAAATTCATGAATACGAGGTGTTTGGTTGCATGTTAGTTACTAATTAAATAATTTCTTAAATTTGTGTACAGGTACATACCACGAGGCGGTCAAAAAGCTCCCCAATGTGATGGACCAGTCTGATGCAGATATCGGAAATGGGGATGGAAAATCAAGGATACGACGGGAGAAGGGAAAACTTAGCGACAGTTCTGACAGCGACGTAGGGGAATTATTCAAGTCAAATATTATGCCACCACCACCAAGGATGATAATCAATAGTGGTAATTACAGGTCGATTAATTATCCAGTACAATAATTTTCTAACAAATTCTTAACTTTTTTATTAGAAAAAACTGTGAACTCGCTCGTCCCAATGATCGAGTCAACAAAAGAGCGACCAAGTCGAAAAACAACGGACAAGAAAACTAAAGCTGCCTTCAGCAGTTTAAATATGCCGTTTAAGTTGTGTTTAGGTAGTTTTTTTTAAATAATCAATCACTGGCTAATATTTATTTTTGTGCTACTTGAAATATGTGTATAATATATCCGATGCTCTGTTTCAGTGAACCAAAAGAGCAGCGTGTCGAGCGGCAGCAAAAACGAGGATATCATAGTTGGGAACCCGGATCCGGACAGGGTGATTGCAGTTGCCGGAAGTTCAACAAATAGCGACCATGTCGATTTAGACGCAACAAGCGAGTTAACCAAGGTTACAATTCCTGCGACGATGCGAAATCATTCCTTGGAGGATGAAGGTTTAGTGTCTGGTAAATCAATAATATAATATAATTTGAAAAGTTAATATACTAAACATGATATCTTATTTTGCAGGAAATCAATTTCAAAGTTGGGTGGTGAGAAACATTGCCACTTTGAAAGTTCAAACCCGAAATATCCAGGACACATTGGACGCCATATTACTTAATCTGGATGCAAAGAACAAACCAGAAGAAGCAATTCGTCATCAAATTCCATTAAAGAATATAGAAGACGTGAGGAATGGTGCCAGTTTCTATGAGGTTTCAGTTAACCGAGAGTCGCTGGTAAATAAATCTAGTCTTTCTCGCAGCTTTTCTTAATTGTTTATGTTAATTGTGGTTGAATACTTTCTTAGGTGACCCTATTAAGCCGGGGTGGGGGGACAAAAGTTTCAAAGTGCACACGTCGTGTTTTATCCAACCTTTGCGAGGATCAGTTGATCATATCTTACAATTGGATTGGCTCAAGGGGGATAAAATTTGCTTTTCGCGATGCATGGATGAAACAAGTAGTTTGTGGTAAGTAACTTTGTGTTTAAATCCTTTAAAATTCTACTTTAATTAACATATTATTTTTTAGATTCAGTTCGGCAGAGTTTGAGACCAAAGTCGGTGTCAGATGACGAGATAGAAACGGTAATAAAGGAGTATCTCAAATCGACTGCAAAAAAACTGAAAAATTCTGTTGACAGGTAAATTCAACCTTATTATATTTAATTTAATGGTTGGCATAATTACATATGATTTTTGCAATATAGAGATGTTGCTGACGGTGGAGCCGAGTTTACCAACGAGGAGGGTTAATTTTACTTGAAATTTTTGAGATTGTAATGTGGTTTTTTATTTAACCAATAAAATTAAATGTAGTCCACCTTTGTACGAGTGAAATTGGGTAATTTTGGGGGCATTTATTTCGCATAAAACACGTGTTTATGGAATTTATACACGAGATTTAAACGTGATTAACACGAGTTATACACGAGTTTTCTTTGCCTGCGACACGTGTATAACACGATTTATACCCCCAGTTTAACCCACCAAAACGGCGACAAAGACCCCCAAAATAAACCGGCTTTTACACCAATTCTACACGTGTTAATCACGAGATCTCGGGGTGGATGATTCGTGTTTTTCACGGGTATTTCACGGGTTTGTGCTGCTAGGGTAGTGATTCTAACAATTCGACTAATTATTATTTTTTGCATTTTAGAATTTACAGGTATTTACAGAGGGGGCTGATGAGGGGGAGTCACAGCCTTAATTGTAGGTTACGAAATTTCTAGAGCGAATTATCCCCAGACTAACATATGTTCCGCGGCATCTAAATCTAAATTTTCGTGCAATATATTAGCTCAGAAATTATGATTTTGCCTCTCGGAAATTTTCAAAATTGTGGTTTTTAAAATATAGTTAATGTCATAAATGTTATGTATAATAACACGCTTTTTTTACATACATACATACTAATTATATCGTCACCTGGCCGGCTACAGCATACAATTATCATCCTCTATCTTATCTTAAATCATTTATATAATTACTATATATAACTATTAACTTATATATTTACCCAGCTTGGTCTGTCCGGAACGCTAATCCCTGCCATGTTCTATTTTACATTGCTGGGATAGCAAAATGGGATACTCATATACTACGTCCCCCATATCTGGCTGGTGTATGCACGACTCGCTAGGCTGTGGCTGCCCTATGAGGCGTGTCAGGGCCGCCTTCAAAACATGTGGCCTGTGTTTGCTACACACTCGCTAGACAATTGAGGCTGCCCTATGAGGCGGACGCAGACGCGGACCCATATGGTCCGCGTCTGCATCCGCGTGTCAGGGCCGCCTTCAAAACATGTGGCCTGTGTTTTCTACACACTCGCTAGACAATTGAGGCTGCCCTATGAGGCGAACGCAGACGCGGACCCATATGGTCCGCGTCTGCATCCGCGTGTCAGGGCTGCCTTCAAAACATGTGGCTTGTGTTTGCTACACACTCGCTAGACAATTGAGGCTGCCCTATGAGGCGGACGCAGACGCGGACCATATGGGTCCGCGTCTGCGTCCGCGTGTCAGGGCCGCCTTCAAAACATGTCGCCTGTGTCTGCTAAACTGCTAAACACTCGCCAGATCGTAGGCCGAGATTGACCGCACTCACATGGACAGGTTGCCCTATCAAGAAGTAGGAATCACAATCAAGTGAAAGTTTTTATTCATAGAAATGCACAACAAGGAAATCTGATTCGTGATAATCGTCAGTTTACCAGAAATGTTGTATTCAGAGAAATCTTTAAGTGATTCATTGTCTGTTAGTTCTTGGTTCTAATGTATAAAGATATGTAAGTGTATCTTACTCTTGACGGTTTTAGTGTTAAACTTCAGTTTTTGTTATTGACGCACAATTTGATGGGTTTGATTTAACGTCTTTGATTTATACGATGAAATTTCATAGTAGAAATTAACGGGGTGCCACGGGCACCATTAAATCGCCTAGTATCAATATATTATCTACATATAATGTAAAATTGTGTGTAGATATATCGCACATAATTAAGCGAATAAGTTGGATCTAATTTAAGGAAGGAATTTATCCTATATAAAGATTTTTATCCTATGCGTAATCACTTCCCTGCAAAAATGACAATTTTTCAATCCCCCGGAACATTTCGCACAGCAGGTATGCCCACACTGGAACGCCATATTTATCCGATCCTCCATGCAAATCGAGCAGAGCTTGGAGTCCTCCTCATCTGTGACGTGCATTTTATCTTCAAGTGGAAGAGATGGTAAATTTTTTGCAGCAAATTTGTCCTTTTGCAATATTCGTGTCTTGGAAGATGCATCATCGTCCGCCTTCAGTGGTTTCCTAACTGTTAGCATAGGATAAATTTGGTTCGTCATTGCTCCTGAAGCGGGTGCAATCTGCAAAAATAAGAAAAGTGTCAGTGTATGACGACCATATTTATCTACATTTTTCTCATGAATGCTCAAGATTCGATGTATGCTCTAAATGAAAATGTCTTTTAATTACCTCCTCTATCTTTTTTTCATACTTTCCTTCTAAATGGGCGCGCGACATAGCAGACTCTAACTTCTCCGTATCTGGCTTACCAGGCTTCAACGTATCTAGTGTAACATAAAGGAATTAAGGTTGCAAGTTTTTTTATTAAAATATTAAAATTTGTTATCTATTCCTCACCAGCGCCCAGACTGGACGAAGGCGTAGTATATATCTCAGGATTCGGTGTATTATAGACGCGAGAAAAACTGCATTGGTCGTCGTACCCTGCGTTTGAATGCATTTTCAGCAGTCCAGCTCTACTTCTGAATAGACTGACGTTTGAAGCATCTTTCCTAACTGTAACGCATTCGCATCTACATCTGTCAAATTTACATTTTTTCCATTCACCATAATATTCTCGCACGAGGAATGCAACACACTCGAATTATCGGACCCCACTTCAATTTTTCCTCGTTCCTTAGGTAAGCAGTTAAAATTATCAATTATATTGTATGGCGAACTTAGAATAAATGAGGCTGGCTTAATTGTGTCGAGTTCAACAGTTACGTTCAAAAATCTATTATTTTGGCCCTGACAAACAATTGAATACCCTGAATCTAGGATGTTAATGTTTGATAATATATTTTTTTCTGACTTTTTAAACATTATTATACTAGCTAGTACACCTGAATCAATGAAGAATCCATCAAAAATATTCTGATACCCTTCAATTTCCAATAAGAAATTATTACAACTTTCAACTTCAATATTTTCTATAACGTTTGTGTTGCCCTTTATATACATTCGGAAATTTGCATTATTGTTCAAAATGCGCACATAGTTAATATGGTTCCGATCGCCATCTATCGATATATCAGATATTTGATTTCCGTCTAACATGCAAATATTATTATCGCTACCAATAACTAGCAGTCGACCCTTAAATGCTATACATGGACAATCTCCTGCCTCATCTTCTTCTCCAGTGATTGTGATATTGTCACCCCTTAATGTAAAGTCCCCTTGGTACTCGCCCGTTTTCAATGTGATGGTGCAATCAGTAGTGACATTTTTCAAGCAATCTCTTAACTCCCAAGCGTTTTTGACGACGTACTTCCTTGCTACGTTCAGCAGCCGGTGAAATCCCGATGCAAGTAGTGCGTCTCCCTGCCATGTCTCTAGTTCAAAATCTGTAATGCACTTTGAAAAATGGGCAAATTTCCAGCTGTACGTGATACTAAAAACATGTCGAATATTTTGTAATCTTTCGGTAACTTCTTTTTTTGTCAGGGCTATGATAAGAGGTCGCGCTCCTTCAATGGTAGGATGTTCCCTGACTAAAGTCTCCTTCTTTCCGTTTACCAACCCAGAAAACATATCGGTCCTCTCATTGAATCTGATTAATTGAGCAACTTCCCAGATGACCAATCCCAGAGAATATAGATCATGGCATTGGGCCGGCTTGATATTAGACTCTGGCGCCATATGTTCTGACGTGCCAACTCGACTTGTATGACGACCTGTTAGCGGAAAGGTTATAAAAATTAATATCCTACAGTTTCGTGGCTTCCCAAATGTCGTGGTAATTGATTGTTAAATTAATTGGTTACAGATATGTCAATTCTTAAATGAATTGCAAATATATAATTATATGCTGTGCTTCATAAATGGCCAATTCATAGTTTACAAACCTGTCTTCCAATTCATAGATTTTAGGATCCTAGTCGGGCCATAGTCTCCAATTCTAACCGGGAGGATGAAGCCTTGCTTGGAAAACATCACATTTTCCGGCTTAAGGTCTCGGTGTAGAATTTTATTCTCATGCAAGTGTTTTAAACCGGATACCAGATTTTGTATAATCACAAGTTGAGTGTGCTGGACATCTTGGTTGCGAATGTCATGTTCTTCATTTAACCAGGATCTTAAGTTTTCTCCGCAAAGTTCCATCTGAATAAAAATCACGCGTATTTGTTGTTCCGTCTCACACCTTATCATCGAAGTATATTTGTCTTTTATAATCTGCTCTTGATGCAAAATTGAGTCTGGGAGTATTCTATCCAAAACTGATAATCCAAATCTATCTGCATGCACCTGTAGGACCTGAACCACGTTTCGGTGACGTCGTAGGCAGAACAGCCTTTTAATTTCTCCTCTTACAGTTCCATCAAATTTACGGTCATCTTCCGCACAGCTTGCTGGTAGGAAAATAAACTTTGCAGCACTTACAAAATTCTTTTTCGATGGATCGATAGCTTTAAGGACAGGTCCGAATGAGCCATGACCAATGCAGCTCTCGTAGACTAGATCCCTGAGGTTTGTGCAAGCGTTGTGTCTTAAAGATGTCGCCATTTTCAGTTATTTAACTACCAACTGCAATAAACGTGTATTTCTTTACATAGCAGATCGTACACAATAAATATGGATATATTTTTTACATTTCTCTGGTATCTGGAATGGTTATCAGAAAATGAATTACGTCATCCACTTATGTAAGAACCTCACCGAACCTACCAGAATAAATGTTTGCTTTTCCAATTAAGACGATTCCAACTTCTCCAAACATTCACCCATTCCTAGTTTTAATTGCCAATCATAATTTCGAATTTTGTCAATTTTTACTGCATTTCTACGAATTGTACAAAATTGTTGTCAAAAAATATTTTACTCCTATCCAAAATCGGAATGTGAAGTGATCCAAAATGGCTACGACTCCACGTAAAATCTGCCCATTAAATCTCTTAACCAGGCAGTATCGCACAGAGTAAAATAACCCAAAAAAAGCGTCTAAAATCGAATAAGCTACTAGGTCGGGATATCAATTTAAGTTGGTTGATTTTGGTTTCCGGTGGTGGGTGTGGTCAGGGGGGGCGTTTTTATCGAATTTTCAAAAAGTCTCAAATTCCCCCAAAAAACCACACCCCCTTGTAGATAATTTATCACTGACTAAAATGATATATTATACTTGTATGATATCTCTTATCATTCTCTAGATAAAAAATAAAATGTAACTCAAGAATGGATTTTTTGCCAAAATCGTTCGGAAAGTGCTTTTTGAAGGGCTGCAGATCCCTTAAATCGAAAAACGCGGTAGAACCAAAATATACATGATAAAGTACTATATGAAAACTAACTAATGCAACGAAATTTGATCGATTCTGAGGTGATAGTTTTGAGAAAATCGAGGTCAAAATTGGCCCCATGCAAGGTTTCAAAAAATCCGTCCAGCAAGTGATTTTTGAAGGGCTGCAGATCACTTAAATAAAAAAGTAGACAAAATCCAATGACACTGCTGGTAAGAATTTTGATTGTGTTTTAAAATGTATACACCTGCTCGGCCCTGGTAGTTTAATTAAAAGATCTGCAGCCCTTCAAAAATCACTTTCTGGACGAATTTTTTGAAACCTTGCATGGAGCCAAATTTGACCTCCATTTTCTCAAAACTATCACCTCAGAATCGATCAAATTTCGTTCCATTAGTTAGTTTTCATATAGTACTTTATCATGTATATTTTGGTTCTACCGCGTTTTTCGATTTAAGGGATCTGCAGCCCTTCATAAAATTCTTTTACAAAAAAGGACTCTTAGGTTCGGAGTTGCAGTAAAAAGTAAAAAACAAGTTTATAATGGATAATAACTTTACCTTAATATTAACCGAAATTAGCGATTCCAGCACTATTTGCTGAACCGCGGGCCAAGTTATGTAACACCGACGAAACTTTAGCCAGTTTGTTTGAGGAGTTTTCGTACACTGTAATATTCAAAAATTTATTCCATAACTTGGCTTGATTACCTTTACAATTATTTTTGGTGATTATGGTTGACCATATGCCATGCAGTATAATTTTTTAAGCTCTAACTAGTTAGGAAAATTACAAAATGATATGAAGTGAATTTATACAAACTTTTGAACCTTTATGATAAGCTAGTTGTTAACTTAGCATCATATACAAAAATTAAAAATGTAATTAAATTTAGCGTCTGACAAGATTGGCCCGCGGTTCAGCAAATAGTGCTGGAATCGCTAATTTCGGTTAATATTAAGGTAAAGTTATTATCCATTATAAACTTGTTTTTTACTTTTTACTGCAACTCCGAACCTAAGAGTCCTTTTTTGTAAAAGAATTTTATTTCCTAGTTTTTATTCCGATCTAATTTATTTTATGGCACACCATACATGTAAAGAGTGTTAGAGATGCTCTGCATAAGGTATCCTATGCCATTTTTATTTACTTACTACTAATATAGACAACTTATTGTCTTAAGGTCAAATTGCACAGTAATTACTTTTAGTAACTGTTACATCTTACAAAATTAAAATGTAATTCGAGATAGTCTGGGATTAATGTTACGGAATCCGGATTAATTGAATCTCGACGTGGTTTAATCCAAACCACTGATGGCCACATGATATTTAATCCTATATTGAATCTATACCGATTAGTTAATCCTCATTCCCAGGATTCCTCAAATTAATCCGTGATCGTACTCACTCCCGATTTATCCGATTTTGATCACATGATCACACATCTTGTTTTTCCAGGGCAATTTTGTAACTTGTCGAAATATGTGACCTAATTAATTTACGTATTTTAAAAACGGTAAGAAGATTCGACACTATCAAAACTAAATTTCAGCAAAAGGAGAATTGTGAAGAGGCTAAAAATCAATTTTTCCTGTTTTAAAAATGCTTAAATTCAACTAGATTTTTTTGAGTGCAAATTATGGTCATATTTGTAACGATTAAAAAAATCGTTTGGTAACGTAGTCACGTACTGGTTAATTTTGCGAATTGGGTTAATTTGAGGATGAAACCCTACGGTACCTGATCGGCTTATATAACAACACACGGTATATTTAGTAAGCCTGAATATTGTCGCATAGTGCGCCACATTGTCATACAAAATTTGTAAATGTATGCATATTTTTGGCGCCCAGATAATAAATATGCTTAAATATTTAGCAAAAAGTCATTACATATTTTCTGACTGCTAACCACACCCACTATATTAAGGGGTGTTGTGACAACTTAATTAGCCTACAAAAAGTTTATACACACAATCAGAATGATGTATAAGTTAAAAAAAATATGCAAAAAGTTATTATCCAACGGGATTCGAACTCGGGGCATCTTGGCAAAAAACCAAGAGTCTGCACTTAGACCACTCCAGCATCTCCTTGAGATTCAGTCAATTTCCCATATTTATTAAGAAGACTTGTACTCACAACAAAATAAAATTCTTAATTGGTGGATCACCAATTCAATAAATTTTTAAGGTCAACACATGTAATACATGAAAAATAGAGCTTACCTTGCAGAATAATTTGTACAATTATGGTAATAAGAAAGCTTAAATTTTCATCAGACATCAGCCGTTTGAAAACTTCCAAAATCGTTTTTTAATGGAAATACATGCAAATTTCAAAATTTGAAATCGAAAGAAATTAAGTTAGCGAATTCTCTAACTATTTTGCCTCTTGACGTTTTTCGATTCGATGCATCGTTAAGGCGTTATCTTTGTGCGACTTTTTCAGAGGTGGGTCGGAATGCATACTTAGGCTTCGCCGGGCCCTACTTGCGCATATTACATTTGCTTTGTGAGACGGGGCCCAGCTTTCCGCCTTTGCCTCACCTAAGAAAAAAGCACTTTCCGGACGATTTTGGCAAAAAAATCCATTCTTGAGTTACATTTTATTTTTCTTAGGTGAGATAAAGTAATCATGTGTGATTTTTAAAAAATCATCATGGTTACGGCGAAGCCTAAGTATGCTTTCCCACCCCATGTTCAAAAATGAGCACCGAGATAACTCTCGAACGTTTAATTGTATCATTTTGGTGTGAAGACAAAAGTTGTAGGAAATTCACCTACATCTTAGAATTGGTGTTTCAGGTGATACGACTAAATATTGTTTGCCTTATGCACTTAAAATTAACTTTAAGTTTTCAAATGCCGATTGTAAGCAGAATCGTCAAACAAATGTATCAATTAAACCTGACAATATTATGCATTATTCTATCCTGCTTCATTTGGCACTTAAACTATGAAGATCGGTTAAGAATTTAGAAAGTTTTACTGACACGCTAATTCGTACGTTTAATCCACTATTACAATTGTATGGTATTCTGTAGGTCAGGTTGCCATTGGAAAAAATTGCATCATAACTTGTATGTCATCCGGTTTTAATTATTAATCTCAAGATTTATGCAAATATGTCTCATCTATATTAAATGTTAGATTCTGAAATGAAATGTAAGAGATATTCACTATTTACTCTCTAATATTCTTCGATCATTCTATCAATTACAATAGGGATTTACAAACGTCGACTTGTAAGTGGTAGTCACTTAAGTCGTTATTATAATGTGACATATAATTGAGTAAGAAATCACAATAGTTATAGACCTAAGGTAAACATAAGGATATGTCCTTTATGGTAAGAAAAAAGTCTCCTGACTTATGTTTAACCACGTATGAATAAGTCAAAAGTCACCAAAAACTTACTTTTAATTGTAATTTTATAAGTGACCATCACTGAGTCGTCTGTTGGTAAACCTCTAATGGGTCACTCTAAAAAAATTCCTCCTAAAAACTAGAAAATAAAACATAATTTAAAAATAAGGTATCTTAGGTGAGATGTGCGCTAAAAATAAAGAAAACAAGGTTATGCACAACCTTAAAATGAATTTTCACCAGGTATACATTCAGCACTGCGTATCTCACCGCGGGCATTTACCGTATAAAAAATTTGAATATTAAAAATAAATTATGTATTTAATCAGTTGTTAATACCCCGTTGACGACAGAAAGATTCATTTCTTCTCCATCGGTGTTTACCTTCGTGTAAAGAAGATATTTAAAATTAAAACTTTGCTATTTACATTAGATCACATTGGGGTTATTTACATAATCATTTCTCATTACACCTAACTAAATATATTAATAAAGTTGACCAGTGGTCGCAAATATCTCAATCTTATTCTTACGTATTTTAGTTAAATATTAATAATGTCAGGTTGGGAAATTTAGACGTTCAAATAGTTTGACCAAAAATATTTTTCTTATCTTCTAAACAAGCTGAGAAGCACAGCTCGTCAGATTCTAGAAATGCCCACGGTGAGATAGGCAGTGCTGAATGTATACCTGGTGAAAATTCAGTTTAAGGTGGTGCATAGCCTTGTTTTCTTTATTTTAAGCGCACATCTCACCTAAGATACCTTATTTTTAAATTATGTTTTATTTATCTAGAGAATGATAAGAGATATCATACAAGTATAATATATCATTTTAATCAGTGATAAATTATCTACAAGGGGGTGTGGTTTTTTGGGGGAATTTGAGACTTTTTTAAAATTCGATAAAAACGCCCCCCCCCCTGACCACACCCACCACCGGAAACCAAACTAAACCAACTTAAATTGATATCCCGACCTAATAGGTCATTTTTAGAGCTTATTCGATTTTAGACGCTTTTTTTGGGTTTTTACTCTGTGTATCGCCATCACAACGATGGCGTGGTGACGATTGCGAAATAATCTGTGTAAATAATCTATTCTGGTTATCAGAGGTATTTGAATCGCTTATCTCTTTACCAACGTCATATGACGCAAACTACGTTTTATGATGGCCGGGTGAAATTTTCGAAATTTTAACTTCAGGTTTAACAATTAAACAAAATTTTTGCCGGGTTGAGTGTAATCAGGTGGGGCGCGTGTGACCAGCAATTTTAACCGGATAGCCGCATATTTTTGACAAATTCAAAAATTTATAATTAAATCGTTATAGCGCTTCATTTTTTTATTAGTTTTGTCAAAAATTAGCGGATATCCAAATATAGTCTAACGCACCGCAACTGAATACACTCATTCTGGCTGAAGTTACCAAAAAAAAGTATTTTACGAGATCCTGTCATAAATCGAATTGTGAATTGATCTCAAAATGGCTACCTCTCCACCTCAGCTCTGCCTTCTCACTAAATCCCATAACCATCCCGTACCGCCAGGACAACGATATGGTGGGGACGACTGCTAAATAATCTATATAAATAATTAACTTATACATTTACCGAATTCTGTCTGTCTCTTTGTCTGTTGGGAACGGATGCATCCAATGTTGTATTTATCATCATTGTAGGGATACCAAAGTGGGGCCATTCACATAATACGTCACTATCATGTAATACAGCGTATATGTGGCCTGTGTATGCAATACTAGCAAGGATAGCGCTTACGGGGAAATATGAAATTCTATTTTTGTAGTAGTGGCTAAATTTTTACACAGAAGTAATGGCCCGTCATATTGACCCTGGTGCCACGGGCACCATAGAACAGCCTGGTTTATCAGAGGAATTTGAATCGCTTATCTCTCTTACCAACGTCGCACGACCCAAATTACGTCGTATTATCGAGTGGCTATTACACAAATTGCACAATCAATCAGCGATCATTATTGTCATGTCCACATGTTGGAGTGATACGTAAAGATTGCAATTTATTGCATCACCTCAAATATTTCTGGCCTGATATAAAATTATTGTGTAACGACAATTCAACGCTAAAATTTAGCGTAAACGGTAAATATTTGGAAATAAGTGATTTTTTGGCGTCCGTGACACCAGTTCCGATCCTGGTATAAAAATTTACCAACTGCCACCAATTACAAAATATATAATTTCATATTCATCCCCACCTACAAATTTTAGTTTCCGTCATTTCTCTTCATAATTATTAGCCCCACATAATATCCACTCATGTATAAATGCATTATCATAATTGATTGCAAATTCTAATGATTCCAATGTA
Source organism: Folsomia candida (assembly GCF_002217175.1). Classification (NCBI taxonomy): domain Eukaryota; kingdom Metazoa; phylum Arthropoda; class Collembola; order Entomobryomorpha; family Isotomidae; genus Folsomia; species Folsomia candida. The sequence continues at coordinate 209,390 of NW_019091256.1, read as the reverse complement.
CGTATTAATAATTATTGATATATCTCCCAAATTGCTCCATCATTACCGAGATAAAAGATAAATATAACACATCTGTCTCACAAGAGATAAAGTGACATCCATTATCTCGAATATTTTAATTTTGCATGTCATATGTCCCACTTGTAACTTAAACTAAGCAATCAGACTCTTGCCCTTGTTAAATTGATGGCTTATGAAACTTCAGTATGAATGATGGGATAATTTCGGCAAAAATTTGCAATGATATCGTCCAAGTCGAAATAAGTAAGAATCGTGCTATAATTTTGGCACGAGAAAGATATTATTTATTCCAACAATGAAAACTCGAATCTCTAAAAATGTTATTGGAAAATAAGTTTCAAATTCAATCACGTCACTGCAATTCATTGTGACTCTGAGATTAGAAAAAGTTGAAATTTTATCGATTTTAAAGCAAGAATAAAAACGTTTCATTAGTAATCCCCAAACAAAATTTCAAGTTTCTACTATAATATATGAAAATTGACCTTGAGGTACCTTCAGAGTCATATTTTCACACTTAGGCATAGGGTGGAACCCTGGAATCGATAGGCACGCTAAAAGGTTTCTTTGTCAGTTGATGTGGTGGTTCGGGTGTAAAATATTTCCAATGGAAGTTCGCATATAAAATGGACGTACTTTTATTGGTCATGAAATTATTTTCACACACTCTAAAGAAGATTGAGCTCAACCGGTTGAGTAAAACTATGTTGATCAAATTTTCCACAATTTCGAATTAAAGCAAAACTTCGAGAGTGCAATTTTTACACGGTTGAGTTGATTAATTTTCAGTTTACTCAATATTGGATAAAATTTGACTTCAGGTTGAGTAAAATAGAGTTTAATCAATTCTGGGTAGAAACCAGACCAAACTAGATTAAACATTGTCAATAAATGGTGTAAACTTTGCTCTATCGGCGGAGTTAAATTTTAGTCAACTTTTTGGTGTAATAGTCACACTTCAGGTGCACAAAGTCAACTCTCCCCACTGTACGTCTCCATCTTCCGCGTGGCTCAAATGCCACAGTTGCTGTCTACCAGCAAAAGGAGAAACAACGAAAATAAATTATTTCTTTTTTTGAAAGTTTTTCGACGTGTCCAATAATGGAGCAAATTCTTCGAGATACTGGCCTGGAACAATATACGGATAAATTGAAAGGTAAATTGTAAATTCTTTTGATTAATTCATAGATTTGTATGTTTATAATTAAACTACATATACATAATTTTTTTTATAACTAATTATTTTTTGTGTAATTAATTATTTTTCAATAGAGAACGACGTTGACGATCTATTATTCTTTAAATTATTGGACGGTGCCGCTGGATCAACGGAGGAACGTTTGTTTGCCGAAATTATTCCATCAGTCGGTCACAGATTAAAAATAATAACTGCTGCTAGAGAGGTTAGTAGGTCAGGGTCAAACTTTGAGCAGATTACCCTTAATTTTAATTGTAGTATTTGTGCATTTAAGTTTAGTTCGTTCAAAGAGTATTGGCAGCATATTAAGGAATTCCATGAGATTAGAAAAGGAAAAGTTAGATTAAATTGTCCGTTGTGTTCAATGATTTTTACTGAATTAGACAATCTTCAAAAACATATTCACAGAAATGTTTGCTCAGTACATAGAAATGTTTCAGGATATTTTAATAATTCTGACACTCTAGAAAATAATACTAAACATAATGATAAGTGCAGTAGTGAAGAATTTTTTCCCCCAAATGTCATCTATGAAATTAATTTAGATTATAAATTAGCTTTTATAAAATCTTTGCAAATGTCTGGTGGAATTTCATTACTTAAATCAAATGAAATTTTATCTAATGCAAATTCTTTAGTCAACAGCATCATTGAAGTTGCAAAAGATTTTTCAAAAACTAGTTCTAATTCAGCTCAAATTTTAGTTAATTTAAATACGTTAAGGGACCCTTTTCCAAATAGTTCTTCCTCACAATATGAATTGGAGAAAATTTTAAAACAAAAATCTCTTTTAGTCGAACCAAAAGAAATAAAATTGGGTTCTCACTTTAAATTTGATAAAAATAAAGGACTGATGCAAGAAAAAGGAGACAACCTATATCTTTTTGAATTATCTAAAACATTGCCAATCATTCTTAAAAAGTATTCCAAAATCGCCGATAGTGTCAATGTAGGAATAAATCCGGAAATTTTGGAAAATTTTAAGTCAGGTGATCTGTTTAAAACTTTTAAAAATAATCCATTATGCTTACAAATTTATTATGATGATGTGGAAATTTGTAACCCGTTGGGAACAAAAGCAAAAATCCACAAACTGGCCTTATTTTATTTTGTAATTGCTAATTTTCCACCTCAATTAAATGCAAAGCTTGAAAATATTTTTCCGCTTGTGGTAGTCAAATCCAAATTTGTCAAAGAATATGGAATGAATTTAATTCTTGGACCATTAGTTGATGAATTAAATTCATTGCATGAAAGTTCACAAAAGATAGCTGTCCTTGCAAATAGCCAATTTAGTCACGTTCAAGTACTCCAGTTTTGTGGCGATAATCTTGGTTTGCATACTATTTTAGGATTTGTGGAAAGTTTTAACGCAAATTTTCGCTGTCGTTTTTGCAAAATGGAGAAGGAAAATACATACATATCTGTAGTAGCATCAATCCATAAGAGGCGCATTTTATCCCTATATGAAAATGATTTAGGCTTGGAAAATGTTAGTTTGACGGGGATTAGGGAAAGTTCAATTGTTAATGACATTAAGGGATTTCATGTCACTAATAATTTTGCTCCTGATATCATGCATGATATTTTAGAAGGAATCTGCATCACCGAACTGAAATTATTTTTGAAACATGTCATTAATAATGGTAGTTTATCTATAAGGCAGATTAATCACAGGCTCTCATCTTCATTTAAAAAGAATAGTCATGCAGTATCAAAATTGCCTGAAATCGATTCCAGTTTTGTTGACGGCGACAAAAAATCCTGCTTTTCTGCTTCCGAAATGAACCATTTTTTCTTAATATTTCCTGCAGTATTTGGTGATAAGTTTAGTAGGAATGATAAGCACTGGGATTTAATTATCATGCTTCGCCGCATTATACGTATTTTAATGGCACCAAGAATAAATAGGGTTGGGGTTTCTTTGTTAAATAATTTAATTGCTGAGCATCACAGTGCATTTCTCAAACTGTCTCAATCTAAGTTAACCCCAAAGTTTCATCACTTATTGCATTATGCACAAGCTATAAGACAATTAGGGCCACTTAAGAATTATTGGTGTATGCGGTTTGAAGCCAAACACCGTCTTGCAAAAACAATTGGCAAGAATTGCTATAATTTCAGAAATATTGCAAAAACTGTTTCAAGAAGAATGGCACTGAATTTGGCATTTTCAATTGGATGCGAATTAGTTGGAGAAATAACTTATGGATCTGGTTCCAAAATTGCATTTAAAGATCTGAGAATATCGTTTGATTTTTCAAAACTTTCATTAAATGCATGTGACGAAATATTTTGCATGGACTCGGTCACAATTTGTGGTACGAAAATAAAACCTGAAAATTATTTTATTTTAAAAAATGAATCAACAAGTGTACAGTTTGTTCAAATTAGTCTGTGTTTTTTTCATAATGAGAGAACACATTTAGTAGTCAGGCAGGTGAAGTACGAGGAAAAGTTTAGGAATTCATATTTGTTCAAAATAGTTAGCTTTGAAAATCCTGTACTTATTGACCCTGAAAAAATTTATTTAGAGAGTCCCTTAGTCGTTGTTAATTGCTTGGACGATCCTCAGGGCCACGGTCTTATCTGCTGTCCAATAGAATTTGTGTAATTTGATTTTTTATGTAATTGTAGAAATATGTGTGTTCAGATGAGTTTGCGTATATTTTTAATTTAATTAGAATAACATTTATGTAAATATTTAGCTAGGCAAACAAACTTCCGAAACTTGCCAGCGTGCACCAAATGGTAACATGAATATTATGCTGGTAAAATTTTGGTTTTATTTAAATATGATTTCATTTATATCCATTTAAATGAAATAAGCTGTTTAAATTACAATTATATTTTCAGGGGGATGACAATTCCGTAAATTGCGGTCAGGAACCAGATAAAGAGGAGCACGTAGAAATTACTTTTGTCACGTTCAATCCGCTTTTTGTAAGAGCTAAAATTATATAAGTATTTTATTTGGAAGATTAATTTAAGACTTTTTTCTAAAGATCAATTCCTGACATTCTAATGTATGTGATTTTAGGATATTAAACAAATCATTTTAAATTCTGATGAAGACAAAGGAACTGCAAATGGAATGAACGTGCTTGAAGAAATATCGCGATCCAGCCTCCTCACCTCCGACACAAAAACTCTCATAAAGCGTCGTATTGTTAACTTTCTGGTGAAGAACTATTCATATCAGTAAGTTATACCTACATATAAACCGATAATTTGGAAGTAATAATTGATTTGTTGTGTTTTGTTTCTTTCAGTCCTTCAAAAGAAGTTAAAGAGAACTTGGCGAAATGTGTTGCAATGCAGCTATTTCAAAATCTTAATTGTGAGCAGCAAAAAAACATTGAGGTAAGAAATATTTATGCACTTTTATTATCAATGCCGAAATCTATTCTTTGGTTTTAGAATATGTTTTACCGAAAATCTGAGGTGAAAGAAAAAACGAAGAAAAAAAATTCGGCGTCAGGGCTCATTGAAGACAGGTTGAAACATTTGCGGAGAAAACGTAACGTCACTAAGCCTCGGAAACCTGAATCGTGTCTGGAGATTACTAGTATGTGAAATGTATATATTAAATGTACTTACTTATACTTACGTCATTTTATATTATTATTAAAAAATGATTTAATTTTTAAATTCAGAGCCATCAGAAGATGAAGAAGACAAGAAATCGTGGTTGCGTTATACTTCATCTCCACTAAATCAAGTTGCAGAATACATGGCGCAGACTTTTCGATTGAGATCAGAAGAGTTAAAGACAAATGATCTGTTGACTACCTTAAATGAATGGCCGCGACTAATTGATACTACTGGGATGGTAATTTTTCCAAAATAATTTAATTAACACGGACTTGCACATAATTACTTCCCTTAATAATAATACCTCCATTTTTAATTGTGTGTCAGATTGACCTAGATTTTTCCATTCGATATCCTGACAAAGGCGATATGATGCTGCACAAATGGACTTGTATTTCAAATCAAATTTGGAAATATGCAGTAAAAACGAGGGCGAATATTCATGGGGAAATTGGGATTTCCAAGAACGTAGAGGAATGGTCGAAGGGTATTAATTATTTTATCAATGACGTTTAATTAAACTAAGCGGTATTTTATAAATATTAATTATTATTAATTTACTTGTTCTTATAGACGAAATAAATTCCGGATCTTTACTATTGCTTCCGTATTTGTTTTCAAAATCTGCTTATACTCAAGATGGCAAAAAGAGACGAAGAATTACCGGAGCCCATTCTTCTGAATTCTTCGTACAGTTTTTTCAAGTCAGTTCCTTCTTTAAATTAATTTAAAAAATAAAATTATTTTTTCATAATAATATTAATTACTTTGTGTTTATTATAGAGAAATGAAGATCTTGAAGAATTTCGTTTAGCAGAATCCGTGAGAACGCAGCCATTTGTTATTTGTATAGGAAACTTGAAGTTTCTTGACATCCAACAAGCTTTCGTCATGGTGGAACGGCGCCTCATTGCTGCAGAGTCTTTCGTAAAAGCTGTGGATCTCTGTTTCAAGATCTTTTACGTCCTAGAACTTAAATTTCCCGAAGAGTGTAAGAGTGTTTGGGAGTTTTTCGACTGCACAGTTTTCCAAACTAACAAAGTTAGGTCGTCATCGTCTTCAGTCTTGTCGCTTTCGTCACAAATCACCATGGACGAAGGATTAAATGAAGATTGATTATTTAATTTTACTAATTAAAATAAGACGTACGGGTATTATGTACGGGTATTATTTTTATTTATTGTCAGTATTGTTAATACGCTTAATAAGTACAGTAATATAAGTAATATATTATTAATATCACTGTCATTATAAATTATAAATGTACTAGCTCTAGTAAACAACATAATAAATAATTATAAATTAAAGAGCATTCAATGATAAAGCAAAGAGCAAATTTTAGTAAGCATATGGAATAAACAATAATCATCAAAAGGTCAAAATTCGATCATACAAAAGTGCAATTATCATTCCTGAATGTGATAAAATTTGATTGGAACAAAGAGTAAATATTTAACAACTACTTTAGCAAAATTCGTCTATTTGATGGTGTAACTTTTGTGCTTTTATCGTAACAAAAATTCAACGACTTGAAGAGCACGCTTTGTCCAAAAGTTGAGTAAAACTTTTACTCAGCCTAGAGAAGTAAGATTTAACCGAAAGGTGAGTCATCCCCTTTTTTAACCCGATGTTGTGTTAAGTTTGATCAAATTTGCGCAATACTTGATTTTGTTTAGAGTGCACTATCTTTTATAATTATTGATCATGCATATATGAAAAACAATTGAAGCAACTTGACCTCTAATCAACATTAGAATAATTAAAAAATGGAAAAAATGGACCTAGTGACTTAACCAGTATAGATGAAGGTCTATCACACAGAGCGAAGTTTTGCAAAAAAAATTTGGATATGGATAAAACAAATCGAAATTGTTTTCTAAAATATTGATCAATTTAAAATCAATTAGCATACTTACATATGTAGAGGGTTTTCAATATATTTTTTAAACCTTACTAGAAAAGCAATCATAGATCAGGCCCCGATCTGCGGCTGGGCAAGTTGGGCAATTGCCCGGGGCGCCAGAATTCGGGGGGCGCCGGTAGGCGCCCAGGTTTACACTAGGTATAATTGCATGTGAACATAATTTGCGATAATACCTTAATTTGAAAACAGACGAAACTTGTGTTTAAATTTAACAAATAAATATTCGATTACTAAATTTACATCTTTCGGGCTATGAGCGATAATTGTCGTATTTTTAAAATTTCTGAGCGACGATGTAATTTTGACCGACCCATGGAGACGAAAGAGGAGTTTTGTCGCCGAATTAAAGCATCCCCGTGAGCGGCTATAGTCGCTTGGCAAGAAAATGCCTGGGAGACGGTGAACGACTTTTGTATTCACAAGTAATTCTCAAAGTTCATAAACGTCATCTTTTTTAGAATTCCTTTGATATTTTATGGAAAACTTCACAGTAAAAAGTGGATTATTTGATAAATTTTGGAACTTTTCCTATATCAACCAAATGTTAAAAATTGGAATTTTCGAGTTTTTTTATTCTAAAACCCAAACATCTATAACTAAATAATTCAGCTCCATGTAAAAGGGAATCCCTAAGAAACGTCGTCTCTAAGGAATTTTTAATTACGTCCTCTGAAATTGTAACTTTTCAGTCGTTGGGGTTCGGGAGAATAAACGTAGCTCGAAAGAGGTTATGGGATGGTCCATTATTCGTGTACACAAAACGGGTTTATTAAAAATTGACTTAAAAATTAAAAGTTAAAATTCTACCAATTTAGCAGCATAATTATCACAAATACGATTATCTATATAAGACTAATGGATATTGGCACCGTCGATCCCGTTTTAACCAATTTTTCCCGGTTTTTCCTGACATGGTTAATCACTGCTTTTTCTGTCTTTTTCGCTATACCTTTAAAGATATTACCTATGACACATCGAAATCGAGTGTGTTGGTGCCATACCTGTTCAAATTTTTTTTATTCATCCAAAATTCATTCATTTCGAGATTCATTTTGAATTATTCAATATTCATTCATTTAATAAATTATTCGTTCATTCTTTATACACCCCATGTATTTAACATAGGGGGAAAATGAATGAATAGAAAATCCACTCATTTTGAAATGTAGAATTATTCATTCATTATTCATTTATGCAATGAATTATTCATTATTCATCTCGTACAAATTGAATGAATATGAACAGGTATGTTTGGTGCTATGGATCGTTCTGAATCAGAACTTCTGATTGATTATTCTCTTTTGCACAAAGCTCAAAATCGTTGAATACCTCTTACTTGGAGGACAATGGGGGCATTGTGTATCCGACTTAGCCACAAAATTTATTTTTTTCGTAGTCAGAAAGTCCGTAACAATTTGACTGTATTAGCAGGCTGTCAAACCCGGCTATAATAGCTTGCCTATTAACGATTCAGTTCGAGTAATCTATTAAAATACTCCAATAGACATCTTGAAACTCTTAATTTACATGCACCTGGAAAAGGCTTTTCCGAAATTGTTTAATATAAAAGTATTTTTAACTTCTCCAATTACAGTGTCAAGCGATGAACGTTGTTTTTCAAAACTCAAGCTCATCAAGACATATTGATTAAATATTAGTCACGATCGACTGACAGGTTATGCGATTATTTCTAGTGAGAGTTAACTCGTAAAATTGAATTCAGAGATACGATAGAAAGATTTTAAAACATTAAATCCCGCAAAGTGCAATTGTAAAACATTGCTATAATTTCGAAATTGTTTTTATTTAGTTAAGTGTGGCCTATCTATTTAGTAAATAACGTTATAGTATTTGAAATAGTACATATATTTTGTAGATACATACATACGCAAAAAGAAAAGCTAATCAAACACCATACTTTGTTACATGAAGCAGAATATCCCTTTTTAACCACTATCCGTTTTTGTTTTTATTTTTTAACGGAACAAAGTATATAATTATTTGCTTCATATATCGCAAGACATTTGTAAAGGAATATATATGTATACAAGAAGCCCATGCGAGCGGCATGCGGCGCCATAATTTCTTGCCCGGGTAAAGATTTGGGCAAGATCGGGCGCTGTCATAGATTCGACATTTTTTCATTACTTTAGCACGACATGGATCCACAAGTTATATCAGCAAGGTAAGCAGAGAATTTCCGCTACGTATGTATGTACATAATCTGCAAGAAGATCATTAAGAGTAACTTGTATACTCAGATTACATTTTAGCTAGAATATCAATTACCTGTTTATTATTAGTATACGCAAATGATATAATTTACGGCTATAATTACATTTATAGTTTATTCAATTTTTTAAATAACTTCTTCTATGGCATCAGAGGACATTGTTTAAAACTTGATTATATTAATCAATACTTACCATTATCTGTAATTAATGATAATTTTTAATATTCAAATAAATAGTGACCACTGTGTGCCAGTCGGTGCTTGTAGACTTGTGTTGGGTACGAAACTTGTACTGCTAGCAACATAAATTTTGGGTCAGGTTAGGTCATCCCCAGGCATATTTAATATAAGGTATTTCGAATATTCGATAATTTGTCAAAAGTTGCTTGTATTTAAAGGAAATAAATTTGCCAGGGGGGTTAAAATTCTTTTATTGCCAACCATGAATGCTCCTCTCGTTAAGATTAATAAATTGGACATGCTAAACTATTTTGAATATTCCATCTCTATACCATGTCCAATTAAACCCCTACTACATAAGTTATTACATACAACGTAAAAATTCTTAAATAAGGGATAGATTCTTGAGGCAGAATTTATTTTCTGGGGACAAGTAATTATTTATCGGTTAAATAAATTAGAAAACTTTCAGATTACCTTTAATGTGATAACCAGTTAAAACTAAATCCTTATAAGATTTCTCTGTTAGGGGTTTGATTAATTTATAAATTTTATCAGGTGAATAAAATACTTCAAAGTTGTGTGACCTAATTTTAACGTTAGAAAGGATTCGGTCCCTTCCAAAGGAAACATTATCCCAAATATTTTCAGCCTTTTTGGAAACCTACCTTGAATGTTGGTTAAATTAAGAAAACCATTTATCCTTTCATGGAATGGATGGAAATCAAGAAATAGAAAACTAAGCGAGAATTATCTACCATCAAGAAAAGCTCGATCCATCGATATTATTAAAAGTCCTCATTTGCAATACAAACAACTTTTTTTTATATTCGTTACAAAAACAATTCCCACAACCTTCCACATGAGGGCCTATTATTCATGAACTCTCCCAAACAGGAGGCTGAACAATGAGGTAGGCATTCTCAGGCAAAGAGTTAACCTGCTCGTAACAAAAATTTTGGGTCAGTATACTCCCTGCAAGCTTCACGTTAACATATCAGCTCCTTCCTCCTAATCAGCGGAAAATAGCAATGGTGGGATACAGGATGTTTATAGTGCGAGCTACAGAAGCACTAATTTTAATACCGACCGCATTTTCCCTCATTCTTGGCGGTTACCTCCAAGAAAATAGGAAGGAGCTAAGATTTTGGCAGTTTAGTAAGTACTTAAACAATTCCACATACGCCGTAAATAATTAGGGCAATAAACTAATTCAGGCTGTCACTGTGCGGTGATAATCTGTCAACGGTTTGCTGCAATTTATCCTGGTAAAATGGATTTACTATTAAATTACAAAAGACTAAAACCCTGGCAAAATAGTCCTTTGACAGATTATTATCTCCACGGTAGTCTCATTTTTAAATTTTGTCTGCCTGATAATAATATGTTGCCGGAGTGATAAAATTTTACAATTTAAATTATCAGATGAGACCATGCGCGTCACAAGTATCGTGGCGGGCGATAGTAAAGTCAAATATTTCCCGGGAGACGATTGGCGCATAGTTTGGCAAGAGGAGATTGATCAGAACAGATTTTCCTGCGCAAGCGTGGCAATCGCCTTCATGAATCACATGGAGGCCCCACACAGCACGGCGGTGTTGCTCGACGCGACCACCGTCGTCGTCCCTGGCGTGGGATTCCACGGGTAGGATTCACTTTTTAATTGTTTAATTAATTAAGATTTATGACAATGCATGAATTTATATTTGAACCAGGACAAGCGACATTTGGTTCCTTGGGCCGACCTATCTTTTCCTGCCAAGGGCACCCCTGCACCCCACGGTCATCACGGTGAAGCAGAACTACACGTTTCTTGAGGTTGGTAAGCTCCCTGTAGTAAGGCGCCATCGAACCAGCAGTTAACTTGAGGGGGTGGCTCTGTAGATGGCGCTAACTCCTTGGGTTTCTTGAACCTCTCACTATCTTGTTTTTCTCACATTTTTTGCACCATGAGAAATTGCTCAATCAAACAAAAAATACTAACTACACCGTATTTGTCTTAGATAAACGCCACCATTCAATTACCAGCCCGACCCACACTGAAAGGAGACAAATATCCCGCTTCTCATCCCCCGCCAGGCACAATTTGCCAAATTTTGGATTTTTGTACGCACCAGAGTTTGATCTGCACCGAATTGGAGCAACCGTTACAAGTTGCCAAAATATTTCGAAAGGAGCCTTCATCAATTCCTCAAATTTCTGTACCAAGTTGGAAGTGCTGGATCCTGAGGGTGGTGATGAGAAGGGTAAAAACCGACCACTTCTGGATTGGAGGGAGAAACCATCGCCAAAAAAATTGGAGGACGGCATGCTTCACAAAGTGAATAACAGCTACGCAATATTTTGTCAGAACTGGGAAAGCACCTTGCTGCTCGAGGAGACATATATGTTCGCAGGGTTTAGTATTTTGCAAATGGTGCAGGGTTCCGATAGATATTTCGTGCTTGACCGCGGTCTACTAAACTATTTGTAACATTTGCCTTATCTACGTGCAGTTAATGAACTTTAGGATAATTAATTTCTTTCATAAATGTTTTAATCATAATAAATTTTTCAAGTTTTAATAATTAAAAGATTTCCCTTGTATGAAGTCTACCAGAGCTCCGATCTGCCCATTTAACGCCAGCGTGCCGACGATTTTTCTCGGTAGCGGCGGTTATAATTTTTGTCTCGGCGTCGTAAACTGCAGCTGAGGGTCACCATATCCACAAGAAATATTGTTATCGTAAACGATAGTAATGTTCGTTCTTGACAATACGATATTAGCCAAGTCGTGAATTGTGTAGATTTCGTCCCGATCGAAAGGGTTGGACGCACTAGAGGGTTCAGCATTTAGTCACTTGTACCCGAGAGGGTTAGCAATACACAATTTATCTTGCCACGTAGCCACCGTCGTCATACGGTGGCTCCAATCAGCGATATTGTGACAATTTGCCGGACTTGCTAGAACGTAGGATTGTGGTATCCCGCATATTTCGACGTATAATAAGGTAAAGTATAGGTGTTATGCAAGCTAGCTAAGGTGATACTCCCAAACTTAAATCCCAATATTGCATTGAACAACTCACCGAGTAGTATTATAAAGAGGTTATCACTGTGAATGTATCGTTTTTCGGTGTTCTTCACGATATTGTAGGTGTGGTAGTTTACAGAAATATCAATCCAAGTGTCCAGTCTGTGTCTGCTAGTGCTATAGGGGACATATTTTGGTGCGAGAAAGCTAAATTTATACTGGGCAGTTCGAGACAGTAGTACATTCATAGCTGGAAAGGAAATATTTTCCAAAATGATATCTAAATATTTAGGCATCCAGATTACTTTGACTGGGACATGTAGAATAGATATGTCTGCTCCGTCGTGAAGAATTTGTAGATCACAATTAGTCATGTTTTGCAGAAGATAACTAAAGTGGGATTGAGAAAGTGATACTTGGTTAGCCTTGGATTCATGTAGTACAAGAAACTGGGCCACAAATTTCGCTATGGTCAGCATTATGACTTAAATTTTATGACGATTTCTTTACTCAGATGATATAAATATTCAGTAAGAATCAGAATATTTTTTAATAACATCCCTTTGAACTTGGCATTTTTCAGTCGTACTCAATTAAGCTTATTATTTATTTAAAATCCTAAATTCTCGAAAATGTGGTTTTACCATGTAAAATCTTAAACAACCACGAATATCTGATTCCCTTGTTTCTACGGTAATTTTTCTAAAGGTTTGTTGGACGTATCAATTCATGCACCTATTCTGCATATTGTGAATAATCAATGGAAGGTTTTAAGTGTTCGAATCCACCTCCGCTAAATAAATTCATATAGCTAAATTCCTATCATTTTTTATGCACAGGTTTTGACCACCCGTTACTCCCACGGCACTTTTTATCTGATATGACATTACAATACGCTTCGAGGTTATATGTGATGCCTTACATTGCTATGGTTACTCATGCCATGGCAAATCTAGCATTGGTTGCTAATTCTGAACCACATTCGTGCTGCACGATATGCGACATGTCTACGCATGCACATATGTAGGTAAGAACACGTAGATTTGCTCTTAAAATATTTGAGAGGATGATAAGATTTGAGTAATAAATGGAACGTTATATCGTCCTTCGTTTTGTTATATTCGTTCCTAGTCTTTACCGACGTGCATAGATAGAATAATAATGGTCCACATTTGATGTTATAGATTCCATCCTTCAGACCACATGATCGACAAGAGGAAGGTTATTACAAATAAATGCGTGAATAGAATTTGTCCTATCTGTCTGGCAATTAGCTGCGAATTTTTACCTTATCGAAATTGTTTCCTATATTTTCTACAGTACTGTTGGAAGTAAAACTCATAAGAGCTTACAAGAAACCAAAACTTTGTTAAGAAGAGGGACGTATATATTTTATTATTGTATTTGGCTAGTTATTTTTCCACTAATCGTCGTCCTCAACTTTCTTAGGAAGGGATGTAAACGTCGACCTTTGATCATTCGAAGCAGGAATAGACGAGAACTGACATCCACCTAAGAATTCTTTAAACAAAATTTCAGATATTTATTCGATACAACTAGGAGATTGTATTTGAACCTAAATTTCCCGAAGGCATACGATTTACGTATTTCCTGGCGTCTTTAACTGAATAAAAATTTAACTCCGTATATTATCCGAACGGATACAAATTAGAGAAATGAGTAAAATACGTAAGTTTTTTTTTACCTTAGATTCCAGTAGGTTAATTTTACTAGTTGTGATTGCTTGAATCCTATGCTTAGTGCCTTCTCGTGTTCTCGCTGTGAAAATTTAGGTCCCTTTAACTTTAAACATTCCAAAAGTAATGGATAGAATAAAGTCGGAGAGTAATGTGTATAGGAATTTTCTGTATTTCATGGTGGACGATGTCCCTTCACCTCCGCGGATAATGTATACAGTGCTCGCAACGCAACGAAATCGAACCGAAATGTTACCATTTCGTTTTGTTTCGAATTTTTTGAGATTTCGTTTCCAAATTTCGAAACGAGACAGGGCTGATTTCGTTTCGTCGAAACGAAATGACTGTCTGTTTCGATTCGTTTCGTTTCGTTCCGAAACCCGACGAAACAAAACGTAATATTTTATTTGGAAAGTAATTCAATATCGTCGGTCTAATTCTAAAATGACTTAAGTGCCTTCGATGCTTAATTCTAAAATGACTTAAGTGCCGTCGATGCTTAATTCTAAAATGACTTAAGTGCCTTCGATGCTTAATTCTGAAATGACTTAAGTGCAAAATAAAAACGAGTAAAATGACTATTTTTATTCATACTTATGATAAACATATTTAGATTTTCATATTGTGGTAGGAAAAATTGTTTTGCACAAATAATTGGTTTTTTAATTCTGAAATTGCATTTTAGTCATTTTACTGGTTTTTATTTTGCACTTAAGTCATTTTAGAATTAAGCATCGACGGCACTTAAGTCATTTTAGAATTAAGCATCGACGGCACTTAAGTCATTTTAGAATTAGGCAGACGATATATAATAATTATTTATTCCATTACCAAAAAATTTAAAATGAGGTAGATACAATTTTGTTAAACTTGAAATTTAACCAAAATGTTATCATACACATTTAAAGTTTGTATGATAAGATCTAGATTTAGATTTTTATTAACCTAACCTATGTATATAAGTGGTTGGCTGGACCATAAAAAAACAATATGTAGATATACATACTAATATTTTTGATGTCAGTGAATATCTATGCATTCACTAACATTGAGAAAAAGTAAATTAGTGGTTCTCTATCAAACAATACAAAAATGGTCAATCTGTAGCATAATTAATTATAAATTGTCAATCAAATCCAGAAGTGAGAATTGGTTGCCCATACATGTATATGCAGTATTAATTTTTTTAGAAGGATGCGTATAGAAGTTTAGTATATACATATTTAGTATCAAAATGATGTAAAAATCTAATGACACTTCAAAATATACCGTAGAATTGTAGGAGATGAGATGAGAAACAATAATCATTTTACCTAAAACCAGATTTTTAATGAAATTGCAAGATTGAGAAGGAAATTCGTATTCATTTAAACTTCGAAATTCGAAACGAAACAAAAAATATTTCGTTTCGACGAAACGAAACAGAAACATATTTCGTTTCGAACCCATTTCGTTTCGGTTTCGTTTCGAATTTCGACGAAACGAAACAAAATATTTCGTTTCGTTATTAGCACTGAATGTATATGTACAAATTTTCACTTGTTGGTTACATTTTCACCATCCACCCAGTGCCCACAACGAAACGAAATCGAACCGAAATTGGATGATTTCGTTTCGTTTCGAAATTTTTGACATTTCGTTTCGAAATTTCGAAACGGTACAGGGCAGATTTCGGTTCGTCGAAACGAAAGCATAGCTTGCTTCGGTTCGTTTCGTTTCGAATTTCGCCGAAACGAAACGAAATATTTCGAAAAAATAAACTAAGCGAAAAACTATGTATTCAACATATTAATGCATAAATTTATTCCATTTTTAAACAATCAGTGATAACACGAATGGATTTAATACTAACTATTTATCGCCCAAAAATTTTTCTACTGTAGATTGCCGATGTAATTTTTTAAATTCTGTCTGATTCGCTGATAATTTCCAGCCCCTTAGACACATTGCTTTCTGAATGGTTTCTGACGCAAGTGAATGCCTCCGGTGAGAGATCAAGTCAACCCCATTTGAGAACATTCTTTCGACAGATGCACCAGATCCAGGGACGGCAAGATAATCCAGGGCCATTTGACTTAGAGACGGATATTCGAATTTTCTATCCTGTGATTAAAATTTGTCTTAGTCTAATATGTACAACCTTTCTATATAAAAAATCTCCACTACTTTGAAAATTTTTATATAGAAAATAATAATACTAACGCACCATCCACCATTTGACTGGGCCACCAGCTGTATCGTTTGCGTTTGCTACCGGCGACGTTAAATATCGGTCAATTTCAGACTTTGTCTGTAGATTTTGTGACTTCATTTGTTGTGAAAAAAGATCTTCAACAAGCTGACTGGTCGAGTTTGCGCTGTCCATATCTTCAGATGAAGTACTAATGTTGGGCTTGTAGTGTTGATTCCACTCATTCGTTATCATTCTAGAATAAATAATTTATTATACCAATCAAAATATAAATGCAAATTTGAAATATGTTGATGTTACTTTTTATATTTGTTGATAATTGGGCCTGGAAATTCGACAGACTTGTACCATTCCAGCTTGCATCGAGGATTAAGTGATGCAAAGTATTAAATAAATATGGAATTTTGTATATAAAAAAATCAAGTAGGACATTAAAATCAAATTACCGGTTGCTACTACGTAGACAAGTCCATCAGATTCAGGATAATACTTGTCCATCTTATTATAAGCATCTTTAGCAGCCGAAATCAACCAGTCGGGATATTTCTGTTGAGTAGTCTGGTCAATGCCATGCGTTGGTTTCGAAGTTTCAGGGATATACTTTTCCACATGTCGATATAAATGTATATATATTAATGCGTACA
Organism: Folsomia candida; assembly: GCF_002217175.1. Classification (NCBI taxonomy): domain Eukaryota; kingdom Metazoa; phylum Arthropoda; class Collembola; order Entomobryomorpha; family Isotomidae; genus Folsomia; species Folsomia candida. The sequence goes on along the minus strand of NW_019091256.1, from coordinate 192,695 downwards.
ATGAAATGGATGGATATTCATTACTTTTAACTTGTAATGTCATGTCGTGAAAAGGCTGAAAATTTAATTTTTATATAAAAACTTGTAAATACAAATAAATATTATAATATCAATCGAATCTTACTGAAAGGAAATTTAGCATGCTTGACAACTTATTCCAATCACTTTCACTAATCTGATATTTATTAAGCTTCTTGTCAAGCATCAAGGTCTGCATGAACGGCTAAAATTTAAATTACTTGAACTTCACAGTGGTCGAAAATTGATGTCCGCTTTTGTGGTATAGTTGAAGACTCGTCTAACAACTTGGGATGAGTTGCCTTAAGATGCTTTAGTGGTCCAGATACTACGCCTGTTTTGTTACGCTTGTAACTTATATTCCTAGAGAGAAGAAAATAATCTTTAAATGTATGGCACTGTATTTTTATATAAAAAGTAGTCTAACCTGCAATAGTTGCAGTGGTAACGGTCATCCTGCACTTTTAGAGTAAAATGGTCATGCACCTTAGAGCGAGGTTTTGCAACAGGGGCTGCACATGACTGACCGGATAATTCATCTTCCAAATTTACTACATCATGCGTCTCGGCCTCGTTACCGGAACCGGGTTCTGTCATTCTCCTACATGATAGCATTTATATAAATATGTAAATTTACGGCATAATAAATTCCAAGGTTACCTGATTGAAGGTTCCAAATTGCTAATTCTTCAACTGTAGCTCTCGGTTATTTTTTATATAAAAAGAACACTGCAAATATGCTCCGAGTATATTTAATTAAATTTAGTTTGTATATAAAAAAAGTTCAATAACTCCAGCAGCTGTCTCTAAAACATATTAACGGGTTGTGAGGATGAGACGAGCAGCAAGAGTAGAGTCTGCGCAAAAATATTTGTGATGAAATCGCAAGATGGAGCAGGAAATTCTTGTTCACTTAAACTTCGAAATATTTCGTTTCGTTTCGTCGAAATTCGAAACGAAACAAAAAATATTTCGATTCGACGAAACGAAACAGAAACGCATTTCGTTTCGAAAATTTCGTTTCGAAATTTCCTCATTTTGTTTCGGTTTCGTTTCGAATTTCGACGAAACGAAACGAAATATTTCGTTTCGTTGCGAGCACTGCATCCACCTCTGTGAAGAAATAGCTAAAAAATTACAACGTAAACACCGTTTCCCAGAAAGGTTTGGTGATAAAGAGTCGCTTCTATGTTTCTATGTTTCGCTTCTATGTTTCTAGCCCTGCTTTCTATGAGCAATTAAATACACACCACAATAAATCCCTTCTGTAGCCATTTTATAAATAAGTTTGGGCTAAACCGTGCCCATAAATGGAAAAGGTGACCCAGCCACTGCTTGGAAGTACTCTCAGGTTATTCTAGGTAAAATTATTCAAGGTCCTTAAAAATACATAATTCCACCGGATCACCTTTTCTCTCTACGGTTTTAACATTATTAATTGGCATTTAGATAAATTATAGATGCGTTTTGAAACATTTTTTTCGAATAAATAGTCACAAACTTTTATTATAAGTGTAAGTGTAAGATTTATTGTAAGTTTTTATGATTTTATTACAAAATGTGGGGTTGTGCCATTATTATTCTATCTAAAAACGTATATTTATATATATATATAAAACTGGGAGCGTACTCAAGCATCATGTACATACATTTAAGCCGACATAACGATAACCTTCCATATGCACTAACCGCAAGTCTTCGTGTACTTGCCTACATAGACCTGTCGCTTTTCGTGCAGCACGAAGGAGGCTCTGAATTAGTAATAGGCCACCTCAAATACTAGTTTTTCCATAGCATTTGTTACCATAGCGATACATGTCAATAATTTAGATGCGTGGAGCCTCATTTCAGACTAAACGTGCCGTGGGAGTGATCGAAATATATGCAGAGAACAACAGAAATTTAATTCTTCGAATTTATTTAACTGAGGTGGATTCGAACGGTTTAAGCTTCTCACTAAATATTTGACAACTCGCAGATTTGGAAACACTAGTATACTACGTTCAACTATTCTTTAGAATAGTAGAAGTAAGGGCAATTAGAAAATCAAAAATCCCAGTTGTTTAATTCATTAATATCGTAAAAAGAGACCTTCAAGGATTTGGGATTTTCAATACGTAATCAGCCCGATTGAGTATCAGTACCATTTCCCACGTTCAAAGCGAAGCTTATAAAAATTATCCGGATTCTAACTGAATATCTGCATGCTCTGAACTGAGAAGTTATCATAAAATCTAGGTCATAATGACAGCCAGGCACGTATTTCTGACGCTGTTCATTGCACTACATGAAGTTAAGGGTGACCAAACACTTTCTGAAGCACACTTGAGTTATCTCCTACAAAACATGACGTATTGTGACCTGCAAATTCTGCACGACGGGTTGGACATTCCAATTCTAAATATCCCCGTCAAAGTTGTATGGATGCCTGCATATCTAGATACCGAATTGCGAAATATTTCTTATCCCGCCATTAACGTACTGATGTCTCGAACCGCCCAGTATAAATTTAGCTTCCTCCTTCCCGAACTACAAGCTAGGTTTTCATACAACTCATTGCGCACTTTCAAACGAACAATTGCAACTTGGATCCAAATTTCCGTAAGCTACCATACGTACTATGCTGTAAAGAAAATTGGAAAACGATACCTTCTCGGCGAAAACATCTTTGTAATACTTATCAATATGGAGATAAATCATGTATTGAAAGTTAAATTAGATCAATTCGTGCTGCCTTATTTGCATAACAGGTATGTCTTTATCTACCTGAACGTCGTGGAGGGCGGTAAGAACCTTGAAATTTGTGGAATACCACAATCAACAGGATATGTGGTTAGCTGGTCAGAATGTCGTGAAATTATTGATTGGAGAGAACGTATGTCAACTATCGATTCATGGCAAGATAAGTGGTGTACTGCGAAACAATTAGGATACAAATGGCTAAATGATGACCTCGCAAGTGCGTCTAACCCGTTCGATCGGAACGAAATCTATACGATTAAGGACTTGGCTAACATCGTATTTTTAAGAAGGAACATCACTATCGTCTACGATAACACCATTGGTTGCGGATTGGATGACCCACAATTCCATTTTAATTATAAGCTTGGCCTTTCAGAGCTTACACAGACACGAGACAGGATTCCAGATATCACAATTATAACAAAAAGCACAGGTTATCAGTATCTGACCTGTTACAAGGAACAATACATAAATTTCGAAATGTATATTGCCCCATTTGAACCAAACCTGTGGTTAACGTTGCTTATCACTCTGCTACTTATGATAACACTAACTTTAGTTTATCACCATTACGCGGATAAGACTTCTTTCTCCGGATGGCTTTTCATTTTGGCAACGATGTTTGAAGAAACGGGCCATGTGCCTAACGCTGTCTCGAAACTGACCCCTTTCCGATTAACTTTCGGACCGTGGTGCCTAATGTCCGTGGTAGTAACAAACTGTTATAACGGATTAATGATTTCCGACCTGAACGCACCTCTTCCCACTTTTAAACCTAAAACGTACGAGGATCTCTTGTGCGACAGGGTTTCTCAAAATACGACAGACCAATTAATAGCAGGCATGGATCCCACATATGGTAGCAAAGAATATAAGGACACATGGGATCTACTAAGTTGGTATCTGTCCGGTTTAGTAAATGGGCAAGTCAGCGAAAGCAATTATACATATAAGAGGGAAGATTGCTTTAGCATTTATTCGGTTCCCACAGAAAAGGGATTAAATGAAATCAGTCGCATTGAGAGAATACCTGATTTTTTACATGCATTGTTTTATCGAGTAATTATGCACGATGTGGCAGTGTGGGAGAGTTTCTTCTTGAAAAAGCAATTCAACTTGGCGCTTAACCTCCTCCTACCGAAGCATTCTCATTATGCGGTTAATTTTAGTTATTCTGATAAACCCCCGAACAGGACATTTCAGCAAGATATTGAGCGGGAAGTGGTTAAATGTGGGAGAAGTGTTTTCGTAGCGTATTCTGATGTCCTAGAAGCTGAGTATACCTTTCTCTCAAAGAACTATCCCTGGCATAAATTCCATAAGGGGAAAGAAATTTTTGATATTGCCTCTTACGGGGTGACATTTAGATTGGCGGGAATTTCGAAAATTCCAGGAGATTTTAAATTTATCTATGAAGCGGGAATATACAGTCGCGTAGAGGAGGAGTTGGCGCTAAGGCAGAATTTGAAAAGAAAGGCGGTTACCCAGAGATGATTCCCGTGGGCTTGAAGGAGCCCTTGCCACATTTTTTATGCTTTGGGGTGTCGCGTTATCTGCCAGTCTTCCCGTATTTGCAGTCGAAGTGCGACGTATTATGTTTCAAGTAATCAGATTGATTGGTTACAAAATATATTACGAGTTCATGAAATGTTGGAGAAATCGAAGGAAACACTGTCAAACGAAATTTAGTAAATAAAGAGTCTTATTCGTAAACAGTTTCGCAAGATTTGTTGACATATCAAAATTTGATATACATATGTAAATTGATTGATTGATTGATTAATTGAAGCTTTATTTACATGTCAAAATAGTTCACAGTACAACAACCATGCTCTACCACCGTTGACACATTAAAAAATAAACAAATTTCCGTAACCTATTTAGTACATACTTATACAATCAATGTATGATTTTTTTCCGCTCCAACGATTTTGATGTATTATACATCAAAATTTGCGTAATTTTGTGTAGATTAAGAATCCGCAATAATATAGGGGGCCCCAGCCCGTTTTCGCGATTCAGGCCAAAATGTGCGAATTTATTGCGAATTTTGTGATATTTGGATATTGGCCATAAATCGCCTAAAATTGGTCAAATATTGGTGTAAACTGCTCCAAAAATTATTTTGCACGCATTTTGCAAGTTTGCAAAAATTTCATCACCCAGATTTGCACATATAATAGTTCACGATCGTAATATTGAACTTTTTATGGCATTTTTATAGCATAATATTGTCAAGCGTCCAGTTATTTAGTTCTGCGTATTATATTCTGCGATATACATATTAATTTGTCTCCAATATTAACATTTTAGTTTAAAATCTGCTAACATTTAACCACGAAATTTTTGAATTTGGTAGAAAACTCTGTCTCAGGGGAAAAACAAAATCCAAATTCTGCTAATTTTTTAGGCCTATCTAAACTCAATAATACTATGCGGACACGGCCCGACTTCTTAGTTTATATAAGTACAAGAAGTAGTATCACAAAAAAATATTTTCGATACAGAGCACAAAAAGCCTTAATGAGCATACCTGAGTCCAATCTCAATATTAATTTTAATGCTTTTAAAAATTCTGTAAAAACCTTATTTATGTATAGACAAACAAAGAACTGAAAGAATGTGTGAGATTTTTGTACTTATTGACGATTTTGAATTTGAAAATCTTATGTACTAATTATCCTTGAGATGTAATGACCTACTTGGTAGGGTATCTCATTGTATCAATAAATAAATAAATAAATAAATATCGTGAGCTCCGCACGTCTCGACTTGTTCTAATAACTAATTCATAATAACACTAAATTAATTGCACTTTTATGATGATTCACTTTTTTGGTCCAATTGTATCAATTTGTTTTCACGTACACTTAACCACATATCTGTATCTCCTTTATATTTTACTCAAATACGTACGAACATTCGTATATTCTTGTACATAGGTCATATAATATAAGCACTAACACAATAAAACCAGTTATTTCTGCTGTATTAAAAAGAAATGACTTATGATTTCTCACTTTTGCATACTTTGAGATCGTTTTATTTAATCGGACTACATAAGTAATACCCATCTCTTCAATATCATTTGCATACCTTGATAAGATATATATGACATAATGTGAGTCCCACACTATATCCGTGAACTTTAATAAAATTCTAGTTATTCTTATATAGCATTTTATATACTATTATTTTATAAGATTAACTACATTTTATTTTTTGTTACCTGCTATTACTGATGACGCAAATCTGAGAATATATGAATCTCCTTCAATCTAATAACAATAAAAATCTAAAACAAGACATATTTTCTGCCATCTTAACCTGCCTTATTTATCCCATGCTGACTTCTGGGAAACCGATACGATCTCACGGTACGGGTGCGGTTCGAGATTCAGTAAGATGAGAACAATTTTTTCTAATTTTTCTCTAAAAAGTTAAATTTAATCTCTTCCATCTCTGCAGTGATGCTCCTGATACGGATATGTTTGGGAAACCTGGTACAGCGATTTCACTCACCAATATCTTTTGCACATTTTTTCACTAATTAATACACTTTCGAAAGATTTGCATCTTGAAATTAGGGTTAGATATACGAACTGTGTCCGCAAAACACAACCAATTGACGCCTCATACAACCCTGCATTGCCGGAGATGTTCTTCTACATGTTCTACCTTTCCGAGGTGTAATTTCTGCCATTAAATCGCTTCCACATTAGTTATGCATTACATGTATTATACATATAACCAACTATTTACAACTATTTACAATTCCACTAAAGCCAAGGTCCTTCGAATTTGTAGTTTTTGAAAATGAACATATCAAGAGCCCCTGAGTAAGCATAAACGGCATTCCATTAAAATGGTGTCGTGTAAACGATTTCAAATATTCACTAAATACTAAAATAATAAACCGTTGCACATTAGATAAAGCTCGACCTGACAGACATTATGACAAAATTACTGACTGAGTCCAAGAAAATTATGTATAAATTATTTGTGGTTCTTCGGCACTGTTGGTGCAAAAGAGTCAAAACTATGAGTCAAAATTGGTGTCAAAATGATCTAATCATTTTTTCAGATATTTATTTCTTACTGCTTACATAATATAAAAATTTTGTCAACATTTGTCATCTATATTTCCCACTTATTCTGCACCATTGGTGAATTATCCACTGATTTCTTCAATTATATTCCACCAATTTATCCTCCAATTTTTCTTACCCATTGGTGCTAAATGCTTGATTAAAATCAAAACGGGGGAGATTGTAAAGCGCCAATTGGCGGAGAAAACATAGGAACACGGACAGACAGACAGATAGACGGACACGACAAGTTCAATAGCTCCCATGCTTCGCAGGGCGAGCTAATAATTTCCCTATGTCCGGCAACATGTTCTAGAAACTTGGACACGTGAACGTCAATTCAATTCAATTTACCTTTATTCAAGTGTTAGTCACATTCAGTCGATTAGACTGGTTTACAAGTTATAACACCATAATCAATATAAATCTGATAGTAAAAGATAGAGATTCTACACACTATGATAATAAAATTCTTTTACAAAAAAGGACTCTTAGGTTCGGAATCGCAATAAAAAGAGGAAAACAAGTTTATAATGGATAACAACTTCACCTTAATATCTACTATAATTTGCGATTCCTGCACTATTTACTGAACCGCGGGCCATTTTTTAGCCAAACTTGTTTTATGCGGGCCACCGATTATATAAATCTTCAACGGTTTGATCGGAAGGAACTTTGCCCAGATTGGTTTAGGATTTGAAACTCGTATTGTAGTATTAAAAAAATTACTACCACAACTCGATTTGATTATCTTTAACTATTTATTACAACTATTTATTGCAAATTATCATTAAGCTAATACAAAATTCGCTATAAATTTTCACCTATTTTACGATAAAACAATTTGAACAGACAAAGAAATATTTAAAACTAAAATATGCAGAATACATTTTTGAACTTTAATTTGTCTGCAAAATCACAGAATGATGAGATGTGAATTTAGGGAAATATTTGAAACTTTATAACACGCTAGTTGTCAAGTTATCATCAGACAAAAAGTACGTATGTAATCAAATTAAACGACTGAAAGGATTGGCCCGCGGTTCAGCAAATAGTGCAGGAATCGCAAATTATAGTAGATATTAAGGTGAAGTTGTTATCCATTATAAACTTGTTTTCCTCTTTTTATTGCGATTCCGAACCTAAGAGTCCTTTTTTGTAAAAGAATTTTATTTCCCAGTTTTTATTCGGATCTGATTTATTTTATATAACACCTTAAACGCATAGAGTATTAATTTACGGTTTACGGATTACTTTAATCCAAATGTCCACAATTTATTTAGTCCTATCATGATCGTATTTAGATTCAATTTATTATCCCTAATCGTTATCCACTTGCCCAGGTCCCTCGAATTAATCTTTAATTTTAATCTAGAATCCAAATATCATTCATCTACGATCCCGTATTGTTTCGTAACAGTAATTTTTTAAGTTGTCAAATATATAGCCGAATTTGGGTAAAAAATACAGTGGTTAGTGTATGTATGTATTTAATGAAATTTAATATTTGTTGTATGAAATTGTGAACAATTCCACATTTTCAGAAGAAATTTCAAAAATAAGGAGAACGGCAGAGAAAAAAATTTCACTATTTTAAAAATTTCTCCGTACAGGTATATATAGCCCGAGTTCTCTATTAAATTATCCGATTACTCTTTGCATTAATAAGCATCAATTTGTTGCCATGGGTCATTCCGGTCGAAAAATTTACAAATTTTACGTCGTATTCTTTCATGCCAAGTCAGTAAGGACGTCAATAACGAATTTCAGCATTCTATGATAAACTCTGAAAATCGGTGGGGGTCACCCCCATAGGATACCCTTGCAGAGGTAAGTTAGGTTAGATTTTTCACCCAGAGCGACCCAGAGGTAATATTTTCACTGAAAATATTTCCAATTTCACTTCATAGTCTTTCAGTAAAAACCACCAGACATTTAGGTTCCAAATTTAAAGTTTCTAGGAGTATATTTTAAACGCGGTATGGGTCACCCCACCCGGTCCTATCACTTCAAATATTTTCAATTTTAACTTCATTTCCGAATTCCTACCACTCTTAGGACCATCATGCTAAGTTTCAGCCTATTACGACATTTCGAATATTTTGCACACAACCCCAAAAACCAAAGGGTCCCCCTTTGCTTTAAAATATCCACACCACTAATATGACCCTCACCAGTCCAAATTTATTTTGATCAAACATGTCTTTGAAATCGTTCGTCGCATTTCCCGGATACATTTTTCTGCAAAATTTCATTCAAATCGGCCAATTCTTTGTCGTAACCTTGTAAAGTTGTCGTAACACATACGACGGATGGACAGACAGACAACACGGGTGCAAGCACTTGGTTCGGGCTAAAACACATAGAATTAACTAGAATTTTTAGTTACATGAAAATCCAAGTGGAATTGTAAATATATGTGTATATCTGGTGACCAGATATTAAATATACAAAATTATTTAGCAAAAAGTCGCCAAATTTTTTTTGACCACCCCCACCATATAAGGGGGGTGGTGGCAACTTAACTAGTTAGACAAAAATTCATACGAGCATTTATGATGATGTGCACGTCAAAAAAAAAGTTGCAAAAATTTTATATCTAACGAGATTCGAACTCATAACTGCCACAGCAAAGGTGTGCGCAGTATACCTCTAAGCCACTCAAACTATCGATGTAGTGGACCAGTCTTTTGGCTATATTTACTACTAGTGTTTCCATTTATTTATCTAAATGAAATTCTTAATTAGTGGATCACTAATTCAATAAATTTTTAAGGTCAACACATGTAATACATTAAAAATAGAGCTTACCCTAAAGAATAATTTGTACAATTATGGTAATAAGAAAGTTTAAATTTTTATCAGACATTGGCCGTTTGAAAAATTCAAAAATCGATTTTTAATGGAAATATATGCAAATTTTAAAATTTGAAATCGGAAGAAATTAAGTTAGCGAATTCTCTAACTATTTTGCCTCTTGTCATTTTTCGATTAGATGCGTCGTTTTGGCTGTATCTTTGTGCGACTTTTTCAGGGGTCTGTCGGAATGCATACTTAGGCTTCGCCGGGCCCCACTTGCGCATATTGCATTTGCTTTTTGAGACGGGGCCCAGCTTTCCGGCTTTGCCTCACCTAAGAAAAACTTAACTAAAAATAAACATACTCTCTCTTTTTGACACCAGAAATTCTTTACATATTTCAACAAATTTGTCGTAGGTCATTTCCTTCATAACCCAATCTCTTGGTAAAGTGTTCCACAACTTGACACAACGAAAATCAATCTTGTTTTGGGCGAAACTAGTCTTATAGCGTGATACTGGCAATAGTGGCCAATTTCGACCATGTCTAGTATTCTCTGGACGGTAGATATGTTTAAATGCATACTTTAACAAAAATAGATCTCTCCTTTCTTCCAGAGTAAGTAGATTACATTTTGCCCTTAATTCATTTGCACATAATTTTAGCTGGCCCTGTTTAAACTTACACCTCCTAGCTTTCTTACATATAGTTGGTAAATAAAATTGACATATAAATGTATCTACTTTATCTTCTAACGGGCCCAGTTGAGCGTGTGTTTGCACCGCCCATATGTCTATACCGTAATCAATTAACGAGTATACATTACAACTAACGAGAATTGACATTAGTTTCTCTGTTAAATATCGTTTAATACCGTGTAGATAACTTAATGCGCCGGAAACTTTACTTGTTACACTACATAAATGTTCTTTAAAGTTGAGTGTCGAGTCAATTATTACACCAAGGTATTTGAAAGATGTAACTTGCTCAATTTCGTGATCTTTTACAATCAGTTTATAGTTTACAAATTTTGGTGGAATCTTGTCCTGTGGTTTGTGGAATATTTGAAATTTAGTTTTGCTATAATTGATATACATATTATTATCACAATACCATTTTTCAATCAGTTCAGCCTGAGCAGTAATATCTTTAACCATGTCCTCTAAATTTGTACCACATACATATATCACAAGGTCATCACAGTACAGTAATAAATAATTTTTACAAAAAACACTCTTAGGCAGAGTGTATCGCAAATAAAAGAAGAAAACAAGTAATTTTATAGATATAAGTTAATAAATAACGTACTACAGGATTAATTTTTGGCTTTTACCATAATTGTGATGCAATATTATTATTATATTGCCTCTCCGTGGGCCTTAATATGTAAATTTAGGACCAGTGATTGTATATTAGTTCTCTCGATTCAATCATGATCCTAACACACAACTCCAATTCACCTTTGTTACAGATCACTACAATTTTATAAAACATTTATACTATGATGGCTACAAGATTCCCTTTTCCTGTCATTGATAGAAGGCTGACAATGTCAGTTAGAATATAAAGAAGTGAAAAAGAATGATCATATTTCCAAAATGAGTGATGTTGAAATTCGAAAAGCAAGTAGCCACAATGATAGATCGTGAGAATTAATTCGCAACTAACTAATTGTAGTCTGATGTCGTAAGTATTTGCACAGATAGGCCCACGGCGAGGCAATATAATAATAATATTGCATCACAATTATGGTAAAAGCCAAAAATTAATCCTGTAGTACGTTATTTATTAACTTATATCTATAAAATTACTTGTTTTCTTCTTTTATTTGCGATACACTCTGCCGCACCTAAGAGTGTTTTTTGTAAAAATTATTTATTTTCTAGTTTTAAGATGATTTCCTTACAAGGGATACTATATACTATCTCCACGGAAATCGCAATTTTTTACAAAGTCAGCCCTGGTAGAAACAGGGGCTTTGTTACTGGTATTCTAATTTAGCGGTATGACCAGACGCTTCCTTACTTAAATTCAGCCCGTCCCTCGAGTTCAGGGTGGTAACCATGGGCGTTAAATATAAGACAGCACACTAGTCTGATAATGTGTATAAATTCGGTGTTGAAATTACGTGTCGACAAGATACGGTTACGAGTTTTTGATAAGAAAAGGGAAAGCCCTAATGTGCACCACAATGATAAATTCTTAAAATTTTCTTATACCACGCAATGTTATGTTTTCGGGGTCAATAAATCCCGGAAAATTGAAAAGCACAAATTCATTTCCAAAAGAGAGGGGAATTTTACCCATTTTTCTTCACTAATTGTCAAACTCTTGCTTGCATGTCTCATTAATCGGCATATCTTAATTAACCAAACGTCATTTTAACATGGAAATTTCGGCACATCATCGGACCAGTTTTAAATCTGCTTAGAATGCACATAGGCAGAACCCTGGACTCGAGAGACACCTTAATAGTATCCCTTGTTAGTTACATTTAAGTCGAATAAAATAGGAGGTGAAAGGTTTTTGTCCAATAAATGTAACAATCGAAATTCGCTGGTATCGCACGAAATACTATACTCGGGTAATTTTAAGAACGCCCTAGGCCACGTAAACTTGGTGGGTGTGAGTTTTGGTCAATTAAAGATTACCATTAAAATATACTTCCTTCCCCCAATAAATATGTCGCACGACACGCTTGAACATGTTAAATATCGCCGATACGTTACCCGTTTGGGGTTTGCATAAGCTGAAGTTGATATGATAACCTTTGTGTTCTGATAAAAAAATATGTGTCACATGTTATGGTTTAATTATGCACAACAGTGTCAAGGGCCAAAAAAGTGCATCAATAACCACACTCCCTGGCCGCCCCAATGGCCTTGTGATTGTATTTCTAAGCTTAGTCGACTCCTTTAGCTCCAACATGCATATCATATTTCGAAATTATGAGGTAATTATCACCGTAGGTAGGTACGGTGAATATCCGATTTTCAAAATTAATGGAATTTTAACATTAATTTAAGTGCAACCTTAATTTGGCATCAATCAGGTCAAGATTTAGTCGTTTATTTCAGGGCTGTCAATATTCTTGATATATTGTTACCTTACAGAATTAGTAGGCAGTCGGAAAAGGTTTTGTTCTTACAAATAATTATTTAATCAAACCAGTGAATAATTTATCTGCTCCCAAAAACAATACTAAACAGCTTAGAAATGATTACGAGGCAATTACTAAAGATATCATCTATTTCAATCTCAATCGCATGAAAAGCTTTTCTTCAAAAAATAATTCCTAACTTCAATTTGAAGTTTTCAAATTAATTATCGATTTAAGTGGTGTCCACCACCATGTAAAACCCGCATAAGTAGTGCTTGAAACGGATAAGATTTTCCGATCCGTAATTAACATTAAGCTCAATATTTACATAATAACTTTTACGTACTTGCGTATTAAATTTTTATTATGTCGACACACTTGTTAATAGCGTTACAATGCTCAATTACGATTTGTCAGAGTATGTAATTTAGATCCATCTCCCACAATGGTGACACCAGAATTAATAAAGAAATTTTATAAGTTTCACAGATGACAGCTCAATTACATAAATTGAATTACGCACATTGAATTGATTGATTTGTAATCAGTTGCTCAACATGGGTTGCATTACGTATATATAATCACTCCTCTTGTCAAGTGTATTATTGATTTAAATTGACATCTCGGAATCGCATGTTAGAATCAGCAGGAAAAAATCCTGACCATTACGCAGAAACTAACCTTGGTAAGAGTTATAAAACAATTATAAAACAGTAGTTGGCCTAATAATTGTGGTTATGTCACTTAATGGGCAGAAGTCTTCATCAGAATTATGAACTGCAGTCTGTCTGTGTGTTTAGCTTCCCACACGACGTCTCACTTAGCCCCTACAGTAATGCTTTTCCTTACCGTATGCAACTCTCCTATTCACTTACTGTCTTATTATGTTCCACCCCATGTAAACGTCACATCATTGCATCCCCCCCAAATTTCAATTTGAATTTGCAAATCAACCCGAAATTTGAAATCAAGCCAACTTTTATTTTACAAATATAGTGACATTTTTTCGACGAATCCACTAAATTGTCCCCACGTTACGTACAATTTGTGTGTCGCCATTGGTCGTGTTTGGACCAAGCCATTGCTATGGCTTTTTTCTTAGGTGAGGCAAAGCCGGAAAGCTGGGCCCGTCTCAAAAAGCAAATGCAATATGCGCAAGTGGGGCCTGGCGAAGCCTAAGTATGCATTCCGACCGACCACTGAAAAACTCCCACAAAGATAACGCCAAAACGATGCGTATAATCGAAAAATGACAAGAGGCAAAATAGTTAGAGAATTCGCTAACTTAATTTCCTTTTTTTTCAAATTTCAAAATTTGCATATATTTCTAATATAAATCGATTTTTGAAGTTTTCAAACGGCCAATGTCTGATAAAAATTTAAACTTTCAAATTACCATAATTGTACAATTTATTCGTTAGGGAAAGCTCTATTTTTCATTAATTGCATATGTTGGCCTTAAAAAATTATTGAATTGCTGGTAAACTAATTAAGAATTTAATTTAGCTGTACAGTTATAAATACTAATAGTAAATACGGCCAAACAGTCGGTGTATATAAGACTATTGTTAGACTGGCCTAGAGGTATAGGCTCCTACCTAAAGAGTAGGAAGGCCGGAGTTCGAATATCCGTGGATTAAAAATTTTTGCATCTATTTTTTAACATGTATATTATTCTTTGTGCGCGTAAAAGCTTTTGTCAAACTAACTACGTTGTCACGACACCCATTTATATGGTGGGAGTGGTGAGCCTTGAGAAATTGTCGTGAGTTTTCCTAAATATTTACGCATATTTATTTTCTGGTGCCCCAAAATATAAGCATAAAAATTTCATATGACCACACCCCCTGTATTTTGAGGTGATCCTCTTAATGGATATCGTATTTGTAAATCTGAAGTTGCAAAAGGAACTCGCTCCAATTCAAAGTTTTTGACATTTAACAAATCTTGCCTTTTTAATTGACTTTTGACCTTTTGGCGAACCATATTCAGGCACCCTTCCAGTGCTATCAACGAGACGAGACCATCTCGACGTATCTCGGTCTCGATCTCTTCTCGTACACGTCTCGAAATATTTTGAAGACGGCTCATCTCGATTCTCGAAGTTTTGGGACGAGATATCTCGAATTTAAAGGAAATTTTATTGTTGATCTACAAATTGGTACAAAGTTTTGTTTTACATATTCTAATTGTTGCACTAGCTATAAATGATTTTCAAACTGCTCATATCACCGTGTTTAAATGGACATTGTACATTTCTAGAATGATCGCGAAGCTTGACCACCCCCGAAGTACATATACGTTCATTTGTAAACAAAAATTTCAGCCAAATATCACAAGTTTCTCATATATATATCCAAACCTGTTAACCAAAGTACCAAATTTGTTTCAATTTTTTTAAATTGGTATCTGTCACCCCCACATATTTCCTAATTTATACCTCGTCATCACAACGGACTTAACTAAGTATGCATAAAAATCCCCACATAAATTGTGGGTCCTTACCGTTTAAGCTTTGATTTAATTAATTAATGATATCACAATTAATTGAAATTTCAATTTCCTACCACAAATTCGAAATTCTACTGATCAAAGAATTTTATGTTATGTAATTTCAGAGTACGTCGAAAAATAAATACGTTTTCTATGTAATAAATAACGAGCGAAATCGGCGCACTAATATGTATTTCCTGTAGATTCCCTAATCTGATATGGGACGAAAATATTTCGAGACGTCTCGAAAAAATCGAGATCGAGATGATCCGAGATGCAGCTCATCTCGGTCTCGACGAAACGAGATGGGACTTTGGCTCCTCTCGAAACCATCTCGGCTCGAACTTTTACTCAAGATATAAGACGGCTGGTCTCGTCTCGATCTCGTTGAGTGCACTGCACCATTATAAATCAGTGTGCCGTAGGGTATCATCTTAAAATAACAAAATCCACTGATACGTTCCGAGTTTTTGTAAGACGAATTTTTTTAAATTGTGGCAAGTATTTATCAAAATTTGCATACAAAAAATCTAGTCTTAACACTTATATCCTATGGCTAGACAAATATTAATAGCAAGAAAATTATTAACTAGAGCGAAGGTACCTTATGGCATAAATGGGGTATTCTCTCTGCGTTTTGGGTGTGACATAAAATAATTTAAACCAAATAAAAACTAGAAAATAAATTCTTTTACAAAAAAGGACTCTTAGGTTCGGAATCGCGGTAAAAAGTTGAAAACAAGTTTATAATGGATAACAATTTTACCTTAATATTTACTATAATTAGCGATTCCTGCACTATTTGCTGAACCGCGGGCCAATCCTTTCAGTCGTTTAATTTAAATATGTATTTTATGATGATAACTTAACAAATAGCGTATAGCATAAAGTTTCAGATATTTTCCTAAATTCACTGCGCATCATGATGTAACTATACTAAAAAATTAAGCATAAACAATTAGACTGCCTATTTAGATTTACGTAATTCACGAAGTATGTTCTAATATTTATTGGTCAAAATATAGTTTGAAATAGCGAATTTTATATATATTTAACAATAAGCATCAAAAATAATACACTCAGAGCAAAAAGTAAGCAAATTTGCTACCGGGCGGTGTCTATATATGACCTCACCGGTTTGGTAGCGATTTGCTACGAAATTGTAGTAAATTTGCTCCCACATTTTGTCTCACCGTAACAGCGCGGTAGGGAAATACTAGAACATAGTAACATATTTACTACAACTCTGTAGCAAATCGCTACCAAACCGGTGAGGTCATATATAGACACCGCGTTTAGCGATTTTGCTCTGAGTGTATTAAAGATAATCAAATTGAACTATGGTAATAAATTTTGGCATATTACATACACTATATAACAAAAGAATCCGGAGAAAGTTTCTTCCCATACTATTATCGTGAAATTTCTGATAATCGATCGTCCGTTTAAAGCAGTTCCGCTAAAAAATCGCCCGCGGTTCTGCAAATAGTGCAGGAATCGCTAATTATAGTAAATATTAAGGTAAAATTGTTATCCATTATAAACTTGTTTTCAACTTTTTACCGCGATTCCGAACCTAAGAGTCCTTTTTTGTAAAAGAATTTATACAACTTGTTTACCAGAAAACCGATTACATAATTGAGCACCACTTTCGCTGTCAACAAATATCTTTGTCTCTGCAAATAAATTTAATACTACGCTGTTGGGTATGTATGTTATCTAAATGTGAGTTACACAATGCGTCCTATATAAAATGGAGACCGTCCTGGCAACTCATCAGTCAACTAGAAACACAAGTCTTGTCGAAATGTTGCTTAAAATCTTTTTCTTCGCTCTTTGCGTCTCCTTTTCTCTAGGTTACGTTCAGGAGCTTATGTTCTTCACTGAACCTAACGCTGTAGGGACTGAGCTGATATTCCGCACGAAAGAGCCGCACCTCACACAATACCAGTATTTTTTGACGAACGTGAAATCATGGTGCTTCAATGGACAGTAAGGATTGTTTTTTTTAATAAATTGTTAATTAATAATTTAATTTAATTGTTAATTAAATTAATGTTAATTAGCTAGTTCATTATATAATGTATAATAATATAAGGCTTTGATAAAACTTGATAACAATGCGGCTAACCTCATAATCTGACCAATTTTAATTTTTCCACCGCAAAAATAAGCGGACCCGTATTTTTGCTTTCTTTATAATACGACCATGTGAGCTCGTGGCGTGGTTTTCAAATATTTTTCCAGCCAGAATTTGATAAATATGCTTAGAATTATAGCCTCCTTCACAAAATTCCTTTTCAAAAAATTTTGAAAATTCGCGTTTTTGGCCTATTTTTGGATTTGAAAATATTAAAAATACAAAAAAAATCTGAGTTTTCAAAATTTTGTAGAAATTGAATTTTTTTTATTGTAAAGGATTTAATTCTAAGCATAGATGTTTTTAGTTTCTTGAAGTAGCGCCAAAATAAAAAAAGCGATATCAAAATTCGAAATTTTGGCTGGCAAAATATTTGAGCATCCCGCCACGCGCGCAAATGGGCGCATTATAAAAAAATAAAAAAGAAAGGTGCACTTATTTGTTGGGGTGAACAAATTAAAATTGATCCGATTCAAATCTGACGTTAGCCGCTGACACCTTCGTATTTCTACGTGTTTTTGTACATGTGTCCGTCGTTGTTAATCAAAATATAAAATTCTAATCCTATTTTCTAGCTGGATTGGATACACCGGGACAAACTACACCATAGATCATACCTTGGTCGCATATTCTAGCCACGGAAATTTGCTCTGTTACAATACAACGCTTTCAACCACAATGTCGGTGCGATATTGTGGACCGACCGACACTTCCACCCCTTCCGTTACAATCTTCAGCGAGGACTATAATTCCATTCCTGGTGGTGTCGAACGAACGTTTACCAGCCAAGCGGAGAGAATAATTTTGGCTTTGTTCCAAAACATATGATCATTACGGGAAGGTCAAGTTGGACAGGATTTGAGAACGAGGATTTTACCGGAAACTCGACCTGCTTCACAAGTCCGGAGCTAATTTCCCGAATCAATTTAGCCAATAGACCGATAAAGTCGCTCATCAGAGGATGCGATGCGAAATACGGGAGTGCTAGGTTAGGTTACAATGCTTAAAACTCGTATAATTTGATGAGGATTGACATATCTGGGGTTTAGCTGTATATTTAATGATATTGATGCTTTACCATAATAAATTTATGATACATATTTGAAAAGAGAGATATTTTCCCCCGGAAGGTTCGTATTCAAAATTGGTAAGTAAAAACGAGTAAAAGGTTAGATTAAAATTTAGAGAAATATGTTTTTGGCTTTAATTAATAATTAAACTTCATTTTATTTCAAAACATGATCAAACAATACATCTTTATTTGCACTTAAAGGAAAATGGGAGCATCCATTTAATATGCGACCCAGGTCATTACGCATATTTACGAATAGAAGAGTAGGGTTACAAAATATCTCTGCACCCCTGATATATTTCCTAATTATTATCAACAAACCTACCTGAGTCAATTAGCAATAACGCTGTACTCGTATGACTCACAATAGTAATGGTTCATCCCTTTCGTTGACACATAAATATCTAGAAAGCAAACATTTCCGCGTATATACAAATTATCTTAAATGCACCTCACCCTCTTCACACAATACTTGTTGTTATCCCTCCTCCCCAAAAATACTGCCATTTTTCCGTCACAAGCTTCTTCTCAAACATGTTCACCGCCTTTTAAACCATGGTCGTTACAAAGCCTGGCAAAAGTACCGTGATCCCGACAAAACACAAAGATGGGAAGAATCAGTCGCCATAAACAAAAATTATTAACGCCTCTATTAGATCGATTACCGATCGATTACCGATCCTATTAGCACAAATATTTTTGTGGCGGAATATACACTTAAATATTTTTTGACATGATCCTTACTTCTTAAAAGAATACTTGTATAACCGTCACTCTAAGATTTGATACATTGAAAGCCTGGATACGCTATTACAGGAAATAACACGATTGTCCAGTTTGCCAAGGAACCAGAATATACTTCATCGAACCGCCGGGTACAATTAGGTTCCACTTTTGCAAGGGCATTCAGGGCTAGGGCTCTCCACGGGACAGGATCATCTCGTCCCGTCCCGACAGGACGGGTCCTTCGGGACGGGACGGGACAAGATTTTTCGTCCCGATTGACTTCGGGACGGGACGGGTCTCGGGACGGGATGGAAGTCGCCCCGTCCCGACTCGTCCCGGTCGGGACGGGACATCCCGAAACTTCAATTTATACTCCAAATATTTGTTCAGAAATCCCCTAATTATGCATAAACTTACAAAAACTTTATAGTCTTTACTATTTTTTAAACTACAAATGTTCCGTCGAGTTATAAAATTGATTAATATTTCATTATTATTTAAAGTGTTATAATTATGTATGTATGAAATTGCAATATTTAAGTGTATGAAAGTTGAATTTATTATTAATATGATTTTCATGAGTAGCAACTAGAGACTAAATTGTGTCATGATTATTGGAGGTATTTTTATTGCGCAGTGGCGTCTCTCTTTGTTCTTTGTGCGTATAAGTAAGTGTAAAAGTAAATCTACATCAAGTAGGTAGTTAAACCCCGTACTGTACACATCGTTTTGCGAATGATAGTGTCAGTTGAATAAATCGTACCTATTTCAATTAAATGTGGCAATTAGTATTTGTGGTAATTTATTTATAATTAACCACACCCCCACCCTGAGCTATAGGACGGTGCCACAACAAACTTGTTCAAAGCAAGTTGCTAACGTTTTCATTATTTGACATTTCAAAACTTTTTGAACCAGCATGATGAAATCGAGTATTATGAATGTCAAACTATGAAGTATGATCAGCTTTTGTACATAAGTTTATAACTAGTTGTTAAAATAGAAAAACTATATCAGCATATCATACAAATGAACCCAATCCAACTGATTTAAAATATTAATAAATGTGATACTATTATGGGAATTAAAGAGTTCTTGATAGCAGGCTGGGAGTTACTTAAAATGACCTAGGTTGAAAATTAAACATATACGTCTGTAGCTAGCAAAATACTTTTTTGGACTACACAATATTAATTTTAGTATTTGGATTTTAATTTTTTACTAAAATTTTATCACAAACTATTGTTTGTTTTAAAATTTTATATAAATTTAACATTATATCGGGATGTCCCGTCCCGACCGGGACGAGTCGGGACGGGATACGGGACGGTACGGGATACAGGTTTGTCCCGTCCCGTCCAGAATTTTCATCCCGATTGGAAAAATCGGGACGGGACGGGATGGCCATATCCCGGCTCGTCCCGTCCCGTGGAGAGCCCTATTCAGGGCACGTGGTCCATGCGTCTGGACAAGATATACCTGATCGAACTTAAAATAGATGAATATTAATTGTTTTTAAGCCCTCCAGTTGACTCCACTCTCAACTTTTTCAACCAATTCAATCCACTCCCAATTAACTAACTAAAAATTTGCCACTATTAGGCTACTAAAAATCCTATCCAGGAGTAGAGTGCGAACCACTGAAGTCTTATCTGTAGAAGTGCAGTCAGTATCTTTTTACTTTTTAATATTACACAAAAGCATAGAGTAAAATAAAATAAAACCCCCAGAGCCAACACTCGATGACCTTATTTGCTCAAACGTAATCCACTCTATGGATCGGAAATTGCACGTTTCTTTGCCCAAAATTAGGATCGATTAAGAATTAATACGACGAAGTAGGAGGGCTTAATCCAGTTGTGAATTTTATTCTGATTAAATTTTTATATTTCAGAAGGAAAAACTCGAAAAATCCAATTTGTAACATAGGGTTGATATAGGGAAGATTCCGAAGTTTATCATGGGAAAATCCACTTTTCACAATTGATTTTTCAGAAAAATATTACAGAACCCCTCAAACAAATTTAAAATAAAATAATTTTACAACTACAAAAAAATATGAATCTCGATCTTGATAGAGGCCGGTGCTTACAAAAGTTTCGTCGGATTTTTTTGCCACACCACTCATAATCAATTATCATTACCGCCCTGTCATTGTGGAATTGATGTTGTTGGATTATCAATTTTTATGCAACAGGCTCCAGGCTGTGATATGAAGAGCAGTTAGCTTAGTGTCCCAAAGCCATTGGCAATTGATAAGTCTGAAACATTGCAAATATCAAATGAGATTTTGAAATTATGCCGGGATTGCGTAACTTTTATTATATTACGTTGCGTATTTAGTACGATTTGGAGATCTTGGCGATGACTTTTGGAAGTTAATTATTTATGCGTGGAGTTTCGAACAAAACAAAATACTTATATAATAAATTTTTAACAAAAGTCACAAAAAGATTTTTGACATTATTGATAAATTATCGATCACCAACTTTAATGTAGATGTAGTAAAATTTCCGAGTCCATTTTTTTTAAAGTTTATTCTCCTGAGCATAGTTTGTATTCCAGCACGGAGTTTAAATAGCGCTGTATTAATAATTTTTTTTAGAAATAAATAAATTCGTTCACATTTAGGGATAATAACTATTTTCAGAATTAAATATCTAATTTTAAAAGGTGCTCAGAATAAGTTGAACTACATGTCTACTTTACAGCACAATAGGCTTATATAAAACTTATGTTGTACATCAGAGAAATATTATGACATCTTTTCGATCGCTTCTCCAACGTATGATGGGGTTGTCAGAGCAACTATTTAAATATGCAGAAGTACCTTGTATTCATAATGCGTAATGCATACGTCCTACTTACAATAGGTTTGATTAATGTTACTAAAAGCGATGTACGTATTCCTATTCTTAAACAATCATACCTCTTTTAAAATAAATCTGCAAAAAATTCTCCCGTTTTAAGATGAAGTGACTAAGAATAACCGCTTCATCTTATTCTATTATTAACCCCAGAGAGTCGGCTAACTGAATAATTTTTAATTAATTTGGTCGATGACACCTCAAGTACGTATATTTAATTGATTTACTTGTAATCAGCTGCTCAACTTGGGTTGCATAATTATTCCACTTGTCAAGTGTTGGTTAAAGCTGATATATTCAAATCGCCAAATTTTTCAGTTAACAAGGCAAACGCTCATTTTGCAGAAACCCAGCTTGATAAGCATTATGAAGCACTCGTTGGTCTGCTGATTGTGAATAATTTATAGATAATTACCTCATGCACAACTATCCCTTTTATAATTCTAAGCTGTAGTTCGTCTGTATTTTCGAACTCGCGCGCCACCTCAATGAATTTCCCCAACACATTCAACCGGCCCATGTATTCCCATTATAGAGCAAGCCATCCAGTCAGTCTGTCAGTGACTTTTCTCAGAGGTCTGGAGTCCAATTCTCATAATTGCAAGAAGTCTGGATTGAACTGGTTTGCAATACAAAATGCTGCTCGAGGCCAGCAGGTAATCTTCGTAATCCGGATTTGAAAATTTGGGACGGATTTGCTCCCTAATTCTAGGGAAATTGTTAAAGCATGCAAATCTTAATTTTGATATTCAAACAAATTATATTAGTGAGTTTGTGAAGATTAATACATCTTACAAGGAATGACCTCGGACTGCTAGTTGATTTAGACGTCGACACTATATGCACTTAACGCATTAACTAATATCAGTCACCCAATCCACAAAAAATTACGTGTAAAAATAACATGCGGAAAAGATATGACGACTTTTGTGACGAGAAATGACGCATTTTTCCAATGCTGTAGTAAGTGACCTTTCAACCTTCACTCGTTCACTCCGCATCTCCTCCCTCGTCGCTCACTCCTCCCTTAGCTCATACAGCTTCAAATTTCAAGGAATTAAATTTGTGGGGCTACATTACTCACCTTTATTTTATTTTATTAAGGTGATTGCGATTCATCTGGCTGTGATTCATCTGGCTGCGTAATGTGGTTGTGACTTTCAACAAAAAAATGCTCGAAACAAAGACGTAAATTGCAGTGGGCACATCGAATAAAGTTTTCATTTTCACACATTTCCGTCTCACACTTATCACAATCTAATGAAAATAATACTTCAGTGACGTTTCTAAATTTAATTCTTTCTTGCGTATATGTTGGTACAGGCAAACCAAGAATACTGAAACATGGGAATAAAAACTTCTGACTTTAGTTGATCAAAGATTAAAGAATGCAACTATACCACGTTGTCGCGATTATGCATGTCGAGCTCCATGTTATCCAGGACGACACGCTCACAGATTTTTCTTCTAAAAATTTTGTACTGCCTAAATACATATTTATCCAACGGTTGAATGAGAGAAGTTGCTCCAGCTGGTATTTGTTCCCTTATACACTTATTACCAAGAGATACATAAATATCGTCATCTACTTGACCACCCCACGAGTCGTATAAGAGCATGATTCGAGTATTATCAATTGATTCGGTTATGGGCTTTATGCAATCATTCACCCAGTTTTTCATAATTAGTTTATCTAATTTCCCAGATTTCGAAGCGACGAGATAAATATTTTCTGGAATTTTGGAATCTGGAATTTTGACTGATTTCGAAACTCTTGGTCCGAGTATTCCTTTCGGCTCTTGTAAACAAACGAGTAGTTTACCGGTTAGGCGACCACCCATAGAAACTAACGGCATAATTGTGTAGGAATGACTTTTAGCGTTTTGAGATTTTACTAATCCATAAGTGTCTTTCTCCCCTTTATGTGACAGTGTTCTTTTCGGTTGATATTCATAGGTAAATCCCGACTGGTCAAAATTAAACATTAAATCCGGAGAGATTCCTTCACGATTCGTGTTCACTTGATGTACAAATTACAAGCATCATCTTCAGTTATGGTCTGATTGTCAACTTCTTTCATTGTTGCATATTTAGTGATTTTTCTGGCAACTATCCGATTTCGAACTTTGAACGAGTGTAGCCAATTACGACTAGCCTTAAATTTAAGTTTAATTTCTCTAGCTTTGATCATTGCCCATCGTTGTAAATCTTGCTCACTAACATGAAACATCGACGTCCGAGCACTATTAAATCTGTCCACCACAAACCGTTCAACGTCGTTGAATTTATTCGCGACCGTATTTTTATTTTTAACATATTCTCGAATTCTTGCTATAGTTGAATAATAATAAACTTTGGAATAGCGTCGCTTGGTTTGTTCTAATTTATTTTTTTTCACTTTATCGTAAAATGACAAGATGTTGACCATTTCTTTGTATGTAAACTTGACATTTTCAATAATTACTTCTTCCCATTCCTGAGAAACTTGTTGCGATAAAGCTTCTGCATTGTGCTCTATTTCACAGTTGTCATCACCAAAATTATCGTCCATGTTTTCGTAGCAATTAGTGTAAATGTCAATTTCGCCATCATAATCGTATTCCAAGGACACTACACTATCGATATCAATAGATCTGTCCGTATTAATTATATCCTCAATTATGTTTAGAACTTTTTCAGCAACAACTATTAAATTTGGCACATTTCTGTTGGTTCGAAGCCCACTATCGTAAACAAATTTTTTCCTCGCAAGTTGCAATACGGTTTCACACACACTAATAACTATTGACATCTCGATTTATTGGTAATTAGTACTATAGATTGCAAATTATTATTTTTTCCTACTCAAAACTTTTGCAAAAAAAATTATTGCGTGAGAAACGAAAAACATTTTGTGAACGAGTGAAGGTTGAAAGGTCACTTATTACGGCATTGGAAAAATGCGTCATTTCTCGTCACAAAAGTCGTCATATCTTTTCCGCATGTTATTTTTACACGTAATTTTTTGTGGATTGGGTGACTGATATTAGTTAATGCGTTAAGTGCATATAGTGTCGACGTCTAAATCAACTAGCAGTCCGAGGTCATTCCTTGTTAGATATCAACACAGCCAAAGAATCAGTAGCTAGCTTACAACATTTATAACTACGACATGCCATGACCTAGATTCTAACAATGAAAAGTAGATAACTTATTTACATGGTATTGACATACATGCTGGCAAGTACCCGACTAAACAAACTTACTTATACAAAGTTACGAGTGCGAATAACTTAGTGAGTTTATAATATTCTACAAGAATCGTTATGAAACCATAAGAATCATAAGAATCGCTATGTCGTTATGCTTCACTATAAATCTTTAAATGACTTATAAAGGTCTCTAAATTATGTTAAGTTATGCTATCTTTGATACATATCCTACATTCCACATTATATAGATACCACTAAATTAGTGGCTATAATTTCATACCACTGTATTCACAAACTCTCGAAATTTGGGCATCTTCTTATTCAGTTATTTTATTTAGTTTCCCTTTGTTGACGAAGATGCCACCAAAATTGTAACGGCCATCTTCCGTGTAATCCGTCGAATCCATATCGTTGCCGATGTCATGACATACCTAGATCCATGAAGGATCTCTTGAGCTACAAACACTCCAAGACGTGCCACAATTTCCCTATTTTCTACCACAAACATCACCATCCCGAGCCCCATGACTGCCCCACAAATCGCAAAAATTGGTTCAATCAATTCCGCCGAGACGGGCGTCGCCTCGTGAAAAGTTACGGGATCTCTGAGATTATACAAAAGGATTGTCAACGCCTCGGAACGCCTCGGACTTTCCATCTCCCAACCGAACATTCTGCTAATGGTGAACATTTTTTTCCAAATGTCACCCAAGCCGGCGTCACGCATGCGCCCCCATTCCTTAGTAAGGTAAGCGGACAGCAGAGTTCTGTAGCTGAGTACATACTCTATTATCCGGAAGGGCGTGTCGCCACTATTTTGGACGATATGACGGTTTCCCGCAAGTTTGGTATTTGTCATAAGGTGGTCCATGGTGTACTGGTTGTTGTTGAACACCGAGATAATTGGATAACTTGAATTTCTGCCCATAATTTCGACAAGGGTATCGTACACCGATATATTGTGAGAAGATAAAATTTTTGAACGTAATTGACTCATCAATTGCTTAAATTTTGGAGTATGACCCTCAGCTGAGAGTAGATCGGGGATAATATAATCAAAAAGATAGGACTGAAAAGCAGCTGTGTTGTAACTGTAGACATGATCCGCCGCCACGACGGGAATGTCCCAGTTAACGAGGTCCTCTACTCCGCGGGGAGTCTGGGGCGGGAAAAGGACCGCTAGACATGAATATATCGAACCTTGGTACAAATTCGCCATTAGGAGGAGATTCCCAAACAGCCATAAGGTTAATAGGACCAAGGCGACTTTTCCGACGCGAAACGCCTTTCCGGTACTATCGCCGACCTGACCTAGTAGAATGCACGTGACGGTGATACCCTTACTGGCCAAGGTGATTAAGAAGGAATTCCCGCCGCCGTCTTGCCTAGCCCCGTGCCATGTTAGATATCCCGCTATTGAAACTACGCTGACCGCCAGGCACGCCCAGGTCTCGAGGTCGAAAGGTGACACGAAAGTATCCACCCCGCTAGCGGGCGCAGGTAAATTTGTAACGGTTACGAAATTGAGAGGTTTGAACTTAATATCGCAAGTGGAGTAGGACAAATCACCCAAAAGGATCGTGGTAAGTATGGCGTTGCCAAAATTCCTATTTTCAAAGGTTTCTGGAATTGTATAACCCTTTTCGTTAGTGACAAGAGTCAAATTGTATTTTTTAGAGATTGCAGCCACCGGACAGAATTCGACCAGGATCAATTGCCATAAGTCACGGTAAACGAAATTACAAGTGGTGTTTACCGATTCCTCGACCGTAACGAGGTACTGGTTCATGTTGGTGTTCTGAGCGTCCCAAAGTTGCCGGATGTCAGATAGTGAAGAGCCAGTCTCGACAGTAGGGTAAGTGACCGGATAACAGGTCAGACATGGCATGAGGAGGGGTGATATGAGATTATGGTTGAAGATGACTAGTTTGACGTTCCCGACCCATGCCGCGGCACGTGCAAAGCACGAACTGTCTCGATGGGGGATACTGCGAATGAAGATGTATTCTTCGCGTAATTCCATGCTGACGAAGTATAGGAGCGTTTCGCACTTTATGAAGCCAGTTCCTTTGTAATCGTACCTGTTCAGATTAAATGTTTTAATAAAATAAATGAATGAATGAATATGAATGAATAATTCATGAATAATTCAAATTGCAGTTAGAATAAAATATTATGTTCATAATCATACCCCATGGTTGCATCTAATGACAGAAAGATGGCCTTAGGTCTTGCCGATTTGTCCGTGTCGCGATGTTTCTCGAGCGAGTTGATCGACCCATTTGGCGCGTGGATAGTTTCCGGGGCGTGGCAGGGAATGTAGAGGATTAATGGAGTGTAGTAATTTGCTAGTCGGACATCCTGAAAGTGTAGGAGATCCGGATCCACGTCATATAACTTTGAACATGCCGGTGTGAACATGAAAGTAATGTCAGCATTGGGGAAAATTCCGTGCCAATTGGTAGCACACTCAGTCTGAGGTATGGAAAGTGTGGCAAGTAGGACAAAAATGTTGAACGGCATAATAACTGATTTAAAATTACGTCTAGTGAAGTAAAAGTGAAGATATTTTACAAAAATTTACTCACCACTGTTGTTCCAGAGCATATCAGTGAAGCAAGGAAGGACACGTTATGATAACTATTGAAGGATAAAATTTATTCGTGGAATTGAAGCTAGCAAATTTCTGCTAGAAATCTCATTACTTGGACTGGACCATAGCCCACTGAATACTTTCGGGGATATTAACCACATTCAATGGTGACCAATATTAAAATATGCCTGGGGCATTATGCTCCTACAATTTCGCGGGGCATATGCCACAATCATGGATTACTAATCCCAAGTAGATATTGGTGAAACATAATAACTTCTATGGAAAAACGAATTAGTTTTACGATTGCTTGGAACTCATTTTGATTTTGATGGAGCTACCCATCTGTCATTTATCGAATTGTGTACGACGAATGTCCATTGTCACGTAGGCGGACGAGAAATGTTCAGTTAGCCAACTATCGAACTAACTAAGAGCTTACATTAAATATTCAAAATGAGTTTTAGATATCTTTGTGAATTGGATAGATATCAAATTATGGCCATCACGAAATACTGTAATCGTTATGTGGCTACATAAGTATTCCATGGGGGAACAGGTAAATAGTATCTTTTGTTAGTTCGATAGTTGGCTAATCTATATTTATCGTTGGCCTACGTGACAAGTTAGATTGGACCGAACAGGATAAAGGGCAAATGCTGGTGTTCAAGCTATCGTGAAACTAATTCGTTTTTCCATGGAAGTTATTATGTTTCAGCAATTTGTACTTATGATTACTAGTCGTCGATTACAGTATTGAAGTTTGTTTCAACATACCGTCTTATCCGTATTACGCACCACTTAATACCTTTAATGTCGCAAAAATTATTCAGTTGCCGATCATACCTCCAATGCAATGGTCCAAGTAGTTAGGTTCCTACTAGAAGTGATCCAAACGCGAAGTTAAGCAAACGCTCTCATTTATAAAAAAAAACTACTGTTAAGAGAAGAGAAGTCAATCATTGGCCAATGCATACGATGGCAGTTAAAGTGGGCAAGAAAGGAAGGAAACAATCACAAATTTAATTGGATTCGCAAGGTTGAAACCCTCCTAATAGGGACCGATATAGGAAACCTCGATGGACATGCTGACGCGCTTTCTGAACGGATAATGGAAGACTTTTCAAAAATAGTCGACCAATCATTTACAAAATCAATCAATGAAGACGTTCTAAGACTAGTCAACACCACTCGGATGACACATTACGCAGCTATGAAGTCACATGCCGTCACAGAGCCAAATCTAATGATGAATCTTCCGTTTACAATCTGCAGCATCATATCACAACTACGAATCGGACTGTACTCCATAAAACTTGGCGACAGGAAAGTAACAATTACCACGCGCTGCCCATTTTGTACATCAGGATCTGACGCTACCATTGATCACTTTACCATGAAATGCAGAATCATCACCCCCATTAGAGACAAACATTTGTATGCATATGTTAAAGATTTTTCCACCCTAACCGAGATGTATAATTTTAATAGGACAAAACGACAAGCTTTTTTAAATCATTATTTTGATTTTGGATTGATGTTTTTAATTAATACGACTTACTACAATGAATGAATATTTGAAATGAATTATGTAAACTCTGTGACATGTTGATGAGGGCTGCAGGCCATATATCAATAAATACATACATACATACATACATACATACTAGAAGTGAACCATAAACTATGAGCTACGTATAAAATTATTTGACGTTATGTTCAATTTCAGCCAGAATTACAAACATTCATTTATTTATTGATCAAATTATGATTTTAAACGAAATTGAAGAATTTTATGATAAATATTTAAGTCGGAAATTTATTAGATTGAATTTGGAAAATAATGATGCAAATAAATGTTGTTTTGATTAAATGTCTTTCTGAAGCAACAACAAGTGTCAATAATTCATAATTTAGTTGTTACAAACTTACAAATAATTATTCATGAATTGATCTTAATGCTCCAAAAATAATATACTCACCTGGAACTGCGGGAGAAGGGTGAAAATTATACGATTTCACGTTCTCGTTAAAAAATGTGGATACTCCACCCCACACAGCTAGATAGTAAAAATAATATTGCCATATTCTAGGATACGTTTGTTACTGAACACTTAATTTTTATTCAATTTATGTAAAGGAATACCGTGTTTTACATAAAATGGAAAAAAATAATAAATAATGAGTCAAAATTTGTATATACAAAATTTTACAAATAGATATTTATAGTGATTTATTTAGCAAATACAGCATGCTGAATAATCAAAATTTGTTTTTCGTAATTAATAAGCAGATCATCATGAACATATTAAAAACCCGTTATAATTAGTATAAAATGAATATACATATTTATGCAATTGTTCATTATTAAGTAAATATATCTTATATCTTAAAATATTTATCTAAAATTATTTAAAAACTATTTTAATGAATTACCTTAATTATCTTCTTACATTCCTCAAGATACAAATATCGGAATGAGAAAAAGAACTGAATTGCAAAATGAAGCTAAAAATCTCTTAATTTATGCTAATTGTTTAGCTAAACATTGGGAAAAGATATAAAGAGATATAAAGTTCTTTTTTAAATTACTAAATTTATTGATATCTCATATAAATAATTACCCAGGAAAAAAGTTGGCAAGTTAGTGACATAACACTTCGCTATGTATAGTCATACATATATTCATTTCGTTGAATTTATTATGAAAAGAACATAAATCGTTTACGTAGTTTCAACCATAATGAAATGTCAAGTAATTTTATTAATCAGATAAGAGCTTATTATACGTCCCGTAAAAATGTGCCAAATATCGAAACATTATCAAGTATGCGAAAGGGACAATAGCGATTTGGTGTCACAATTTACAACCACCGAAGTTTGATCGCCAAAAAAGTCAAGTAGATATATTACGGGTTTTAGCATAACCTAACTTATCTTGCCAGCGGTTTAAAAAATATTTAGAAAATGATTTCAGTTTTAATTTTGATAAGATATTTATTTCACCCCTCCGCGTTCTTGCTTTTATTAACTCATGCTTATTGCTGTATGATTACCCACAATTACCTGGAATTTCTCGGCCGTAGTAACGTACGTTCCTAATAGTGCATAAAACAATCTTGACAATTGTCTCATCTTTTTGCATACATATAACCACCTACAAGGTCCGTACTCCCCCAACAAGTTACATCGAACCTTCCATCGGGTCTAAAGTGAGATTGACAAGGGTCTCAAAACCGAAATGGTGCACCAACACGAACTGCGGAATTTCGTCCAACAGAAAGCGAAGACAAATTTACTTTTGGTCAACATCATCCAATATTTACATTGGAGTATAGATAGAGCTCTTCACGTTCGGACCCTGGATAGTTGTCGCACTAAATATCTCCCCCACTCTCTCGTGTCCTCAGATACGCTATACGATAACCTCATCGTCTTGCAAAATTCATTACACCAAAACAACCGAGAATTGTCCATCCCATTGGATCACTACTACTCACTCTGCATCTCCGAGACTCAGGTTCTGGAGAATATGCATCGATTTTTAGAATATCCTACGAACATATATATACATACCATTGTTTTGATACGTCGTAATTATGGAGCCCACGTAGGCACGGCATGTGTAAATTATTACACGCATTTTCTGGAAGTATGCGAGAAATTAGGGGCTTATATTTTTAGCAAATCAGCGGAACAGTTTGAACATCTTTACCTCGTTAGGGTATCTCAACTGAAGAAAAGCATGAGTAAAATTTGAATCGCATCAACAACGAAGGAAGGAATGCTTTCACCTGCTCTGAAAACACTGCCGTGTGAAATTCTATATTTATCTTACTTTAACACCCTGGTCAGAAAGGTGGGACAAGTACGAGTAGGAAAACCAATAATAAAGAGATATATGGATAACATTATGTAGCCGATGTAACCCTTCCGTAAATGTTGCACAACATCGGGAAAAAAATTCAAACCGGATATTAGCTTTGCCGGTTTTGAGCTTGGTAGATACGAAACCGACTCCTCCTTCAGGCAGAGTACACTTGGTGGCGGCGTATCAGATACCTGAACTGGCAGTAGTTTAACTGGTGTGGAATTTACAAGGATACGAATACATATCGGATGACCAGACCATCCAATGTGAATTTTCTCCTGAGGGTCTGATTTCTCCCAAAAAAAGGGTCTAAAATTTTCGCCCAAAAGCTAGCTGGTGGCAAATAACCAGAATAAACTTCAACTAATGAATCTAAAATCCGAAAAGACAAACAAAGATGGATTCTGGTGTGTTGGTGGGTACACTGATTTTCAGGACAGACGTGCACGAATACGGTATAACTCTATGAACGTATTTACTATTACGTTATTTAGTAACGTGTATAGTGAACGTTACAAGAGGAATATTTCACTCTCCTGGTCAATTAGGACTTCACGGTAATCAGACATCTTTATCCCTCTACGATTTGACCTAATACCACGATTATCTGTAATTCAACTACCAAACTATCCCAGTCTTCGTGTCACCATCACGAAAACAGAAACAGAAAACAGTCTGCACAGCAGAAGAAATATCAGGTATCTAATGTATTTGGTGGATCTACGTTTAATATATAAAGAACATTGGACATTCGACTATCGTGAACAAACGTATCACAGATACGAACATTGCGCACAGACATTATTAGCACTACAGTAAAATGCATTTCTTGTTTTTACAGGTCCTAGTAGCCCGTACGCGCTTGGACCTTGTCGCAAAATAAATATGAGAGAAATGAAAGAGTTTAAAGAAACGAGCATGGTAAAATATTGCTCTATCATGATGTAGTCGAAATGTAAAATTTCTACGGTAAAACTATATCAATACATGTATTAGATATTACGGCTTTAATTCTCAAATATTAAGACTCCTCTCCAAAATAAATCCTCCGCTTACAATTATGTCGCACTATATTTCAATGAAAGTGCACAACATAAAGATGGTGGCCCGTGTGGGAGCCCTTTAAGATCCATGAGAAATTTGTATACGAGTTCCTGCATCAAATTATCTACACTATCTACACTATCAGATTTTCTTGGTAATGACAACCTTCCTAAAAGAAAAAGAAGTCCGAAGCAAGAAAATTACCGGATTTCTTACATTTATAACCAGGTGTGCTGCATTTGCTCCCCAATGCTATCAAAGAATACGAAAACCTATCCCTCTTCTCTCAACGATTCTTAACCGAGACAGTTAGCCATCAGTCATCTCAGCCGATCAAAAGATTGTCTACTGGATTGAAAACTTGTTACCGATCTTAAATTCAATTTTAACTTACACTTCATGGAGGATTTCCAAAGCGACGTATCATTCTACTCAAACCTCTTCAAACACCTGCAATACTAACAACCTGCTGGCCATAGAGCAGAAACTTAAGTAGAAACTCATGCTGAATTAGTCACTGCCTATAACAGCCAGGCTTTGACTCATAGCACGTACATAATCAATGATGCTGCAAACATTTTAGCAAATGATCACATGAAATATGTATGTGGTACCATAATATAATATGTAAGGAACTCCACGTAACATGTAATTTAATAACGTTTATATTATTTCCTGTTTTAAATCCTCCAGCTAATGAGTACCTCAAGAATTTGCTGGTTTCGAAAAAAAAACGATTAAATTATCGTAAAGGTCATAGCTTATACGATTTATTTCCTCATTCAGAATCAACAGATTTTTTTTCTAACTTTTGTATGGGACCAATGTTTACCACAATTTCAAGAAAAGTATTTCTTGATACCTTTCTTTTTAAAGTAATCATAATTCACTCTATCCACTCTAATTTAACTAAAGTGAAAGGTAACTGTAAAGCCATACCCGGCAAGGATTAGGGGAACTGTGAAACCTCTTTACGATTATGTTGCAAACTAGATTTTTTCCATCGACCTGGCAAAGGTTCAACAATTCAAATTTTTTAAGAGGTTGAAACCGTTCGAGCAGATTATAGACGGTTAGCCTAATAATTAAATTATTAATTATTAAACATATAATTTAATTGGTCACGTAATAGCGATTGGATGTAGATGCCCCAACAACCAGGTGAATAAGTGACAAGAAATATTATAATGATTTAAAAGCACACTCTGATACAATTAGGTGAAGTTATTAAATAAAATTCATCTGAGCTTAACAAATTTAACCAACTAGTAATTGAAAATTATGTTGGAGGGTGCAATGCCCCGAGTACCTTAACCGAGGCAACAAAAACTTCGTGTTAACTCTGAGCATAATAAACTCGTTGTAGATATCAATTTGAAATTTTTGTGCAAAAAATGTAGTAACACTTATTCAAGTCCGAATAATTTGAACAGACAGAAGTGCGTCCCTTTTAGCGATTTAACAAATGACAGAAAAGACAAAGTTATAATCAGAACAAACCCAAAATTAGGAATAATTCATCCACATATTGAGTTAGAGATTGTGAGACTTCTAAAAACTACATCGGGTTTTTCGTCCTGATTTTTGCCAACACAGCGGAAACGAAATGAATATAATTTTAGTATAAATATTGTATTATTTAATCAAATACCTACACAAAATGTACACAAAATTAGTGCAAGTACAGTGTTTAATCTTCTTAAATTTATCCACTAAGCCAAAAACTGAGAAAAAATGACCCAATTAATAATGCGTCATGGGAGTGAAAAATTAAAAGGTAAGTAGTTCTTTCCATCAAATTAACTTTAAAATTTGCTGACCAAAGTTCACCTAGCATGCTACACAATACATACTAAAGGAAATACATACATGTGTACTTGTACTCCTGTCACTGCATGAGAGCTATAAAATGACTCAATATTCAATTAACTTTCCTCATTGTATTGATATCTACAGGATAATATCAAGTGGGCATCGACTTTTATAATACTCTTACATATACAATACTCGTACATATATACACATACCATTGTTTATATGTTGCAAAAGAATAAATATTTGTTATACGAGATTATTTTTAGCCAATATAGGAGCTTATTTATATTTTTGTCTTAGTTATTACTTAAATGGAACCAATTAGACTGGATACTCATAATTAAGGAAAGGTACGAATTGGTTTATACGATTAATGTCATCGGCACATCATACATAACGCCCTAGCTCCATTGGGAAGCGATTAGGTTGAACCGCAAAAGCTAGTTTCAAACCCTAATTTGTGGTAAACATGTTTAAACATGCTTCCTGTAGGACATGACAGCCCTTGCATTTAGCCGTCCTGCTGTACAACCCTTCTATACGCGAATTAGATCCTATCAGTCTAAACCGGTAGGGAGACATTAGTAATTGTTAATGTATGTATTTATAAATACTTACGACTTCTACACGTTCTATTTATGTCACGGGGATCTAAGAGGTGGCAACATTCAATGAGCACAGCGACTAACTTAGGAAATTTCTGATAACACTGCCGTGTGAAATTTCATACTAATCCTACCATAAAAACCTGCTAAAAATGTGGTACAAGTTCCGGAATATTCTGACCAAAGTTCCGGCGATAATGTGCGGGTGCAAACTTTTAGCAAGAACCAACCCAAGTGAGTTGCAGACTAATGCGGTCGGTTCTAATTACTACCAAGTAAGAGAATGAACAATAAAGAGACATGTAGATCACATAATGTTACCAATGTAATCCTTCCCCGGAAATTTTCCACAGCACAGAAGCGGAATTCAAGCAATGCACTGGGTTGGCGCTTCAATTAAGAAGAAGGTTGCAAATATCATAACATAACTCTGCGCAAACCCAATTTGGGTCTGCAGAACTAATAGCCACGCTATTAGTCACGTGCAGCCTTGTTTCGTGAAGACGTCTATTCGTCTTATGATTAGGTCTGCGTTGTGGAACATTTAGTTTTTCCACATCGCTGACATCCTGCAAACGATGCCATACCTAATAAAAAAAATAAACACAAAACAAAATATATGCTGAACTGGTAATAATTATCAGAGTATAAGTACGCACAAACAAATATTATAAGCATCAACTTTTCTTATTCAAAATTTTAGAAGCGACAAATTACAAAAATTAATATAATTTTCATGACAAAAGAATTCTTATTAATAATTCATCATTGGTTTTTAAACAAAGTTAACTTATTACGTTTATGACGCTCTGAGATTTCTTTAAATGCCTCATATCGTCTACCATGATCAAACAACCTAATTCTACAATAATGATGAACAATATCCTTAACAAGTTTTGACAAATGAGATGGTTCTGACATACTAAAATTCATAAAATGGTCAGCAGAATGAGGAAACAATTCTCCGCTGATAAACTGGTTTAGAATTATTTTAGCTATTTTAGTGTCTAGATAAGAAATATTCATCATGCCGTTTGTCTCGGCCACAAGTCTCCTGAATAGTCGATCCGTCTTCTCAACAATCTTGTAAACGGTCTGACATGGGACAAACAATCGCCACGATCTTTGCGAACAATCAACCGCTTTAAAGAGTCATCTAAAGGGTCTGCTTCGTCATCTAAGAGGGCCTCAGCGCATTTTTCACACTTGATTCGTGTTCCAACGACTCGGATGACGTTTCCGCTGATGTATGCAATTGAATTTTTGGTAAAGTCCGAATACTTGCTATCCAATCCTGCATTGAGGTCAATGGAATCCAGATGCAACAGTTCTTCAGCTGATTCCATGAGTTGAATTTTTTTCCTTGGCAGTAATTTCAGTAATCCCCCAGGTAACACGTTTTCAATAGTCTGGGCAATACAGTTTGTTAGATTTTAAAGGACTGACATGCCAAATGACCTTCATGATGTTTTCAAAGTCCAGAGTCGTAGGATTATTATTTCTTCCGAGCTTTCCTCGTACTGCATTGAAGAATAATTCCAATAGGTCCTGGCTAAACCTATAAGTCATTACGTACAGGAACGGGTCTTCGAAACGATAGAGTAGATCTTTTGCAATCGTCAGAATGGACTGGCTGGAGACTATAAGCCCGAGTGCTGCACGTTTTCGACTACCTTGGCACAACTGCTTTGTAGTTTTCACCACGCTATTGGTCTTCTTGTAGTTTCGAGTTTCGGTGTAGGTCATCCCGAGAACTGTTTCAGCAAACTCGTTCAGCACAGCGGATACACTTTCGAAGTTACGTCGAGAAATAGCTGACTTCTGCCACCTTTGCCTTGGGCTTCTGGAGTTCAGGATATCAAATACCTTGTCGATCAAGTAGATAAAGTCGGTAGTTCCTTCTGAACCTTGAAACTCTGGTAACTTCAAGTCCTCTCGACAGAAAACAATAGCGTCGGCAACAGATTTGCTGAGTGCTTGAGCAGCCAATTTAACTCGCATCTTATGGTTGTCAAACTGCACGTGAAGTTTCCCGAGTTTATTCCATGCACGTATTTTTTCTGAGTCCTGTATGATTACAAAAAATAGATTACGAACCCACTTTATTAATCTAAAACAAATATTCGCTTTGTTTACCTGTAATACGTATAGTTGCTCAATATATTTCCAATTTACAACATTTCCATTGGCCATTGACAGCTCACCACACTGAGCAAGAAGATTACGCCAGAGCTTTAACATGTGCACAAGTTCATATATGACATGTACAACCTTTTTGGGATTGGCAGGATTGGGAAACGTGTATACAATGTCTTCTAAGCTTGTTGTTGAACCACTTTTCACTGATTTTTCTTTTACACCATACAAGTCAAACAAAGAAACATTCGAGGTACACCCATCCGAAACAAGAGCATGGACATTGAACTTTTCTGCCTCCAGTAAGTGAAAAGCCTTATCAACAAAAGTCTTTTGCACCAATCCGTCAGCTTTGTCAGTGAAAATATATCCTATTGGAACTTTCCATCCACCTGATAGTCCAGAAACCATACAGACTAGGGCTGAAGTTGCTAGTGGAGAGGTTGGATCCAGCTCTGCGTCCTTTATACCGTAGTTAATGTGACCCTCAAACTTCTTTCTGGACGGATTCCACAAAAGCTCTTTCTTGATCGCCATTTCGTCGATTATGAGGCAGACATCCTTCATAACGTTTTTCTTGTCGTCTCGGAGGATGATTCCTAATTGCTTGATCACCTCGACGTTAAAACCAGGCCCGCAATCGTGAGATCTCATCCATGAAGTTATAGTATTAGGATGCGGCAAGTTCAAATGATGGCGGAGATAATCGTAACACTTTGGTGAATAGTGATGTAGTGTTGCCGAGAATTTGCGCATTTCTTCATCATAGACAATGCCGGATTTCCCCTTAACGGTAATACCCTTTTTCTCGTTAGAAATGATGAGCTTGAGCACGTCCGGAAATTTATCCTCGAGTTCACTAACCTCTTGCTGAGAGCAGTATTCTTCGACTTTATTTTTCAACTCCAAGTTGGCTTTGTCACGCCGGTCCATCTTTCTCTTGAGCAGCTGATACTTCTTTTTCAACTTCTCCAATTTATCCTGAACCGCACGTAACTTTTCAGCAGCTCTATCAGGCGAAAAGTGGTAGTTGTGGTCGCTCAGAACTCTTGATCTTGAATTGGGGCTAACCAGCAACGAACGGGGTGGAGAAGTGAATTGCGGTGGAGAATTCAAGATCCTTCTGGGAGATTCGTCACGCTTAATTCGTTTCATCATATGTTCGGTCAGACAGGGTAGAGTAGCAACTGAGAGTGGAGTTGGAATGATTCCAATAGTTGGCAATGCCCATTCTTCGAGAGTTCTTTGTCCTTCACACGTCACCTTGCAGAACATTATGGGTTCGAAATGCAAGCAGCAAATCTTGGAAGCTCTCGTTGGAAGCCAGAAGTTGTTGCCTATACATGATTGGATAAAACCTATCCAATTGCGTTTGATCCTAAAACAAATAATTTCAAGCATATAATTCTATTACTTTTCTATGCTGTCAAAACACCAGTTTTGTATCACTCACGGATGGAACGAAATATTCGCCATGATGCTCTTCAACCCTTTACTGCTGCATTGTGGTATCACGCAACATCCATAAGTGTCCGACATCGCTTAGCTAGAAATCATAAGAATATTTTGACTTTATTAAAATTTGTAAGACATTAGTCGATTGAAGCATAGATCACGCTTTTAGTAATATTTAATTACTTTGCCAAACATTTAAATGCTAAAATTCACAATTATATTATGTAAAAGGAAAAATTTCCCCTCATATGACGAAAAACTCAAAAAACTTTGTGTTATCATTTTTTAATTTGAAGCAATGAAAATAAATAAACCAATATAGCTTGAGAGAAAGAACAATGAAACATAAAAAAACTTTATTAAATTGTTCGTATTTATGTAATATTTAGCTTCCTGAAAAAAATTTCTGATAAAATTATCCAATTAAAAATTAAATTACGCTTTACACAGTTTCTAATCAATTTCTAATCATTTAGACGGTCAAATTACAAATTTTAACGATTTGAGTTTCATTTGCACAAAGGTGTAAAATTTGTCATCATTTCCCCCTCATAACTCAAAAAATCGGCGAAGAATCTTGTAGCATGCAGGTTTTGTAAAAAATTTTATTAAAGCAAAGTAAATAAAAGAAGTAAGATGTACAAATTATTCCAATTATTTTATCAACTTGTTCGCTAAAAATTTATTTTAAGCTAAATATTTGCAAAAATGCATTGAAAATTGCTCACCTTTGTACAGAATACTCCCGTGGGAAAAAACAGTCTAACTATAATTATTAATCAATGAATTTACACTTTACACGTTACATTTAATTATATTTATACTATAACTATGGATAAACTTACCTCACTTATCCAAAAAAAAAACCAAACTTCGGAGAAAACGAGTAATTATTTATTTGGTGTGACACGAGGTTGGAGGAAGATTCACAAGGTGTACATGTATGGCGGCATACGGACGTCTCAATGAGTCTCAATGAGACTTTATGGACGTTCGTACGCATTGCTTTTACTGCACCAAAATCGGAACATTATACGATAAAATTCCCCCTATTTTTAATGTACATTCCTTCAAATATGATCCTATACAGGATATGTATATATGCACAGGCACCACATGTCTTGCCAGGTTGAAAATCGGCATCTGCATTTCTATCCTGGCTGCAATTTGTATGAATGGACTGTACCTGCTCACATATACCCAGCAAAGTGTACTAGAGACGAATTTGTGCTGCCTGTTTCTTATATGTTTTTCCTTGATATTCGTCTCATACTTCCCCTTGCTCCTCCATCCAGACATCTTCACATCGTTATTGAACGGAGTGAGAAAATTCAGAAAAGAAGAAAGAGCTTTGGGTAGGTAACAATTTATGATTGGGATAAAATAATTTGTTCAAGAAATAATTTGGCTGTCAATTATGCTTAGAAAGCTTTATAAGAATATTGAATAATACGAACCTTATTTACACTTTATAATATAGCACTGGACAATAAATTGTGCTTGAAGTCTTTTCAATCAAAAATTCGAAAACAGCACAAATTGATTAGATTCATATTTTTCAGATCCTCCAGCCCCTCTCCGCGCAACCTGGGCCTTCCTCTTGAAGATTACAAATATGTTGGGGCTTTCCCAGAATTTTATTGGGGTGGGATGCTTGAGCACCTTAATTTTATTGGAACAACCGCCATTTCTGGGAACTTCCTTAAAGACCGAATTGGGTCCAATGATCAGACTTGGGAAAATATTGATTTTCATGGTGCAAATTTGGTTTGTGAGCGCGATGACGTTGACCATCTCTTTCCTAGTGTTCACTGTTTTCAGCATATGTCTGCATTGCATTGTGGAACGATTGGCTTTCATGAAAAGGTAACTTATTTTGTAACTTTGGTACCATGAATAAGAATATATATTTGTAATTAATATGTACACCTTTTAGCATAGAAATTGATTAATAAGCGCCAATTACTATAAACTAGCCAGACGTAGCGACCATTGGAGAATGATATTCCGCATAATTAATTTAGAACCTCGTCAACTCTGACTGTATATTTTTTTGTCTTTATTCTGGTTTTAGAGCATCCAACCAACCACAAGTCGTGATAAAGCGAATGATCGAAATTTTACAAGTTAATCAACAACTGCAAGTATTGGTAGTGCAAATTAATACGTGTTTCAGAAATTGGGTTCTGCCGATTCTACTTCTCCTCCTCGTCCTAGTTAATATACTCTCCACAAATATCACTGTATCGATGGGTTCAGAATTCTTTACAAACATGGGGTACCTTGTATTTCCCTTATCCTTCCTACTAACAATACTAACAATTTTACTCGTTGGGTCGTTTGCCGGCTTGGTTAGCAAATGGTCTAAAAGCTGTATTAACAAATTTGTGAAGAATTGGTCACTTAAAATTCTGCTGGATACGAAGGTAGATAAGAGAAATAGAAGATGGCTAGGCAGAAAGGTAAAATCTTGTTCCTCGATGAAAATTAAGTTTGGCAGTAACTTCATGGAAATTACAACACCCTTGGTAATGCTTGGGTTATGTGCCAAATTTACTATTCGTTTAATGTTGATGCACTAATTCGAATAAATTGACCTTTAAACTAGGTTAAAAAAATTAGCGGATCTAAGAAATATGTATTGTTTTCATAAAAATGGTGATGTTGAGTCATGATTTAGAATTACTAAGAAATAAGTAAATAATCTAATCAGATATAGTATTAATATATTTTCTGTATTAATAATTTAATTCGCTTTTAATTTACTGGGTATAGAAATTATTATTTTGCTTGCTATATAATTCAAAATTATATAGATTCCAAAATATTGCACAAACAAAAATAAATGGTTGACTATATACAGAGCAATGTCTTATAACTAGTCACAAGAAATGATATAATTTCCCGTATTTTGGACAGTGTTTATAATTATTGTCTTCATTACAGGTACAATGTTATTCCACAGGTTTTCCGTATATAGAATTATTAGTAAACCATTAGTAAATTTTCCAAGTGTTGTTTATAAGACATTATTAGATTAACCTTTCCACAGTTTCAACCATTGCTATGGAATTTTGCAAGATGTTTTGTTCTTCAGTGTCAAGTTGCTTGAGGAACCCTGCGACGACACATATTTCAACGAGTGTGACTGCCAGAAATGACATTAGTGGGAGTGATGCGTTTAGTCCGAATGAATCTGGGAACTCGAACACGTACAAGATCAACCAGACGATAACTTCGTCAAGTAAGATAATATACTGTAATCCAATCCATATTTTGCACAAGTATTTGTTTCTCTATTATATATATTTATTTACAAAATGTAATAAAATTAGTAAGTAAAGAGTTAATAATTCAGCTATTTGTTTACCTTTTCCGCCGCATTTAGTAAGAGAGCAGCTGTAGCATAATGCACAGCAAAGTCGAAGAGAATCATGATGAAAAACATAATCCACGCAGTCACCCCAAACTTGCGGATTATGACTTCCAGACCAGCAGTTTCATAATTAATGAATGTAACATCTGCAAATTACCACGGAAGAAACTATAGTTGAATTTTTAAATAAATTAACGGTATAAGAAGTTGCAATACCACCCAGAAAGAATTGCTTTCCGGGATTTGTAACAGTTGGTTGGAAAGATAAGAACACCAGGAAGAGCAATCCTGACGTTACGGTTATGCAACATATTCCATTAAATAGCTGGAAATGAGGAGGATTTTACTTTTTTTCTATAGCGAAATCTAAAAAATGAATAAATCCTTTATATAATGATATTACCAAGGTGATAACTGCCATAAGTTTGACACCGCGTTGCAAATCTGTACAAATGCAGGGACAACCCATTTCTAAAATAATCACTTTACAAAAACAATGCCTAGCAGATAATCTTAGATATCGGTGTAATGAGATCCGGTTGGATCAGGTATATGTAAGCGTGAAAATTCACACCTTATGGTTCCGGGAATTGGTGTCCATGGTTATCCGAAGCAAGTTAAGCGAGCGTCAGCCCGATGACAAAGTGACAAACTCGGGTAAAAATTGCAGGATACTCACACTCTCTCACTTTGATTTATGCATCGTAGCTGAGGTATTCGTAGTAAGGCCAAATGGTGCACTCACTTCAAACTTGAGGGGAAATTACTACACATACCCATGTTTTACTCACTTTCTCCCAGTTCAACCTAAACACGTATTTTATTTAATGTTAAATTATCAACCACATCGGCCTGTCATTCGAGTTCAACAAAGTGACGATTATTTGTGGATACGTAGAATTCGTTATTTATCTATTCGGATTGATAAATACAATTTATACCGAAATTATTTTATAGATTAAAATAATTAAATGGAGCATTGGCTCTGTGAAAATTTGCTGAAATAAAATTTCTCAAGCAATATGAGAAATATTTTAAGAAAACTCGGCTCTTAGTTATAAATCTCATAGAATAAAGTATGTAGTCAGTTTTTACTTTTTCAATTTATGTTTTATTTAAATGGGGACTCCTATTACCGGTTTATTAGTTTGCTGCAAAACTCGATCATATATCGATATAATATGTTTCATAATTAACGATTTTCTCATACATACAAAGGCTGACTAATAATTAGATGGCAAATTCCTTCCTCTTGTTGGCATAAAAATGAGCGAGGGGAATATTTACCACCATGAAAGTGTTCGATTTGGTGGATCAAATCATTTAAATGACTTGGTGCGCCTTTTGAAAAAATTATCAAAAAATGCTTAATTTACCGCAGAATTATGACAATTGAAAGTAGGAATATAAATCCACTTCCATCCATCACCCGTTAAAGAATTTTAGCATGGAATATGTAGGTGGGCGACCACTCAACTTTCGCCTCGTATTTTATATAAAGCGGTGCATAATATGGTAGAAAAAGTCGATATTAACATATAGTTTTCATTGTCAACATATAAGTACAGATTATATTTACATACATATAAAATCATGCGATTTACATTTGTAGGAACGTAACAAGTTGTGCGGTAAAACCGCGGAAAAACAGGTTGTTTTTCACACTAAATATGTTATATTCACGATTATACACATTAATTCTAGAATTTGAGATATCCCGTGATAACTCAAAACCAGGCCGATTTGGAAAAAGTTGAAAAGAGGGGAAATCTGTGTAAAGCCATCCCCGAGACGGTCCTGCTTTATTTTAATCGCAAAAATGTAACAACTTGGCTGTGGCTTTGGTTGGAAATTAGCAGATGAAATTGTGAAACTTTTCAAAGATTCGAGCGTGGCGCCTTAGGGAAGCCATATTTCGAAAAGAAGGTCCTGACGAGGGCCCTCTGCATACCCCTCAGGAATATGATTCCGTTGAGAATATCGACGAAAAGTCAAAACTTCGACATGCTTTTCTGAATGAAATGATCCGAAAATCGACATTTTGAATTTTCGTGCCTCAGCGAGGCATTGTATGGAAAAAAATTTCAACAAAAGTTGTAGCTATTCCACCTGTGGATATAACCATGTCGCCAGTTTTTCTCTATCATTCACCCAAATTATTTACGGTGGTATTTAGTAATTAATTGGCGTCGTACACTTAAACCTCGATATTTCAAAAAGTTTTCGAA
This sequence comes from Folsomia candida, assembly GCF_002217175.1. NCBI lineage: Eukaryota > Metazoa > Arthropoda > Collembola > Entomobryomorpha > Isotomidae > Folsomia > Folsomia candida. Next base: position 148,336 of record NW_019091256.1, on the reverse strand, counting down.
ATTTCAGAAAACGGTATGCGTGCCCTATACCTAAATTTGGGAGACGGTCATAAAGTTTTTTGGACACCTCCTCCTATCTTGTAAGGACACGAGCTCTTTTTATTTAACATATGCGTGTCTGCTAAAATATACCTTTCACATACACATCCAGCTAGTTGACGTGCTGGGAAAAAATAGAAAAAGCCTGTTACTGAGCAGGTTGTCTTTTACCCTGGCTGAAGAGTAGAATTGTGAGCAGCGGAGTGAAGCAGAATACATAATATCGTGTCAATATTATTATTGCCAATCTACTCTGCAGCTGTTTTTTTCTGGGCAAGAATTATCTGTTTCTGAGGGAATCAATTTTAGTAATTATTATTCCGTCATGGTGGCTGAGTTAGTTAATGAATTATTAAAACGTGTCACCTCTTTGGAAGAAATGGTGGCAGAGATGGCAAAATGGACACACTTCCCAATACCAGGTATGGTTTTTGTGGGAAAAAAAATGTGTATTTTATTTTTTTCCAATTTCCCAAATTATTTGAGAAATGATAAATATTAGTATATAATAATTGGATATCGGGACTAGGACTGCAACGTTAAATAAGGCAGTTTCAGAAATTATTTCTTATGGCAAAGAATTAGTTTGCGAATTAAAAAAGATACGAAAATGGGTAATTGTTGATTTCGTTTTTTAGTATGCAAACTCTCGATGCAATTAAATTTCTAAATTTAATATATTTATGGGACTTGTTAATATATAAATTAATTTTTAATATTTGGCATATTATTTTTAATTCCAGAAAAATTTACACTAAACGACTCTACAATGGTTACCCGTCAGAATGTGAAATCCTTCGGAATGCATTCCAGAATTTGGAGACTCGACAATTTCCAAAAATAATAGAGAATTAGAGATCGAATATGGGATTAAAATTGAAGCTGACATGGATGAAGGCGTAATTTCACCTCTGGAAGCAATCGATGGAGAAAGTGCTCACTGTTCCGTAGCTCTGGAAGATATTTCGGATTATTCAAAAGTTTTCGGTCCAGCGACCCCAAAGGTAAACAATTAATTCGCGAGTATTACATACTTAACGCAGTGTAAATATACTAAATATGTATAGCAAGGGCTGTTAAATTGGAAAAAGTGTGGCAGAAATAGACAATTTATGGCTTATCATTTTTTAGGTGACACCTCCCTCAAATCCTCCCACGCTGGTCTTAACGGGCGGCCCAGTACGAGACAAGGGGACATTTCAAGGAAAGAGACCTCGCCAGGGAAGCGCGGGCAATGTGGGATCGTCTTCAAAAAGTACAATTGAACTTGGTAAGCGAAGAGACCATCTTGCCAACTAATCTAAACCTTTCGATAAGTGAATTATCCACATGGTTCCGCTCCCCTTGAAATTATTTAGCCTTCTATTTCCTTTCGACGACGAGGTGCTAAAATATATATTTTGGCGTGAGAACACTACCAACGAGACACTATCACTGTAGAATTTGATAAATATGCATTTGGCTGAAAGATTGATAAATAACTAATTTTGTTTCAGGCCGTCGTCACAAAGACAGGATCCGTTTGACGTGTTCCCACTGCCCGCTATCTTTTCGCGATAAATGTGGCCTCGATTCTCACATGGTGACGAAACATTCTGATAGAACTGGTAAAAGTAACGTAAAGGTTAAAAGTAATGTAATTTTTGTTCGTCGTTGTTTTTATTGTCCTCGAACATTTTCTGGGAACAAAGATCGCATAGCCCATTGGCTGGCGGATCATCGTGATTTTACAAAATTTGTAGACGGATATATGTTTCACATTTGTCCCATTTGTAAGAAAGAGTATAATAGTAGTAAATTTAGCCGTCACTTTAAAGAAGTTCATAATGGTGTTTGTCTTCTTGAATAAATTTTATGAGGATTTTTATTTGCGTACGATATCGGATTGGTTGAATTTAACGAATAAAATCTATCTCTTTAATAAATATTGTACGTTGTGTATCCAGGAAATAATTTCCTGCTGTGAAATCTTTAAATAGTCATGTGTTATTACATTGGAAAATTCCCTTCATTCATACATCTCTATTTTTAGGAGACGGTCATAAAATTTTTACTTTAAGGTTTCGACACATGAGCGTTTTTTTATTTAAAATTGGCACTTATGCAGCTAACATCCTATATTTTTATTTTTTTTTACATATGAATAAATACATCCGGCTAGTAGACGCAAATTGGGAAAAGAGTGTTCGTAAATCAGAACAGATTGGGAAGCTTACTTTTTGCGAGTAGTATAATTCAATCTTTTTTGAGAATCATGAGATAAGAATGCAGTTATTTATACGCAGGCTGAAGAGTTTCACCTTTCCCAAGAGAATATGAGCAGCGGAGTGAAGCAGAATCCGTGTCGTGTCAATATTATTATTGTCAAATTCTGCAGCTGTATTTTCTTCTGGGTAGGAATTAATTCATGGGAATTATTTTAGAAATTATTAATCCGCCTTGGTGGCTGAATTAGTGAACGAATTGCTGAAACGTGTCACCTCTCTGGAAGGAATGGTAGCGGAGTTAGCGAAATGGACACACTTTCCACCACCACGTAAGATATTTGCAAATTTGCGAATTATTGTTTTTCTAAATAAATTTAACAATGAAAAATATTGAGAGGGTAGAATAGAAAATTTGTACAGATATTACAGCTACAGCATTAAATGAGTCAGTTTGAATATTTATTCGTGCAAAAATTAGAAATGATTTTGCAAATTTCCAATAAAAAGCGGAAATTAAGGAGATTTAATTAGTACTTCATTGATAATTTTATGTGCTTTTTGTTACAGAAAAACCCACATCACACGACTTGCCAGAGGTTAGTAGTCAGAACGTGAAATCCTCGGAGCAATACGTCTTAGAAATTGAGGAAGATTCCACAATTTCGCAAGATAATGGTGAATTAGAGATCGAATATGGGATTAAAATTGAAGCTGACGAGGACGAAGGAGTAATTCCACACGATATAATTTCACCTTTGGAAGCCATCGATGGAGAAAGTGCTCACTTTTCTGCCGCACTCGCAGATATTTCGGATTATTCAAAATTTTACGATGCACCGACCACCAGCCACCAGGAACAATTTGACCATCAGTCACAGGTAAAGAATAAATTAGATTAGAAGCTGGTCATGTGAAATTGCAGAAAGTGGATTACCCAGAACAAAATTGGGAACTGTCTGGCCCGTAATTTTTATATTGCATAGGTGACACTTCCGACAAATCCTCCTCCACAATGCCAAATCTTGACTGGCGGCCCTATCCGAGAAAATGGAAAGGAGGCTTTTGCAAGGAAAAGATCTCATGCCGAGGTGGAGGACGACGACGGGGAAACGGGCGATAATTCAGGTCCTGTCAAGGAATCGCAAGCGCCGGACAATAACGGGAGTGTTACCGCCGCAGAAAAATTGTCTGATTTTACGTGCCCCAACTGCGGGAAGAAATTCGTCATAAAGGGTGATGCGAGGAGGTAAGTACTTACATATTTAGATCATTTAATTTAAATGAGAATGTTCGTTGGGAAAAAAGATTATGAAAGTTGCCTCCTCTTTTTGCAGTAACATCAATGCGGTAATCCATGTCAATGCATGCCACAGGCATGCCTGCAATCTCTGCGACAAGCGGTTCAGGTTCATATATATTTTGGACAAGCATCTCATCGATGTGCACGGTTGCGAGGGGAAACTTGAACTTGATAAGCGGGATGAAAAGTTGTGTCGAAAGGAAGAAATCGGTAGGTCAATATTTAATTTGGTGGAATGGGAAAGTCGAATTTTGAAAACCCCGCCACAGAATAATTTGAAATTTGGCGGAAGGATTAATTAATTTGTCCTATAGGCCGTCAGCGCAAGGAAGCGTGTCCCTTTAAATGTGATCACTGCCCACAAACTTTCCCCGACAATTGTGCCCAGCTCTCTCACATGGTGTCGACCCATCCTGAAGTTTCCTACCCGTGCAAGATCTGTGGTAAAACGTTCCGCTTTGACAGCATGCGAAATCAACACGAGAAGTCGCACGCGAAATTTGAGTGCAAAATGTGCAAAAAATGCTTTGCCACAATGCGTAAATTGAAGGATCATGTGGAAAGACATGAGGCTGCCGAATTTAACAAGAATAGAGAGAAATCGCACGAGTGTGAATTTTGTGGTAGGAAATATTTCTTGAAGGAAAGTTTAGATTTCCATGTCGAATCGAAACATGGGAAGTTAGGGATGTTTGTTCTGAAATGGAGAAGAGAAGAATTGTGTAATTTCTGATTCGTTGCAGATTTTAATTTTCTTTAGTGAATAATTAGATTGAAGGTTAAAGTTTTCAACTAGCAATAATCGCAACTCGGTAAAACCTCATCGTTTACGATACTGCCACTGCGCAAAGATGGTTTCTCTAACCTTGGTAGTTAGTTGGGGGATCCGAACTATTATAGCTACTGAGGTGAAACCCTGAGTTACTACAGCCACGGTATACTGTATAGATAGGGAGTCTGCAATAAGCAATAACTTGCTAACGCAGCTGGGCTGACTCTGTCAAACCACCCTACAAAGTACATACATACATACATAGATTGAAGGTTAAAATTAGGTAAAAAAGCTGTCTGTGGATTGAATCTACTTTAAGAATATAGAAATCAATAATTTATTGTTTGCACTGGTAAATAAAAATGAGGTATTATTTGTGTATTTAGATATTTTAAATTATGGGATTTTTTTATTTATTATTATTGCGGGTGAAGTTTTGCATTTTAGTTGAGTAAAATCACAACCGAGTTGGAAATAATGCCACATCGATAATTGAGATTCATGCAATTACGAATTCCTGATAGGAGTTAATTTGTAACTTGGCCGATTTTTAGCATGAATCTGAATATTAGAATGCACAGCGCCCGATCTGCCAGATAGGCTCTTAAAACCTTCTGAAAAGGGTTGGCAAGGTCGGCAGAGAGTTGGGGTTTTTGCCGCAGCTAGCCCGATGATTTGCCGGCCGTCTTTTTTCAGTCGGCGTTGAGGCATTTTTTCAGGCTATCAACCGACTTAACGACGTGGATGGGCCACTCGCTTGTGCCGAGGGTAATTAGATTGCAGAAACTGCATCTTTTTACGTACGGGCAAGCTCCGGCCCACGGTACGACGGGGTATGCGCAGACCGGTCGAGTCGCAGCGCCAGCCACACTTTGCCTCCTCACCATGCTCTCTCTCAGCCAGTCCGCCATTATACTCAGTCGGTGCAGTCGATTTATTTTTTAATTTTCTCTTGAAATATGGTAAAATTAGTCGTTGTGGTATTTCTGGACGAGCAAAATGCTGTTGACGTCATCTCTTCAACATGGATTTTGCCATCATTAAGCGAAGGTCAAAATAATCAAGAACAATTGTGCAGATATCCACCAGCAAAAGTGAGGGGGGAGAAATTAGCAAAATTGTTGACAAACCATAGTGCCCCTTCTTCCGATTGGTTAATTTGCTCCTGCAGGGTGTTGGGTGAATATGGTAAGGAAAATTTCTTACAAAATTAAATTTTTAAATTCATTATATTAATAACTAACTGAATCATTCAAATTTACAGAAATCTTTCTACAGGCCAGAGAGGCATCCATAAGGGCTGAAGAGACTTCAAATCTTGAACCGTCAGTCATCGATGCAGCGGACAGTCGACGTCAACGACAGAAAAAAACTAGTGAAGGAAAAGCAGAAAATTAAAACGCGGAAGCCGTTAGTTAAGTATCCCACACCAAACAGTTCCAGTGATGAGTCAGGAACATTTGAAAGTAACCAAGTGACCTCGCCAATTTCAAGTTCATCAAAATCCCAGTTCCAATTAGTTGCAGTCAATAATAATGGTATGTAAAATCTTGTAATTAAGATATTTTTGTGGCATTATTAGCATTAACTACTACTAAATATATACACGCTATACAAGTATCTTCTTTAGTTAATTAAAATTGTATGAAATAATATGCTAATAGACATAATTTTAATTAATTTTATTTAGAGAATCCAGAGAAAACATGTGACCGTCAAGAGAATAGCCAAGTCGAAGAATATTTTGTAGAGGATAACGTGCTGCGACGACTGGAATCAACAACAACCCACAACCCGGATATTGCTGGAATTGAAAGTGGTGAAACAAAAACAATTACTCACCTGCTAACTGAGTTCCAAGAAGAAAATAGGAGTATGTAATTAAAAATAAAATTATTCCATAATAATTTAAGGATCTGTATAACCTAACCTCTGTACATATTTAGGATTCCAACAAATTGTTATTGAGAAGCTTATTCTAATCAGTAACAAAGTAAAGTTGAGCAGCCTAGGAACAACTCAACGCAAAACAGCCGCGACTTTGGTGGGTGCGCCGGCGCTGCCTCTTAATAACAAGGAGGATCTTGCCTTGCTCAACAACTGGCTAGTCAACGACCAGAATAAGGAATCGATGGTAAAATTTAACCTTGCATAATAAATAATTCAAAACAGTTACAACTCTTAAATACAATTTATGACTTTTCAGGTTGAATCCCTTAGCCTACACGGTGGTCACAATATATCAGCAGTCACGTCAAGTATTTTGAGAGAAATTTTTACCAAAAAATTTGCAGAGGAGGTAAGCTTCACTGGAAAGGGATCCAAAGCTGTTTGTGGCATCAAAAACTCGGATATATACAAAGTTATTATTAGTAAGGATACATACAAACTTTTTTATTGTTTCAATCTGTTCTCATTTCATTTAACAATGATTCCTTTACCATTTTAGGATCGGTTAGAGCTAACGAGGGATTCGAAACATCGACAGATTCTAAGATCAAGCAGGCGATTATTAATTGGTTGAAAAACGCATCTGATAGAGACGGCGGCAGGGAAATTCGTCGCCAGCGCAATCTCACAATATGAACTCAAAATCATCCAGGACGGAAAGACGGCGACGACTGAATGAAGCCACCAAACTAATTGAGTTAATAAGATCTCGTCCGTTAAAAATAGGTCCGACTCCAAAAGTATTGTTAGGTAACGCTAATGTAGATATACTAGTAGATGAAGATTCAAACATAGCTGAAGATGTACAAATTGAAATTATTGATAATAGTGAAATAGAAAGGCACCGTAGAAATCCACCAAGCTTATCTTTACCAGATAGTCTTCGAGTGTGGGCAACAACCCACAATGTTACTCACACATCTGTAAGAGATCTGATTAGTATTTTAAATCCTCATGTAAATAACATTTTGCCTTTAGATCCACGAACTTTAATGAAAACACCTCGTAGTATTAAAGTAGAAAAAATTGGGGGTGGAGAGTTCGTTTATTTTGGTATTCGAGGTGGAATTACTAGACTTCTAAATCAAGATTTGACTTATTGTAACTTTCCAATCGTAGCTAAAATGCAGGCAGATACTAGGAGGCGGATTTTGTCGATTTCCGTTGGAATTGATGGAGTTCCGATCAGCAATAGTAGTACTAAATCATTTTGGCCAATATTAGGTATATTAAATCAAGCAAAAATGTCTCCTCCTTTCATTATAGGTATATTTTGCGGTATGTCAAAACCTACCGATACAATATTTTTAAAGAAATTTGTTGACGAAGCATTAGTTAGAAAATTTTGGTATAAGTTTTGGTTCGGTCACATATGATTTCAAAATTTCTTGTTTGATTTTAGATGCGCCTGCACGCTCTTTTGTTAAAGGTTGCAAACAACACAATAGTTACAATTCTTGTGAGCGTTGTGTGCAAGAAGGCGAATGGCTTGGAAGGGTTATACTTAGGGGATTAAATTGTGAAAATAGGACCGATGAAGGTTTTCGAAGTCAAGTGGACCCAGATCACCATACTCATAATACTGAGCTTTCTAGACTGTCTGTAGGATTAATTTCTCAAGTTGTCCTCGATCACATGCACCTTGTTTTTTTGGGCGTTACAAGAAAATTACTTTCCAAATGGGTCAAAGGTAAACTACCACACAGATTAAGTTCTTTCGTTGTCTTAAAATGTTCACGGAATTTACTTCAACTTAGACCTTTCATACCAAAAAGTTTTCAACGTAAACCTAGAGCGTTGGCCGAGTTAGCCCATTTTAAGGCTACAGAATTTAGATTATTTTTGTTATATACTGGAATTGCTGTTTTAGGAAAAATTCTCCCTGCCGATAAATTTAAAAACTTTTTAAAACTTCAAGCAGCAATGTTTATATTATTATCACCAAGTGCAAATACAAAATCTTGGAATGACATAGCTAGAGCGTTGTTGATCCAATTTGTACAAGAGGCGGGGATTATTTATGGCCTAGAATTTATAATTTATAATGTGCATTCTTTAATTCACATTTGTGATGATGCAATGAATTATGGAAATTTATCTAATGTTAGTGCATTTCCGTTTGAAAACTTTATGCAGAAACTAAAGCGAATGTTACATTCTAAAAATTTTCATTTAAATCATGTAGCGAAACGTGTATCGGAATTAGAATCAATTTTAGTTGATAATAGATTGAACGTCACTTAGCGAGATGTTATTAGATTTACTAATTATAAGTATGATAATTGTTTTTGTTTAAATGATGGGAAGTGTGTTTTGTTGAAACAGCTAATTGATTCAAAATCTGGTATGTTCTATATGGTTGACAAAGTTTGTAAATTTCCCGATTATCCCTTTAATAGCTTATTTATCAATATTTTCATAGCTAAAGTGTCAGTAGTAATTATAAAAGTAGATATAATTGATATTCGTAACAAATGTATACTATTACCTAATAAAAATATGTACTTATGTTTACCTCTTCTGCACACTATGCAATAAATAATTGAGTTTATGTTGTATGTGGTGGAAGGGAATAATTTTTGATATCAAGCCGACTAATTGCCGCATGCTGGCCGAGGATGGCATTTTACTGAACAATCGAGGGCTGGCTCGATTCAGACGCTGGGCCGACGGTGACGGCCGTAGCATTTAAGAGGCATGTAAAGTGGCCATTTTACACCATATGCCGACTCATTTCGCCAACCCTGCGCCTACTATGGGCCGAGTCTTATGGCAGGTCGGGCGGTAAGTATAGATATTTGTGTGAAAAAAATGTTTACATATACTTCGTGGATTACATGTCATACGACACTTGAGGTGTCGAGTGCAGATATTCTTACCCTGTTCTATATGCGGTGACAGTATGCCTTACCCGTTATATTGTGAAACACTTGATGTACATGTTCAAAATTTTATATACAAAATTTTACACTTCTCAATGTTTCCACTACCATCTTGTTTTAATCATACTCATAATAGGGGTAGTCAAGGTTTGAGATTATTTTCAAAATAATCGTTGAAATAGACGATTATTTTTGGGCGATTAAAGATTAGAATCGCTTATAATCGTTAACCGTGACTACCGCTATCATAGATAAAATAAAATTTGTTGGATTAGTACTTGTCAGTTTTTAAAAACAGCCATGAACACTCCTAAGCAGTATATGCTATATGCTATATAGGTGGACATGTCTAATATTTGTTTTCTTCTAGAAAATAAAAAAAAATCGATCTTATTTTAGGCCATTCGACAAAATTACCCTTTCTCACCCCTCCAGGGAGACTAGAAGCTGCGCAGGGGAGCACACATATTTCCTCTTCTCCTGCTTTGGAATATTTCCCATTTCGAAAGTTTTTGCAGTTAGAAACCACCCCCACACTTAAAAATAGTGTCCACACATTTCTGCAAGACCTTAGACATTGTGGTGACAGTGGGTGTGCTGTTTTATCTCGTTTTGGTGCTTTTTCCTGGACATGCCGACTTTGCCATAATAATGGACTTCCACCCCGTGCTTTTTGGAGTAGACTCTCTCAGCCAAGTGAAGTCCATTCCAAACTATCAGCATTGCCACTTCGTGGGCCCCACCCCGAGCATTCGGGGGTAGATAAGGTCATATCGTCCCACAAATTTCTAACTATTATACTGGCTAATAGATTATATATTTCCTTCAAGACGCCCCCTATAAGAAACCAGCCCTTCTTTTTAAGAATCATACCTTCCAAATATGGACCCGCTCTCAACTAGTCTGACCCCCCAGGATATTATAATACTAGCGGACCCTAGCACTAATGCCATAATTCTTGATGGGCATATGGACGACGACCGCTATACCGAGATCTACAATAATCTACAATTTAAATACTACGACGACGACGAATTATTTGGCCCGTCCTGCCATGTATGCAAGGAAGAAATCCTAGCCTCTCATGAAACGCTGGTACACGACGGCAATTTCTACCCTATCATATGGAAAGATGACCTGAAACACGATTGCCCTAAGGATTGGGATGTTATACAATGTGTATTTTGTTTAAATTTTTTTCACAGAAATAAGTGCATAATGAAAATGACTAATTCTTATTTTTTAAAGCTATTTAGAAGTAAGCAATGGGTTTGTCCAACATGCGTGCCAGAATTTGTACCCTCGACCCCGATCATTAAATTTAAGAAACTAATTGATATTGATAAACTTATGAACAAATTATGCACTTTGCTCAACCCACTTTTAGTTAATAACTTCGAATCTCTTGAGACCAGATACTTAATATTGTTCGATATTAGGCAACTCTTTTGTAAAATAGTTCGTTTCGATATGAATGATCCTGGCTAGCAATTCCACTATCTATTATTGGTAATACCTGGTCTGTTATTATAATCATAACTACACATACTCCGGATCGTTTTAATGTCTACCCACTTCTCTTTTTTTATTTATCCGATTTATATTGATTATATAGTTATATTAAATTTTGGTGTCATAGATTTCAAACCAGTTTTGTAAACTGATATCTATTTACACTTGAATTTATACTTGAAAGGTTGACCTGACTTGACTCCACTTGCACCCATACCGCATAATCTTAACTTGTTTCCAATACTGTATCATAACCCCGTCTTTTCAGGGTGGACGTGCCGTAGGGTGAGTGGTTTTAGGAAAATGCTACAACAATGGAAATATTTTTTACTTCTAATTTTAGAAGATACACATTTTTCAAGAAAAGCCTTCTTGAATTTCTTACTTTCCTTTCGCAGTGCATTGAGAAAGCTAAAAGAAAAAGCTTGCACTAAATAGCGGTGGAACTTGTCGTATCTAATCGAAGATTAGTTTGGTTTACTTTTTGTGTTAAAATTACTAAAACTTACTTAAATAAAAGCGACTTTAAATTCATTGCAGCTATACTTTTGTACCTGCAACCAACAAGATCAGCACACAAAAAAGTAAGATTCCCGTATAAATATGCAAACTAAAATTGTTCTAAATTTATTTAGTGACATTTAGATTAGGCGAGATACATGAAAATGGCCCACTTCCGGAATTTGTCTCCTCATCCACCGGAATGGGAGTTGTGTATCCGGGTTTCCGAAATTGGTCCAATTATCTTTGCGGGCAGTGAAAGTCTATGTTTGTGAGGGTTGGATGAATTCTGACGATACGGGGAAGAAAAAAAATCATCCTGTGTACAATATTTGCGAGTTGTGTCACGAAGGTTGGAGGGGGTTGGGAACGTTTTTCGGCAAAGGTACGGTCTGCGAAACGCTACGAGTTTTGAACACGCATTGCTCTCCGACACATTGTAGGGAGTGCGAGAGAATTGCGATCGGCCAGGCGGAGATGTTGCAAATTCTGAGCGGTTTTATAAAGAACATCTACTATATTTAGGCACTAATTGGGGAATCGTTTGGTATGCTGGGACACGCACTCGAAAAATTTGTGATAGACATTTTCTTATAGCCCATTTCAATAGCTTTAATTTGATATATAACACTTGTTGTTTAACTATGTTCAAGGTCTTTAAACATCTGATTAAAAAGAGACTTCAAAAAGTGTGATTGCGTTTATTAAAACTAAGCCAAATAAAAATTACAAAGTGACTTGAAACTTTTTTAAAGAAGAAGTTATTTCAAAAACTGTTTGGTATTGCTACTTTGGATAGTTTAAGGTTTGAAAAAATGTAGAATTTATTGAACAAAGTGTCGCCCTGTAATGCTACAGACCACCAAAGTCAGAAAAAGCATGCAAAAACTATTCAAACGTTCTCTGTCGACAACAATCGTCGCTGTTGCGAACCAAGTCAAAATTTCTGGAAGCTATTTATCAAAAATTTAAGGTGAATGAATTGGTGATCAAATGCATCTCAAAGATACCAGCACCAAATTACAGGCCGACATAAAAAGGAAGCATCCGGAATGACTGTCAGGAATTTTGGAAGAAAATATGTGAAAAAGTGGTGACAAAGGATGACGAAACATATGTCAGCAAATCAAATCTTGTGGGACACCACATTTTTCATATGACCGACCCCCATGAACTACTTTGTGAAGAAAAAGTACGAAAAAATGTAAAATTTCCAAGGAAATATTGCATTTCGCAGTGCAACTCCAGTCACGGCGAAAGTTTAGATCCCGTCATTTCTGAAGGAAGTTTTAATGAGCAGGTTTATCTCACAAGTAATAGAAAGGTGGGATTAGAAGCATTTATAAACAAGGTCCATAGAAATGCTAATATTTTGTTTTGGCCGGACCTAACAACGTCAAAAAAAATGACCGCGTGCCAAATTTAAAGAATTTTAATGTTGTAGCCATACCTGTGCAAACGAATTCCACCTCACTTACCCTCACTCTTTTCCATCAAGACGAAATGTACCCTTCATTCCCCTCACTCACCATTAAATAAAACTTAAACCCTTCATTCCCCTCACTCCTTCATTCGCTCATCTTTCCTCACTCACTCATCTATTTCATCACGTCTTTTGCTGCGCAGTAGGGCAGCAGAGTTAGTGCACAGCGGAGAGCAGGTATCTTGCTATGTTGTAGGTTAGTGAGCGCTCACTCCGCATTCCCTTCACTTATCTCACCATCCTTTTCTCCCCTCACTCGTCATCATTCTTTCCTTTCAATCTTCCAATTCCCTCACGAAGCTTCATCATCCTTCATCCCTTCATTGCGAATGAAGCCTCAAATTTTCATTAATGAGTGAGGGTGCACAGCTATGGTTGTAGCAAAATATGTCGACCTACCAAATGCACCTCAACTTGATCCGATTTAAAAATTCTGGGCAGTCTCCAATTCAGCATAGTCTAAAATTGCAAATGTGTGTGATACCTTTCGAAAATTCAAAGGATGACGGGAGAAAACTAGCGCGGAAGTATGAAAAATTACAAGAAAAAAACTAGTGAAAAATTTGAGAAAGAAAATTGTACAGGTCGCCGAGGGAGTTGTAGAATCTTTAGCTCTATACTACATATATTTAAAAGCCTAGTCTTTGACAATATACATGTGCAAATATTTTCAATTTTAATAAACTATTCTTTATATTTCGAAAACAATGCCTAAATATAGTAGATGTTCTTAATTTAAGCATGGACTTTTGCTAAAATTTATCATTTCCAATTCAATGTACAATTTAAAAATTATTATATTTAAACCACGTTAGCATTTCCTATTTTTTAGTTACAGTTTTATAAAGAATAGGGGTGTTTGATTTTCCAATTATTAACTTCTGGAGTTCTCACATTTTAAACAATATTACTAATATTATAATGAAAATTTAAACCCGTCTGCTGTCACCATTGTTTTCAATGAGAAAACGTAACCAAATATATTTCTAATGCATTCTCGCTTCAAGATTTTAATAGTTTAAAATAAATGAGTAAACAATGAAATAAACATGTTCAATCAAAACGGAAACATCTAATGCTCCACTTGAAGACATTTAAGCTTTTCACAACGTCAGGTACAAAAAATAAATTGCTCATAAGTACTATACGCTTATGCTTGTCGGTTCGTGGCAATCGACAAAATATTCAAGTTGTTTGTTTAATATGAAGTTTGTAGCGATAGACAAGGTGTGGCAAATCAATTAAATTCTATGGATGAATCCTCACTTGACATTTTACATATTTACCAAACGTTTGTAATCGAGTGTCTACATAACCATGACATTTACTATATTTCTTGTAACACATAAAGAGAATATGGATTCCAAAACCAGAATCTAAAATTAAATATGAAAGCTCGACTTAGCGGGCTCATTGAAAAGAGGCTTGCCATACATTCCTATTAATGCTATGTTTGTATCCCCGGCAATGTACATATTTGGATGTTCGATAACAACTAGGGTTAAACATTCTCAATTTTTAATATTTATTTACTATGCACTAGATCAACGTAGTTTACTCAATTGGGTGTAACATTGAATTCCCTAAATACAATTTATCCTTACGACCCAGTGGCAACGATTGATGGTACAAGATATCAACTACTTGACATTTAAGACTTTTTTGCATAAATTGAGAGCAATTGAGAAAATAAATGTTTAATTTTCTGTTTTCATATTCCAGGTAGGACCTTGCAATTAAGTTAAGGATATTAATTGGATTCTGTACTCGCACATAAATAATCTAAGCTGCATGTTCGAAGCTCACAATCGGATTTAGTTCCATTTCCATGTTAGTTAATCGATCATGCTCGCGAAACTTTCTGCATTGCTATATTCCGGGCTTTTCCTTGATGGTGACCTCACCTTCATCTTCACCCCGACATGCAGACAATTACTAGACGTCGACACAGATCTGCCTTATCATGCTATCATAGAGGAAAATCCATTTACCCCAATTCGTCAAATTGTCCTTTGTCAAACTAAGTCCGGATTCGTCCTTCCCCCCGGATCAAATTATTTCGACGATTACGCGTCCCGTCCTACGGAGAGATCACCCCGAACAAATTCCATCTTCGTCCGACTGCAAACGTCCCCTAGAATTTCATCGTTAATTGGAATGTCAAAGTGTGAATACCTGATCCTCTCCCTTGCCCTTGTATTTTGACATGGTTGCATTTTCGGTCTCATATTGCCCCACCGTGATGCTGAATGTTTCAAACGCGCTGCTAAGTTACTAGGAAGAACAAAACTAATAATTTTCGAGGACAATCTAAGTAAACCTCTCCTACTCCCGTGCTTGACATGTACTCCCATCACATTTTCAAAACTGGAGATCGCCTCCTTCTCAGATCTCCGTCACGCGTGGGACGTTCAAAATAGGGACATGAACAAATATTCTGTCCTAGTGATGGGTTCAACGAACGGAACTTGTGCCCTAATCAATTGGAGGCATGCTGATTCAACAGCTCCCAAATTCTGTGAACTAGCGGCAGTTTCGGAAAAGTATAATTTAACCGTGGCGCCAGACCCTGGGGAGGCATCGACCTACTATTCGTTTAAAAATACCCGATCAACAAAAATTATTACTTTTACGTAAAAATAAAGCAACCATGGTGAAAATTATTTACCAAGAAAAAAGTGCATGAATATTACGCAAATTTTGCGCAGCGCTTCGTATCAATTATACGACGCATTATATTTGCGTTAAAAGAGTGCAACCCTCGGTTGAAAAAATATCACACACAAAGGTACATGAATAGTGCGTAAAAAAACAAGCCAAAATCTTTGCACATTCCACATGAAATTTATACATCAAAATCACGTAAAATATGTGCAGTGCATGGTGGGGAAAACGATACACATAACGCGGCAAGGTTCATATCATGCATCGTGGCACTTCCTCGCCTTACCACCTCTCATTACTCTCCCTTAATAAATCTTATTAAATTTGTTGCGAAATATGTCAAAAAAGTATTCCATAATTGAATTCCCCCCTGATAAAGACAACTCAGTACCTGTAGAACTAGTTCCAAGCCACTGAATTATCCCCACCGAGAAAGTTTGTCTTTGGCCACCAAACTCAGGTCCAAATATTCGAAATTTGATAAAAAGGGGCAGTGCAATTGCAAACTGTAAACTGTAAACTGGGAGAAAGTTAGATACTCGAGGATTATTGGAAAATATGGTAAGTTCAATTAAGTTCTAATATGACGCATTATTCGTTCGTACATAATTTCTAGTCATAATTTTTCGTTGTAAATCTATTTTTAGATGACTATGACGTGGCAACTAAAAAACTTCACGTCGCCGAGGAAACATCCAATTTGGAGAGTGAAGCTGAGCAAGAAAGCCGACTGAGGAGTAAAAAAAGAAAGCCCCAAATGGAATCCAGTATCGGACGAGGAGTTGTCACTTCTTCATCGGACGAAGAAGAAAGCAGCGATTCGAGCGAGAATATTCCACCTGCTGGATCGTTATTGGATACTTTAAATTTAGGTATTGAAAGTAAATTTTATAATCAAGGTAAAGTAATATTAAAGTATTTTTGATCATGATTTACAGAACTTTGAGCAATCATGTACCCGGATCGGTAATTACAGTTGAAGAAATTCAACAAGACCGAAACGTGGAGCTGGCAGCGGGTAATCAAATTGAACCTGACAATTCATTCCTTGTTGTCAATTCACAGGAATTGAATGATTTAAGATCACTAATCACTCGTGCCTTCACACAATTTTATTTATTTACATAATCTCTAATTAAGTACCAAAATGACAAAATATATATATATCAAATTGGTTACAGGAACGCCTGCAATCGAACGTATTGTTCGATTGCAATAATTGAGTAGAGTTTCATGGTAAATATTGCATCCATTCAACCATTACTTTGGAGTGATATTCTTTACACTATTCACGTAAATTTGACGGTCATTTCTACGTAAATTTGACGATCATTTTTACGTAAAATTCACCATAGATTTGATGTTAAATTTTTGGTTACAATTGCTGACTTTGAACGGCCACCCGGTGCTGCAATTTAACTATATTACTTTTGCGTAAAAATGATGATTTTTGTTGATCGGGTAGTTTCGACAAACTTTTGTTTATACGAGTGAATCATGTAAAAGAGCGAGACTACATTTACCAAGTTAGCCTGCGGACGATCAACTTCTTAACAGTCACCAACCCGCCGGCACCTGCGAGCGGCGTGGAAACTTTCGGATCCCCGTTCGACCTAGAAAGTTGGGTTTGTCTATTGATCAGCGTCCTTTCGACGGCGGGATTTTTGACTTATTTAGTACGACAGAATCATGATAACGTGACATCCTTGTCAAAATGGTTATCAACGTAACGTCCATTCTGCTCGGACAGGCTGGCCAAACGACGGGAAAGGTGTACAATGCTGGGAAAGTGGCCCTGATTATTTTCAATCTATGGTTATTTGGTTATCTCATCCTTATGTCGAATTTGTATCAGGGATCAATATATTCATACTTGACGGTGCCAGTTCTACCTCAGACTCCGCGCGGAGTTGAAGATCTTCTCAACTGGGACGTCCCGATAGTCGCGATGGATTCTGTATATAGTTATCCTACGAAATCGTACGAAACATACCTTAAGAGGTACATAATCCCAGAAATGATCTCAAGTGGTGTTCACAATGAAAAAGTTGTCGAATTCTTGAACAAATTTCAAGCCAAGGTATTGCCAATGAATGACGAATCGATGGCAAACACGGTTAGTGCAATACTTTTTGGAAACTCGACCAAATCTCAGCAAATCATTATCTTGCTCTATTTCGAAGATATATTAGAGCAGCGGGTGAAAGAAATTACGATTTTCCTAAGAAACCGTCGTGTCGTGAAAAACAGGGGTGACTCGAAATTTAGAACTATGAAATTTGATGTGGGACCTAACAATTTGATGGCTCCATATTTTGCTAAAGAATGGCGACGCATGCGTGAGACAGGATTGGACCAGATTTGGAGCAAGGTGTATCAGATTGCGACATTTTTTCGAATTCATGATAGACGTTTGGGGGGACGGAAAAATTTTGAGGCTATACAGCATTTGTTTTGGAACCGGAAGGATGGAGTCACGTTTCATGAGGAAACCCCGGTTTCTTTGAAATTAGTTGGACCCATTTTTGGATTTTGTGCAGTTATCATGGCCTCTGCGATGGTAGAATTTTTGATGGAATGTAGGAAATTTATCGTTCAACTAGTCATGCCAGGAGTGATTTATTTGAGAAAAATGTATCAAGCTTTGATGGATTTCAAATTTCGCAAAGGGAGAACAGCGGAAGTTGTGAGAGGTAATGAAGGATGGAAAATTAAACGATGTCTCGAAAATTGGTTGAAATAAATTACTGTGGAATTAAATAATCGGCAGAGACTGGGTCAAATGTAATGATAAGATTAATTTATTTGTCAAATGAGATGCTGAAAATTTCATGGAGGGTGTACCTTTTTAAAAAGTACTAATTTGTAATACCTCGTAATTGGTGGAGTTTTGTAACTAGTAAGTGGACTAAAGTTGTGGGTGAAATTTAAATACATAATAAATATAATAGTTGACAGTGTTGCAAGTGGTGTAAATCACTACAGTGGGAAAAGGTGGGAAGAAATACACTTTTTCCCACCCACAAAAAAAATTAGTGGGAAATGGGGAAAAGCGGGAAAAAGTTAATTCTTATTCATATTACATCATATGCCTCAATTGTATACCGTTAGGTGACGTTAGGTGGTGGAAATAAATAATTTCCAAGCATAGTGATTCAATATGTTTTTGTAAATATTATACCGGCTTTAATTTAGAATTAAACATCATTCAGCTTCAAACATTTATTTACTTGTACTAAAGGTTAAAGAAAATATAAACTTGAAACATATGCGACCTAGGTATTTAATTATGCATACTTCGATGAAAGGAGTGGGGCGTCACAAATTTTAAATCTAGAATAAAATATATATTTTCAATCCGTAGGACACATGTTTGTGTGCTACGGGTTGTATATACATACAGTGTACATGATTTATACATTTTGGCATAAGGAAGTCAGACGAGAAGTGCTGCGAAAACGTCTATTTCTACATATAACGATAGGATTTCCTGGCCTGAACTTGCAAAAATTTGCAATGCAAACAAAGCAATGGATGAAATTGAGAAAGATATTAGTGATTTTGAAAAAATTCTAAAATCGAGTTCAAATTTAATTTCTGTCGAGGCCACAAGATTTTCCTGGCTCTTTGCAAGTCGACGAGAATAGTTGTGAGTGAGACAGGATCAGATTTCTCTTTTAACTACCAAAGTAACATGATCTAATATTTTATGCCTGTGTCATGCATAGTTTTGGAGAATGCAAGTTTCTCATGCACATTCTTGGCTTTGAAGGGTTTTCATGTGTTTCTCCATACAAATTTCTCCATGCAAATTATGTTTCTCCATCATTGTAGTGATGAGATTTCTTGTAATTATCTTTTACAAGGAGTGACGCACCGCGTGAGAGGAAAGGGATAGAGGGAGAAATTGGTCTTGAAATTGGGACGTCCCCACTCAAAGGCGTACCCTGGTGGATGGGATGTTTATTTAGAATGAGTTTGACACGAAAAAAAATATTTTCCGAGAATGTGCAGATACGTCGGGGAGGAAATAGGAATGATTCATGTATTTAAAAATTGTGATTTGTACATATTTCTACACTTAGTTCATTAGAAGATAAGTATGGAATGAGTAAATGTTAAATTTGGAAAAACGTAGATTTGTCCTGTCCGACTATAGGCGGTGATAAATTAGCTGATAAGATTTACATGACTGAGCAACACCATGTTCATGGAATTCGAGATAAGATTTTTTTACTGGGTTATGCACAACCGGCATTAATTGCAGGACGAAATGAAGTTTGTGTCGGTGTCGGAAATTATCACCAACAACGTGTGCAAGATAGCGAAAAAATTTTCCAGCGTGGAAGAGGCGGTGACGGTGTCTCGCAAAATAAAGTCACATCTGATCCACTGAACATATTACGTAATTCTTGGTGCCAGTCATACACTGGGTGTTGCCTGGGTCAGGCAGCCTGGCTGACATTAATTCTGCAGCTACGAAGTGCCTTTGTTTGGATATTTTAAAAAATGACAAGTTTTAAGGAGGAAGTGACCCTTTTGGAAAAATGTATAGCGACCTGCCTTCCCGGAAAGGAGGCCGACGTGAGGGTGAAACTGTGTCGAAAAACGGTCGAAATTGGGTGCCACTCCGACATATTGCGAAAGTCTGACGTGCTTTCGAACTGGCTCGGAAAGAGGAAGGAGGCGACGAATGTTTCCATGGATGTGGGACATTTGGACACGGCGACCTTTTTGAGGGTGCTATTTGTGAGTTATTTTATTGATTTTTTTGTATTCGGTAGGGTTAATAAATCCTGGAATTTAGCGTACTCCACCAATTTCCACTTGAGCTAAAATGACAGAGATTGTGGACCGGGTTCTTATTTTATGAACGTTCTACCTGACTGATGAATAAATCAAGAATTTCTTGAATTATGTATATTGTACTTTCGTATAATTCATTAATGAATAGTTTTTAGTGGACAAATATTTTTAACAGAAATTTTGAAATAAATCTCATTTTTTTCAGTTTTTGTACACCGGGAAAGTCCGGGCAGGTCTGGGTGCCGTGGAGAAGATGTATCACGACCTGGTCTGCATGTACCTCAAGATTCCCCTCGACGCGGAAGGGTTTCTGGCCGTGGTGGAGTGGGAGGAGGACCGATGGTGTGATTTGGCGTTGGAAGTCACGCCGGAGAGGGAGGGCATGGTGCCCGTGATTTCGCAACTAATGTGCACGTAAGATCTTTTTTGATTATGTTGAGCATTAAGTCAGGATTTTTTAAAAATGACTACGAGTCACTATTCTGTTGGGATTATGCATGATCGGGGGAGAAATCATTTTTTGGGGGCTATCAGGAATGTGAAAGGGAGAAAGGCTGTGATGATGGGGTGTATCCATAACTTGCTGTGATTAAATTGTTTGAAAAATCATATTTAACGCATAATTTATTTATTTCCACTGGTTAGAAGACATTGTCCCCCGAAGTTATAATCTTCTAATCCATGATGTGAAGAAGAATTCATCGAAAAGTGCCCCTAAATTTTTTTTAGTGAAGATTCACCCCCTTTGTCTTTACGTATGTTTCTACCCGCCAATCTAGTAATAATTATCGTTAAGTAAATAATTAGTATAAAAAATTGGTGTGAGTTATGTATACCCATGGAGAAATTCTGTACATAAATCCAGTTTGCTAATTTAACGTTTTTTTATCATTCGCGACAGGTTTAAGCATGCGCATTGCCTACCAAGGAACAAGGGGACGGTGTCGTTGCCAACTTTGAAGAACGGGAAGCCTGGCATGGTCCTGACCCAGTCGGCCTTTAAGGACCACATCATTCAAACGGTGCACCCAATCCGGGGAGTCTCCTTCAATCGACTGAACCACTTCTGCGTGAACCACAACGGTCTGACCCTGGTTGGGTATGAGATGCATACGATCGTCATCCAGCTACCCCCACTGGAGAGGGGCGTGGCTTCGAATATTTGCGGATTCATTCAAGCCATTTGGCCCGGTGTGCATTTAATAATTTGCAACCCGCGCGGCCTCACGGTGGATGATGTTAGTCTTCATAAAAACACGGCGAGGTAAAGATATCCATGTTTTTGTTGAGATATGTAAATATGCGTATCTAATAGAAATTATCTATGAACGTTTTCTTGATTTTTTCACATCAATTAAAGGTTGACCTTAACGACCGGAGAAGTCACCGTGAAATCGGGCCAGATAAAATTCTACGTTACCGAAGGCACCCTGACCATCTGTGGGCGAGGCGTTGAGCTCCGAAATCTTGACCGTTTATCAATATTTTGCCACAAACTGGTCGTTGCTTCGACGCTATCCACGAAAAACTTGAACATTGTCACCGGCCCGAACATCGTAGAAGTTGACTCGTTCGACGAAGGTGCGCATGATGACAATATGGCGCAAATTACCGAAATTCCGACAGCCTCGCCAACATTGTCGTTCGAAGTGTGGAAAACTGCGGCCATTTCGGTATTTCACGGCACAATTGGGGTCACAGGAGAGGGAGCGAATAATGGGAGAATTTCATCAAATACGTTAGATCTCGATGTGTCGGGGATTTTAGAAAATTCAAAAACTGCAACAATTTGTGCAAATTTGGAGGCAAAATTGGTAGCAAAACATTGTGAAAACGGTGGGAGAATAGAATGCGATGGGAAGTTGAGAGGGATTTTTGATACTTACCGAACCACACAAGGATCCACTGTGGATTGCAAGGATACAAAATTTGTTTGCAGAAATTATGAAGTGGATGGGGATTTCTGCGGAAGTTTGGATATTGAGGCGGTTTTATTTGAAAATCACTCGAGCATGACGTGTGAAGGGGTTAAGGTGAGGGCGGAACAAGTGAGGAATAAAGGGAGAATTAAGAGTGAAGATTTTGACGTGGTATCGACCAAAATGGAAAATGAGAAAGGTATGTACCCAGGTGAAGGAAATGGAAGAATTTTGGAGTTTTAATTTCATGGATCTTTTACAGATGGCTTAATTTCTTCCACAAATTTCAACATCAGGCTAAATGGAGAAGAATCAAAATTTGAGAATGCGGGGAAAATTGTTTCGAAAGTGGTTACTCTCAACACGGAAAAGTTTGAGAACATTACATCAGGAAGGATGGAGTGTGGGCAGATTCAGTTAACCACGATGCACATGGGTAACAATGGGTCGATTAAGAGTGAAGATTTTGATTTAAATTCAGTCACTGCGGTTAATGGAGGAGGTAGATTCATGTAGCTCATTAATTCTGTAAGCGAAATCTGCGAAAATATAATTTAAATTTAAATAATCTTAGATGGGCTACTTATTTCTTCAAAACATCTGACCGTCCAACTCTCCGGGCTTGAGTCCAGCTTCCAAAATTTTGGGAAAGTGGTTGCAAAAAAAGTTTCGGCGTCCACCAACAAATTTGTGAATTCTACAAACGCTACGTTTTATTCTGAAGGCGATTGTTCCGTAAATTTTGGAGATGTTGGAAATGCAACATTTGAAAATATGGGAACCGTCGAGCTCCACGGGATATGTGACTTGACCACTAAAGAATTTTCCAATAAGAACAAATTCTATGGGAATGACGTCAAAATTAAAGGCGAGAAATGGCACAATGGAAACCGCGCTATATTTCATTCCTCGCAGTTTGCCCGTGCTGCGGTGTCCTCTACTTTCGAGAATTTTGGGAAATGCACGTCCGCAAATGTATTCAAGGTTGAGGCGAACCATGTCACAAACTCTGGATTAATAGGGGGAAAAGAAGTAGACCTGGCGGGTTCATCGGGAATCAAAAACGGCGGTGTTTTCCAAGCCGAGGACGAAATTAAGCTAGCCTCGAAAGTTTATGAGGATACTGCAAATTCAGAAATATCCGCGAGTCGTGTGTCCATAAATTGTGGAGAGACTACAGTTATGGGTTCAGTGTCAGGCGAAATAATGAGAGTGGCGGGAGAGACTTGCAAACTGGAGCGGGGTTCAAGAATTCGCGTAGAAAACGGGGATTACGATGTAAGTAAGGAACTCGTTTTTAATTCTCCGCCTGAACAGAATACTTTGAAAATTCGGGGTAGCGGGAAAATTAGGAATCTTGCCGGGATTTCCGCCCAATCTGGAGATATTGAGAATACAGCAGAGTTTCGAAATATTGCGCCGCTGTTAATCGAAGACTTGTCTTTGGTCACGGACGTGTTTGAGAATTTGGGCGGCGCGATTGTGGAAGGCGGGAAAACCTCTGTGTCCGCTAAGAAATTTAATAACCAAGGGATGATAAATGGCACTTCGACGTGCACCATTACCTCGGAGGTTGTTTCAAACGCTGGAAAGTCAATAATTCATGGGGGAGTTTTACATATAAGATCGAAAGTCGTAGAAAACCCGCGACATGGCGTAATCGCGGCACGGGACGGGATTAAGGCGGAAATTGACGAATTCTTTAACAGAGAAGATGCTGTCTTCTATTCGGGAGGGTTCCTGGACTTTGGCGGATATTCGAACTCACATTGTCAAAATTTTGAAAATATTTCTGGAATAGTGGACATTAAGCGGGATGGGAACTTTTCTGTGAGAAATTTCCACCAGAAGAATCCCGCTTTCAGGACGGAATTGCGATTTGTGTCAAAATTCGGGATGATTGATGCTCAGAGTGGACAGAGAATAAATATTAGCACGAGTGATAAACCATATCCGGAACTACATAAGTTTTCGGGCGGTCGCCGATTTTTTAGATTCGGTAGAAGGGTATTAGTTCCAGAGAGCTGGGTTCCATTTAAAGACTACACTTCTTACAAGTTCAATCGATCCATTAGCCAAACGCACATCGTGGAAACGTCCCCCGCTAAAATTTATATCGGCGGGAGACTTACTTTGTCCTCAGAAACCGTTCTGACAAATGACAAGTCGCACATTTTCTCGCAAAGCATGGTTGGATCGCTAGGAGAACTAATAAATTTGGATGAATACGGAATTAAAAGGATAGTTGACGGTGGACATTCGCAATCTAGTTGGATGGAGACACACAGGGGAGGAAGAAAATATAGGATTGCGGGACCCAAGAAACGGAAAAGGGTTCGAGAATACAGCAGTATTGCAGGCTACAATCCTCCCGCTGTGGATCAACCAGTGCAACTACAAGCATATACGTGTATGTTGGAGGATACCCCACCAGAAGTGGGCAGCCAGGCGGGAATTCAAACTTTAATGGGGGAATATCGAACTTCGAACTTAGTTTCGTACAATGTTCGAAGAAACGCGGGAATAATTCGATATCAGAAAATATCGTCGGAACATTACTTCGATGTTGGGACACTGATAAATCACAGATTTATGTTTGAGATCGCGGGGAACAATACTTTTTTACGAGTGGACGAGCGACTTATTACCCCGAGGCAAAGCGAGATGGAGATAACGATTTCGGGGATGTTGGGTGAGTTGGGAGTTTCAAATCCGCTCAGATTGCCGATAATTTTGGAGCAGAATATCGTTCGCAACCAGCTGATCGAGATGGTTGGAGCGATTTTGCTAACTTCTTTTAACGACGAGGATTCCCAATATGTGACCTTGGCCAGGAATGGATTCAAATTTTCCGCCAAATTTAACATTTTGTCAGGAGCGGAACTATCATCCGAACATCTGGAACGCCTGGAGGAAAGTATTATCTGGTTTGTGTGGAGGAAAATCCAAACGCCAAATAAGGACTTGAAGACGGCCCTTTTCCCGCAAGTATACCTCCTGGAAAGAAAATCATACCAGAACCCGGCGGGAAATAGTATTATCTCGACCAACAAGATGGATTTGATTATAGAGTCCGTCACAAATTGCGGAGTACTTTTCGCTAATGACATGAAACTAAGTGCGGGATCATTTCTTAACGATGAAGGTACCGTTGCGTCCGGGGAAAAAGGAATGGATATTCTTGTTCAATCCCAATTCACCAATTTAAGCGGGAATTTGATGGGTAGAGGGGGCAAAATGCGGCTAGAAACTGTCGATGGTGATATCGTAAACGAGACGAAAGTAATGCCAGGGGGATCAAACTTGGGGGAAACTGCAACAATCTACATGCAAGATGGCGACCTGGAAATGAAGTCCGGGCGGGATTTTATTAGCAAGGCTGCCCAGTTTGGCAATAGCGGGGAAGGTGAGACGAGAATTGGGGCGAAAAGAGACATCAATCTTGGCGCGGTTGGGCTCCATAAATCACAACGAATCGTTTGGGACGAAAATTCGAACATGTCGGAAGAATATAAGGATGAGGTGGGATCGGTTTTGAAAATGGGGGGTAATCTTCACCTTGACGCGATCGATGGTGACATAACTACAACCGGTATGAGGATGGAAGTCGGCAAAAAGTTGGGAATGGATGCAAATAACGTCAACATTTTGTCTGGCGAAGCTTCGTCAACGTTCGAGATTGAGCACACGTCCCGCCACGAGTTCACGTTTTCTTCGTCGACGGTCCACTCGAAGAAAACGGGTAGCCAGAAAAGAGCGAAGCCTTCTCAGATCGCGGCGAACGATTTTGTTGTCACGGCAAGGGACAGTTTGAAAACATCTGGTGCGGTGATCTGTGTGGAGAACGAGCTGATCGGAAAGGCGGGAAATTCAATCAGTCTTCTTCCCGCTGAAGAATCGTTCAAATCGTACACTTATAGGGACGCTACAACTGACGATATTTTTTCCGAAAGCAACACGATCACCGACAGAGGACGAGAAGGTGTCAGGAACAGACCAACCGTTCTGGATTCGGCGACAGGAAACGTAAGAATGACAGCGGGCGGGAAGTTTGAGCAGGTTGGGTCCCTTCAACAAGCCGCTCAGGGAACGGTTGCAGCTGCGGGATCCACGGTGAACATTCTACCCGCCGTAAATTCTGATCGGACTACGGAACATGTTTCCCATACGGAATCAGGTCTATTTTTCGGCGTCTCGAATCCCCTACTGGATGGGATAAGCAATTTAGAAATGTTGCGGTGGAATAGTGTTGCAATGGAATATCTGCGGATCAATTTGACGTCGACGTCGCTGGTCACACCCACCTGAAAGGGGGAATGATTTTTTGTCTAAATTCGGAAAATTCTTCCCTGGCAACGGGGACTCTGAGTTATGAGGACGTCGTAAACAAGTTCACCTACGACATGCGGTCAATCTCTGTCGGGGCATCGCTTGAAGCGGGGAAGAACAAAAAAAGCGGGAAAATGCAGCTTACCCCGGGCGCTTCAATGCCGCTCGTCCTGCACGGCGCGGACAGCGCGATAAGCCGGACGGAGAGTCACGTTGGAGGCAAGATTGAAATCAAGAAGCCCGAACTACAGAAGCAGTCTTTGACCAGACTTCAAGAATCTGTTCGACATTTGCAACCCTTAGGAAACGTTTTCGATGGAGAAAAATTGGCACGGCGGACCCAGATGGTGACCGCGTTTGCCAGTCAAGTCTCGACTTTTTTGTCAAATCGAGTAAAAAGCATTGATTTGAAGCGACAAGAGGTCGAAGTTCAGGAAGAAATTGTGAAAAAAGAGCCCAATGTTGAGAAGAAGTTTGCAGCTTTGCAGAAACTTTTGATATTGCGAGAATCTGCGGAAAAGGATAGAGCAATGTGGGGCCCGGGTGGAACTGGGAGGCAGATTTGTACCGCGTTGAGTGCCGCGTTTTGCGGGAATGTGGGGCAAATTGGAAGCTTGGCGGTGATTGGGCGAGAGGCAGGGATCAATTTTATCCAGGCCAGGGCGGTCAGCGAAATTGGGAGGATGGTCCGTGATCGGGGATTGATTGAAGGTCATCCACTTCATGTAGCGGCACACGCGTTACTTGCATTTGCGGGGGCGGCGGCTAGGCGGGAAAATCCGTTAGGACCGGTTATTGTGGCGGGAGTGTCTTCAATTATTCCAGCAATGATTATGCGGGCACCGGATCCGCTAGAGTCTGAGCAGGTGGGGAAATATTTTAAATTTAAGTTAGCAAACGTTTATAACTGGCGGTATTTTGTAGGAAACTTTGTCGCGAAGGAATTTACTCGTGACGACAATTCTCGCCGCTGCAATTTTCTCCGGACAAAGCGAGAACGTTAATCTATCCTCGATCCTAAACACTGCGACGATCGCGCTGGATAATAATTTCCTCTCGTCGCGACAATTCGTCCAATTTAGGACGGAATTATCCATGGCGGGAACGATTTATGAGAAAACAGTCATTATCAAGAAATGGATTAAGCGGGGCGCTCACCAATTATACCATCTCGAAAAAGGTTTCGCCCATGGAATAATTGCGGCGGGGATTGACGAGGTGAAAGGGATGGTTGACCTAATTTCCGATATCGGAGGAGCATTGACACAAATACGGAAAGTGTTATCCGATCCGGAAATCAGGAGACGGATTGGTCACGAAATCGTGGCATCGCTCGAGGAGAAGTTAGGCAAGGTTGTTGACCTCTTCGAAAATGGAGGGGGCAATGATGACGCCTTCAAATTGGGAAAAGAATTAGGTCAGCTGACATTTCACGCGATATCACTTACTTCTGGGGTTGTCGGGGGGGCAAAGTTGGTGGTAAAATTGCCCACAACGTTCGGAAAACTGGGGAAGAAAGGGATTAAGCAGAGTTGGAATGTCGCTAAAAAGGGGGCATCGACCGCAAAGAGTAGCGTGCTGCCGTACATCAAAAACTTGGGGGAATTCATGCTGAACGTGGACCGCTGTGAGATGAGTATCTTGAAAAAGATGGAGCTTGCAAAATTTATCCAGAAGCAGAGCGTTTGGACGAAGGCGCAGTTTGGCGAATTTTTCGGTGAGCAGTTCCTCCGATCGAAGTTGGCCCGCCCGTTTTCCCCGCTTGAGATGATTGCGGTCCGCCAAACGCCCGGAGGTAAGGGGATCGACGCAGTTTACCGAATCGGCCGCGGGAAGAGTGCGGAGCTTCTGGTCGTCGAGTATAAATTTGGGACGGCGGGACTCAACATGACGAAGGATGGGCGGCAGATGTGCGACACTTGGGTGAGGAACAGGTTGCAAAAGGCGCTCCCGAATAATCCGCGGGAAGCGGCGAAACTATTGGAAGAGTTGGAGGCGGGAAGTTTGAAAAAGTTGTTGGTGAGGGTGAACGAATATGCGGATACGACGGTGCATATGTTGGACGGGAATGCGAGAAAGGTGGGGGTCATGTTTCCTAAATAATTCTTGTATTTTATCTAGATAGTGAATGGGTGGAATTTTGTTAATAAATATGTTACATTATTGATCTGCTCTAAAGACTGACTAACCAACTACCAGAAATTAAGACATTTCGTTCAAATCTGTCACATTAATGGACATCAGAGCGGTAATCGTGTAGTCGAGCACCGCCTCAAAGTAGGTGGGAAGCGTTGACCTCACACAATTAAAGTAGTTGTGTTGCGCAAATCCCGCGTAAATTCGTAAACTCCGTCGCGCTCGAATTAGTCTCCCTACGTACCTCTTATCGCGTGTAGTTGCTAGGATACGTCCCCACTTACGAATCAGGTTTGTTGAGTCGTCGTGAATAGCGATCATCATTGGGACAACTATCCGCACAATGGTGGGAATTATCAGGGATGACATTGGGAAGTAGATAAATTGTGGGAGGGGAATTACATCGTACATCTTGAGCGATATGAAATTATAGAGGATGCATAAAATAAATGAGTAGAAGAGTATAATAGCGACACAAGGGGCGGAAAAGGGGGACATGATGGTCAGAATTATTTGGCAAGCGGAGTATCTCGCCAGTAGCGGGAGACGGCGGTGTTCTTAAGGTTACCCGCTTTCTTGGATAGGGAAGAAATTGTGGAGGACATGAGATCCGCTGCTAAAGTGGGGAAGGAGATTAGCAAGGAGTAAACTCGAACGCAGAAAAAGCCCTCCCCGATCAGGCTGAGTTTTAAGGGGGTGAAGAAGTATGGAGCCAAGTGGCGCCATCTAGCGGGGATGAGGTAGCTTTCGGTAAGAGTGTATGGGTCGAGACCTAAGTAGATGCCGCAAATTGGGATGAGGAATCCGTACGGGGCGAACAGAATGGGGATGGTGTTTACTAGGATGGTGGTAAAAGGCGGGTTGTTTGATTTTGGAGAGGCGGTGGGAGTATCTGGCGAGAAAATGTGAAATTATGGTTTTTTAAGTGATGGGGTTAATTTGGAGATACAAATTTTTCAGTAATGCAGCCCTTAAAAATCTTATTACGAAATGGTTAGTAAAGCTTACGTACGGATTTCTTTCTGCAAGACGGCGAGACAGTTGAAAGCCTGTGCCGCGTTGCGGGTAAATGCCGCCGTGATGAAATCCAGTAAGGCGGACAGTCCGCCCAGAGAGAGGAGAAGGATGGAGAGGACCACTTCCGAGATGGTGAGATCTACCAAGCCCAAGATTTCGGAGAGGAGGAGAACAACCACGACGGAGTTGGACAGGAACAGAGTAAGGGTTAAGGCCATCCATGGAAGGAGAAGTTTCGGATCTTGGAAAGAAACAAGTTTTTGGCTCTGAATGTCCCACCCGAGGGGAAATGTTGGCATGAAGGCGAAACATTTGGAGAAAGTGTCGAGTGATTTCGGGAATTTTGGGAATTTTGGTGAAATTTTTGAATTGTACATGTTTCCCAGCGAATATTTGTCTTCTGTAGAGTTTGCCGAGCTGATTCTTCCTGAGTAAAGAATTGCCCAATGCGGGTAGTTTTATCTTTAAATTTTTCATGCTCAAATTAAATTTGTCTTGGATATAACAAAACCAAATTTCTTATAAGAATTTAAGTCGGAAAACGGTATCATATTCTGAATATGATATTCGGTTAGACTTATGAATTTAGTATTATTAAGTTCAGGTTAATATGTCTGGTAGATAGACTGGGAAATTAAATACGGCAATATTGCTTGATGCGCGAGGTTAATTTGATAGGAGCAGGTATCCTACCCCGGGTTTTCGATTTTAATAAGGGAACTACATGCTACAACTATTAAATTTAAGCACAAAAGTTCTCATTTTGCATATTTAATACTGCATTGAGTAATAAATTATTATCCTCCGTAATTATACATCGGACACCCAAAGTTAGTATTAATTATCATGAGTTTTACTTCTTAGTTTGCCCCAAGTGGGAGCAAAACCCCGACTACCCCGAAAACCCCGAAAACCCAGATCAACCCCGGGGTTTTAATAGCATAACCCCAAGGTTTTCCTTACCCTGGACTATTTGGTAACCAATAAGTTGGCAATTGGTTTCAGTTCGATTGCTGATTTAATATAACTCAAGAATATTTTTGTCAGGATGAGTAGATATTTACGTAAACATAATTATTATATTACATTAAATAAAATACATATTGGTATTCTTGAAAATGTTTATACTTAATATCGTTATACATAATCATAAAAGGTTTTAGAAATTGGAAAAGTTTTTAAAAAACTTTTAACTCTAAAAACTTTTTTTAGAGTTATCGAAGTTGACCATGTATTAGCATAGTCTGAGATATAAATTAATTCTTCAAGGGATAATGCTGCAGGGTCTAAATGTTTCTATACGAGGACATTTTTACAAACTTTCGAAAAATTTTTGCAATGTTTTTTTTCCTACACCAATAATTAGTATCGATTAATAAATCTTAACATGGAATTTTTAACAGGCAATTTTTTACAAAGTCAGCCCAGGTCAAAGTAGGGGCTTTATTAGTGGTATAGAATAAAGTATGTATAGTTAAACAAAGTTTTTTATGAGACCATTTGATACTCGTTTTAATTTATAGAAAAAATGAAATAAGTCGCGTTCAATAGTCAGTTTGCGTAGTGATAAGTATGTCATTCCAAAATTATACCACTTTGAATAAAATTTCGAATTTAATATTGTTTTGTAATATTTTAATAAACTTGTTAAAAATCATTTTAAAATTCGTAATTATTAAACTCCCAAATTTCCGAAATAATTACATGCAACGCGTATATGTATTAACGAGCGATAAATTTCTACATACATAATATCTGGAGGGTGATATTTGTGAGAAAACATAATGAGAAAAATTTTATTGGGACGAGGAGATAACGAAATATGCAAATCACGTTATAAGCAGAATTGCATCACTTCTGATAAACGTTTCCACTTGAACTTCAGCCCATCATGCCATCCCCACGCTATGCATTTGTAATGACCACGGAAACACGAGGGGACATTAACATTGTAGGATAGGCAGCGATTTAGTTAACATTGGGAGATGACACGGACATTGAAACGCCGACATTGCCCCCAACCTTCCGCGGGGAATGTGTATCTGCGTGCAAAACTGCGAAGTAATGAAATGAGCC
This sequence comes from Folsomia candida, assembly GCF_002217175.1. Taxonomy (NCBI): domain Eukaryota; kingdom Metazoa; phylum Arthropoda; class Collembola; order Entomobryomorpha; family Isotomidae; genus Folsomia; species Folsomia candida. Next base: position 116,743 of record NW_019091256.1, on the reverse strand, counting down.
GGCATTTGAGTGAAATGTACTCATATCGCACAAAACTCTTCTCATACCATTCAACAGTCATCTGTTTGTTGGAGAGGAAATGTAAAAAAAGGACAGGAAAAGCCGGATATTTTAATTTGTGATAAATTTCCAGAGTAAGTTTTCAGTTTTTGGTCATTAAATATATAAAAGTTACTTGTTAAGCGAGCTGAAAACTTGATATTTCATACAGTTCTACGTACACTTATAAATTTGCATAACTATAAATTTAAAAAATATGATCTTTAATCATAAAAGGTCTAAAATAATAAATAATAACGCTACGCACAATTTTGTGTAGATAATGTGAACAGTTTCCAAACTAGAAGAAATTTAGCGGCTACCTGGTTCTGGTAATGTTTCCATGTTTTTTTGGTGGAATTTGGTTAATTGTTAAAATTTGTGCAGGTTTTTAAGAGGAGGCAGCAAGTAGGAGAGTAGAATACGATTAATTTTCTCTGAATTATTTATATCTGAGTAAGAATGAATATTAGATTTGTAGAGGGATCAATATTATTGATTGATTATTGATTTATAATTTCCAGAATATGTTCACATTATTTGCCTTGTTGCCATGGAAATCCACAATTCTTCCCTACTCTGCCTTATTCGTCACGATATCCTTCGTCCTCTACTTGGTGTCAAAGCACATCCGGTACGATTTCGGGCGGGAATTTGTTCTCAACCTATTTTGCAGTATGCAAGGTCGAAAATCTCTCTGGGTCAGTGACCCCGCTTTGGCGCGCCGCCTCCTCTCCTCCTCCTCCTCGAAGGGGAGCGGGATCGAACAAATCCTGAGCACGAAGGCCTTCCTGCCCATAATTTCGCTAGAATCGGTGAACGGCGACCAGTGGGAGAGAATGAAGGAGAACTTCCTCACCCTGAAGACCCACCTGCCCCCGCTGGACGAACTGGCGAAGATAGCGGGAACCACGGCGGAGAGTTATTTGGAGAAGGAGGAAATCATAGATAGTCGGGCGCTGTCGAAATTAATTGTGGAAATTATGCAGACCTGGTTATTCGGGGATAGCGGGGAAGTTAGTGACGAGGTCATCGCAGCGATAGAGGAATGGCGAAAAGAAATCGCGATCAAGGGACGCGGCGGGGATGAAGTGAAGGCTTTAGCGGTGTCCTGGATTCAAGGGAAGATCCGCAGGAATAGAAAATATTTTGAAATATTTGGAGAAAAGTGGTTTACAGATGCGGAATACTGGTCGGACTGGCAATGGTTAAGTGCACATGCACTAAGATCGGCTTCACAGCGACTGACTCGCCTGAATTATAAGTAGAGATTAATTATGATTCTTAGTAATGAATTGACAAAAAAATATACCCTAAGTTGAACAGGTATACGACAGCCAAGAAATACGACCCATCAGTTTCAATCAGCCATTTCCCGGTCGAGTAAAATTTTTAGTTCTCAATGTCCATGCCCAGGTCGAGTGGCAAAGCCAAACTCTGCCGCAGCTCTGGCAGTCGAAGGCCAGATCGCCCGCTAGATGCTCTTATCTGGTTTTGCGCAAGGTCGACATAACCTGCGTGTCCTGGAATGTAAGGGAAGGGAACTTTTCCATACATGAGCAGAATTTACATAGCTTACTCTAGTCGCCAGCTTTGGCCATAAATGAATTCAAGCATCGACAGGTAATAGTCCCTGAAGAAATCTGACCATTGTACAAATCAGGCTAGACTGTGCTGAATTATGTATTGACGAAAACTGAAATATCTAATTTACATGAAAGAAATTTTAACACTAGAAATTTAACCTTATAAGCAATACTTTGAAAACTATGAGTGAATTTAATGACGTAAATTGACAGCTTTCCTGCCAAGCCAGGTCTTTCTGAATACATGTCCAAAAATGCTCTTAATGCCAATCTTGTAGCTAAGGACAACCATTGCAAACATTATTGATGCGGTTCAGTCATAAATTTTACCAGCAATGAAGAGCATCAGAGTGACTCCGCAGATACCGACATTGTTACCAAATTGGTAATACTATCTATCTATATAATATAGATAGATTGTATTACCAATCATGTAAGTAAACGATTTAATATATAGTCTATACATATGATAAAAATTGTATCAATAAATTTCCAAAAATTCTTCATTCCGAAATGAAAACCATTAGTTTTTCTGCCATAGATTGATAAATTCACTTTTAAGTAAATATTTCCATTAGTGATTATTCAGTAATACATATACACATCTTAAGAATATGTAAGTATAGGAGGCTTGCGTGATGGCGTGTTTGCGTTTTAAAAAATTGATATTAGTTTTCGAGTACATGCATGTTTTGAATACATGCAAAAAGAAGCGGGCTGACACGCAATTCTTAAGAACCTTAAAACTAATTTACTAAAAGGAAAGTCACAAAAATAAGCAATATTTCTTCCATCATGCACCATCCAATCAGTGTGAGCAAAACGGCGCCGTTTTGGGATAAAATTTATGCCGTTTTGCGGGATTGCCCTTTTGCCGGATTGCCTTTTTGTATGTTTTAACATAGAGCCCTAAAGGAAAACGGCACGGCAAGGGGATTTTACTCGGCAAAACGGTATGCTGGATTGCCGTTTTGCCACATTGCCGTTTTCGCGGAGTACACTGCATCCAATATTTAGAATATTCTCTATAGTTTCGTGTTTAATACATATGTTGAACTGAAAATGTTAACATGAACCCAAACATATTTCAATAACTAGGCTATTTCATAGTGCCCGTAGTACCAGCACCGGCCCAGTAAATGACGTTGTAAAAGTTTACATATTTATAAAAAATTACCCACTCCTCCCAATTCATATTCCATGCAGTCCTTTTCAGAAGGGCGTTCCATTATGGAACTTCTATACACTGGACAAATGTATGGAAGATAATAAAGAATTTCACTACAAATTATAAAGATATGTATGTAATCGTATTAATAAATTTTATTGTTATTTTCCGTATTAAAAGTATTAAATCGCAGAGTATTCATGATTACACATCAACGTAAAAAAAAGCTGACTACGCAGGAGTCGTACAAAACCTAACCTTACCGAAGAGAAAATTAGAGGAAAAAGTAATGTTAAAAATAATAAATCTCTTCCAGCTCTTTTCCGGCTGGAAGAGTCCCCAAGATTGAGGCGACATTTCCTCGCTGAGTGGCGAGAGAGATTCGCTGGCGTAGATAAGTGGTGGCATTGGGTTGCCCGGTCCTTGCCGCAATCCTTTGACCGATTTCCTTGATGAAGGAGAGACCCTCCTTTCCCCACACACCCGTTGTCTCCATTGCTACGGGCACAAAGAGGAATCTATCCTGGAGGAAGGCGTATTTTCTCCTCTTGGCATCTTCAGCCTTGTTGGCAGCCGCGCCCTGGTGGCGTATTGTATCAGGGAGATTGCTGGGAGCAAAAGTATCTGTACACGTGTAGTCCCAAACAAGAGACTTCCCCCTAGACCACGGGACGAGCGTCATGCCGTCTGGTTTCTTGCCGTCCTGGCGAGAACATCCGGGTGGTTCTCGGATGCAGGGGATTTCGGCGGATCGGAGGGCTCTGGCAATGACATCGTTGGCGTCCGCGTGGCGAGATTGACGACCACGACTACTTCGACAAGAGAGGCCATGGTGGCCTCGCGCAGTGACTTGCACCCCACATGGACACTTGTGGGGTTGGCAAATATCGCACCCCAGGCGAAGGGCGATGGCGATACGAAACGACTCGTCGGATAGATGGGTCCCAAGTTGTGGTGAGGGGAGAACATTGAGCCAGTCACCGGCATGGGGATCACGTAGGTCACGAAGACGAGCGGTGTCCTCAATCGTGGGTGCACTGACAAAAAGGTGGGACAGCGTGACATCGAGGATAGGACGCTCCCACGCTGATTGCATATCACGAATGGTATCTGAGGGGAGTTGTGGGGGGCCGAATGTTGACCATCGCTGTTCTCCCTCGGCGATGGCGGTGTCATTGCCATGGAGGTGACCGGGAAGGAGGAGCTCCACGTGAGGCAGGACGCTGTAGACGGACGCGAGAAAACACGGTATCGCCACGTCTACAGCGTGCCTGACCCCCAGGCCACCTTCCTTCACGGGGAGAGAGGACTGCATCCACGCAGCCTCGGAGAGAGAACAGTTGAGGATCCCTTCTAATGCGTCCCTCAGTGTCGCATCGTAGAGGGAGAGAGCCTCGAAATTTCGCCAAGTTGGGGCACAGCGGAGAAAGTAGATGAGACGAGGTATGGAGATAGAGGCACGGAGGAGGAAAAAACCAGAGTGGGAGGAAAGCTGGCGGAGACGTTGAGACAGAGTGGCAAGTTGTTGCGTCTTCGCTGCTAGGACCACTCCTATCGCTTGTTTGGTGAGTGGTGCTCCTAGCAGCATTGCCCCCTCCATAAACATGGGCTGAATCCCGGGGGCGACTTCTCCGAAACGTTGCAAAATGGTGTTGCTGGTGTCCAAATCTGCCCCCAAGATGCCCACTTCACACTTGTCAAGGTTGAGGTGAAGGCCCACTTCTTCACCCATCCTCGCAATAGTCGCTAGGGAGGCCAGAACCCTTTCCGGAGTGTCCGCAATGGTTCCATCGTCGAGATACCAGACGTTGAACTCGGCGTCCATGGCCTCATGGACGCCATGGGTTGTAGGACTAAAGAAAATAGGGACGGTCCTAAAGGGTCTCCCTGCTGACAGCCTAGGAGTGAAGGGATGGAGATTGTCCCGTAGTAGAGGCTTGATGGCGCCGCGTAGCACTGGGAGACGAAACTGAATATTGAGGGAAAGTGTTCTTTTACGGCGTGGAGAAGCGTGTCCCGTCGTACCTCATTGAAGGCGTTCCTAAAATCAATCTTAAGGAAGGCTTTGGGGGCGTCATGGGCGTGGTTCCATTATGTGCGGGCAGCGTGAGCCCCTATCTCCGCACCACCCTTGATGCCCACTCCTAACTGATGTGGGGAGAATTGTTGGATAAGTTGGGGGGTAATCCTGGCGACAACGACTTTAGCGGCGAGGCGACGCCAAGTATTCCCAACCGCGATGGGCCTGATACCCCCTGTCTTCTTCTTCAACGCGGTGAGGGAAGCCCCGTAGAGAATAGGGCAAATGGTCGGGGGAACTCCTCCATCCATGATGAGGTTGAGGAAAGCCGTGATGGCTTTGATGAGGTCCTCCCCCACCTCCCCCTGGTTACACCCAACCAGATCTTTTAGAATTTGTGGCCTCATTCCATCTAATCCCCCCGCCGACCCAGGAGGGAATGTAGAGATAGCCTTGCTAGCTTCCAAATTCAGCATGGGAGGAATTTCTTGATTTTCTGGTGGCCTAGGAAGGTTGATTGGTTGTGGGTGTTGAGGATGTTTTGCAATAAGGGCCGCGAAGGTGACGTCGTCGTTGGGGGCGATGGTGTCGTCTGAACAGGCGAGTCGTATGGCACCACGTATATCACCATCGGCGAGTTTTGCTTCAACTTTACGGGCCACATCGTCTTTGGGAGGTTTTCTTGATGGTGGGCGTGGTAATAGTGGTTGCGGTGTGGAAAAATCGGCATCCCATGTCGCCACATGATTCTTGACCCATGTCGTCAAATTCTTCACCTGGTCCGACTTCTGGGGGACAGGAAGGATGGCGTAGGAAAAGAGGAGTAAGTTTCTCCAGCTTTCGTCACTTTCCCCCGAAGTGACTTCATTTAGAATTCTCGTGAGGGATTGGGCAACAACCATGCGAGCCCCTCTTGGCACTCTCCGTAACGTGGGCGTGGTGGTTCGGAGACGTGAGAGAATTTCTCCCCAGTCTGGTTGTGGTGGTGGTGCTGAGGTTGTGGCGTCCACCCATCGGATGCCAGTGTATATTCGAAGAGCAGTGACGTCGGGGAATATTTCTTTAATGTATTTTTCAAGGGTGGCTTCCGCCACACCACCCTCCCCCGATTCGATTGCGAAGATTGAGTAGCGGCACAAAACATCCACTTTTCTAATGTTAGCGTTGGGTTCAGCGACGAGGGTTTGCTGAATCCACCGTCGAGCCGAAGCACAAGTGTCCTTTTTTGTAACATTTGGCGATGAGGGCGATACAGAATTGCGACGACGTTGCGGAGGTAAGGCGAGTGTTGATGTGTTCAAAGGCGGGGGGTCGTCGACAATAGGAACGAGTGACACTAGCGGAGCACTTGTAGAGGGTTCCTCCTCCCTGTATCCGAGCGCAGATGCAATGCGGCCTACTAACGACCGGCGTGGACGACCTCGCAGTCGTGGTGTTGTGGGGATGTCGGGCGGCTCCGCGAAGATTTCTTCTAGCAACGACATATCGGTCCTGTAGTGTGCTCTGGGGGCGAAGAGGGTCCAATTGGGCCCACCCAGATAAAAAATAAATAATTAGTCAAATATTAAAAAAAAAATATTATAAAGTATATAATTCTCGGGCGTCCGCCATAAATTACCTACCTTAGAAAGATCCCTAATCCGTAATGTGATTTAAATTATTTGGCTCTGTAAACTTAAAAATGGTGGTAAACATGTATTAAGGACTACGCATTAACCCACCCTAGCCTTGCGTGTCACGCTTAATACGAAGCACAAATTCACAAATCTCAAATTGCAACCGAACAATACTACAAAACATTATATTGCATAATTTTCCACGACAAAAGAGGACTAGAATAAAACAAACGCGTTTTCAGTTCGTATCTTCCAGACACAGATATTTAGTAACCTCAAGTGTAGAGGGAGATCCCGAACATTGACAAGAATTACATTTCGTCATGAAATTAGTGGGAAAATTCGCTGAATTTATTTGAATTAAGATTGGGTGGGCTTGAATCAAACAAACATTACTTATTATACATTGATGATACTCTACGGTTGACGGGTTATCTTAAAAATATATATAAAATATCTATTAAATTATTCAAAGTTAACTTACAAAATGTTTGACTGATCGCTTGACACGAAAGGCATTCGGTCACGAACAGTAATACATAGAGACGGCTATCACAGTTACATATTCCGTATGATTCTATGGACAAGGTTTGGACTAGATTTTACAGGTATCTGAAGGTTTTAGGTTTTCGTATTTATTATACTAAACAGCCTCTAGGGGCAAATTAGAAACGTGGTATACCTCATTAGAGCCAAGTCTGAGAACAACAAATCAGGTGAATATCTCCTTTCGAATTTGCCACACGCAAGAAACGATCTTCAGTCGAGATCAACAAATGTACATACTTACTAGGTTGTTTTGTGGTGCCCGTGGCACCAGGTACGATCGTCACAATGACGGGTCCTTTCCTATATCAAAATTTAGTCACGCTTAAACTAATTGTGGGATTTCATATTTCCCCCTAATCGCTACCATTTTATAGCTTGTTGCATAAACTGGCCATATGTATTAAAGACTGCCCCATAAGGCGGACCCAGACGCATATGGTCCGCGTCAGCGTCCGCCTCTTAGGGCAGCCTCTCTTGTCTAGCGAGTGTTGAGTACACAGGCCACATATATTGAAGGAGGTGGACCTGTGAGGTGAACTTGAACGTGAACACTATGCTACATCGTTCACATTCACCTAACCTTCTCTAGCTAGTTTTGCGTACACAGGCTAATTGTGTTGAAAGCAGCCCTATGAAGCGGACGCGAACGCAGACCCTACGGGTTCGCGTCTGCCTCATAGGGCAGCCCTCAGTATCTAGCGAGTTTTGCAGAAATGCACATGAGGGAAATTCCTATCCCTCAATGCAGGGATAAAACATTGAAGGGATCCGTTACCAACGGACAAAGCTGGGTAAATATATAAGTTAATGTGTTTCAATGACGAATAGCTTGCTCTGGAAACAATTCAAGATATTCTGGGAAAAGGCTAAGGTATTATAAAAAAATGTGTATTTGATAAAACCAATCGGTACTGGGGTAAATTAAAGCTGCGAAAATATGGGTTGCTTATTAGCTTTATATTCACCAAAAACTAAAGCCTTTTTGTATTTACTACAAAAAGCATAGCAGACAATAATATGCAAGGGCCATAATAGTGCAGAATATCTGATGAAATTGAAGGTCTTAAAAACGCCACAGTTATAAGTGGTAGGTAGACGACTTGCGCCAAATTTATTGTCCTCAGATGAGATATCTGAATATTGCATTTGAACCTAGCGGCTAACCGAGTTCTCTGTTATAAAAAATCTGCATCCATTAATTAAGGAATTTTCTCGGGCTAAGGTGACACCATCATTTGTAATCCGGCCTTTGTCGGCAATTAGCCTTTAAGTCGGCAATTAGCCTTTAATGTGCTACCGCCGCTGGTCGGGCTGTCTCCCCATGGAACAATTTTATATCTTGCTGATATCATAATGATAAAAAAATGATGACCTCTGTATATCCTGAGGATATCAATTCATGTCCGTGTATGTCCTCTGCGGATCGCTATTTCGCGACTTTTGATATCGCCTGGATGCTCTTGTAGACATCGTAGCGATGTCATTTAATGACACGGATTCGAGCTCCATTGGATATCCTTGATATATCTCATTCATATCAGTTAATGATGTCATATTGATGTCGTAATGATATCTAATTATGTAATAGCTTTTATCACATACCTTTTATTCAGCTTTTAAATATCAATTAATTATTAACTAATTAATGATTACAATAAACAAAATCAACAACATTAGTAAACAAATTTACGCTGAACTATTCTTTTTTGTTTTGAGTCGATCACTGGCGTGCTGGAACCACGAAATCATAGCTTTAGAAATTTCCTTCTCGGTCACGTCAGGAATTTTATCCATCGCTGAATCTATTAACAAATTAATAAGTGTAATCGATTAGTGAGTAGAATGACTTATTTTGATTAGATAGATAGATTAATTCTTCAACAACTTACCCGACATCACTTTGAAGCTAACCGTGGCTGAGAAATTGTAATTTCCCTTGTATCCTTTGAGACTAATGTCAAGGGCCAGTTTATCGGTAAATAACTTTTTCAGCATTCCACTGACGACTTCAGGAACCTTACCCCCTACTCCACATACTAAATGGCATTTCTGCAAAGGAATAGAAACACTCAGATTAAATGTATATATTTAATTTTACAAATATAAATGAACTTACCAATTTTAACTGCAACTCATCATTATTAAGTAAGGACTCGTCAAAGGTAGTAAACTCATCCAATTTCTCAAAAGGATTCTTAATTATTGGTGGGCCCTTTGGAGCAGAATCTTTGGTTAGGATATTGTCCAGCTTCTTATCGATGTTATTTAACGTGATTTTGATGTTGGAGACATCTTGAAGCAACTTATTCCATTGTTCTGTAGTGAATATCAATGCATAATTAATAAATCGGTAAAATATTAATACTAGAACATTTTAGAAATTCCTAAATATTACCAGCCTGAATATTTGTAACGAAAATGGGTGTTGACGTGTCAGAAATCGTCCACTCCAGTCCTCCAATTGCATTATGGGAAACTTGATTATATTCTACGTCCACTCGCAAAGGTGCAGGAACAACTGTATTGATGGCTGGTGGCGTATCTGCAATAAACAATTGTTTATTAACTCACAAATACCTCTGAATACAAAGTTGTAAATATTCGCACCTTCATTTAAAAGTGACGAGGTGCCACCCCCATCTCCAAAAGAACTCGTTTGTCCTCCTGCCGGTAGATCGGCGTCAGGACCGATATGTTCAGCTTCTAAATAAAAAGTTATCACGGGACCAAGCTTATTAGTTAAATAACCATTAATAATTATTAATTACCTGGTAGATTTAGTAATGGCATCGGAGGGAGAGTGGACATGTCGGCTGAATTTACATTTGAGGATCCAATTGGCCGAACAACTTTAGCTACAGCAATATAAATGGTTATAAAAGTTGACTATTGTAAATAAAAATATAATTATATTTAATGTCACCTTTTTTAACAACTCTCTCGTTCTCAGAATCGTCACTATCTCCGTCACTTCCAACTGGCATTGGTGGTTGTCGGATTCTCGCTCTCTTATTTGGTAGGTCATTATTTTCAGCGCCTGATAAATCCGACGTTTGTTCAGCAGCAACTATTTTTTTACGAGCCTCATCATAAGTTTCTAAATTGAAATCCAATTAAATAAATAAATAAAAATAAATCAGCCTATCCAATCAGTCTTTAGTAAATGAAACCAACCATAAGCATGCAGGATTCTTGCATCATATCTTGGATAAGTTTGTTTAGGAGGCTTCCCTGACTTGACAATTGTGGCTGCATCTTTTCCTTTTGGCCAAGCCGACTTCCCTTCATGGAAGTAAGACCTTGGTACAATCGCCACCCAGGCAGTTCCGGCATCCGTCATCTCCACAATATAGAACATTCTGGGTAACTAAAGACGAGACAGAATAAAAATAATTAAGTAAATTAAAACATTCAAACATGTGTACATATGTACATTCAAACATGTACATATCTACCCTTCAAAATTGATGAATCAATGGGAAAACGGCCGATCCACCGGAAGTGGGAAACACCTGGCACTTGTACAAAATATCCGTTGTGGAAATTTTGCTGAGTTCGTAGTCTGGTTCACCAGCAACAAAAATCTGAATAAGTTTTGACGAGCACGGTTCAGTAAAAAGCGATCGAAGGTTTTGATATTTGTAGCCAATTAAAATAATCACTTCACTGCTAACTATTTGTAATATATTTACTACTCGAAAGAGAATGTTTTCCGGTAAAGTTTCGGTAAAGTTTGCAATTTATTTTAAAGTTTAAGCTGCTGAAAGTCGTAAATTGACGGAAACTACCTATAATATTTCCTGTAAGTGGACCGACTGAGTGTTCGTTGGAGAGGCACGAGGAGCTGACTTGGTTAAACTCCAACTTTAAATCTTTCTCCAGTAGCCGGCGCTTGAGCTGTTGTAGGGGTAAATTGGGAGTACGAACAAGTTTTCTTAAAGATCCCAACTTGTTCTCAAATTTAAATGCACTGAACTTATCCAAGATTCCAAACCTTTTTACATCTTCCGTCAAGTGAACAAGTCCATGAATATTATATGAAACCCTATCTTCACCATATATCGATTTAAAACCTTGCACAAAATATACTAGTAATGATTTTGCATAGCTATTGTGGCTGACATGAAGTTCCGATGAGCATAAGATACGGATAGCAATCGATAAGCTTAAAAATAGTCTGTAGTTGTCACTGGAAATTATTTTCTTTAATATGGTCGGACCCGTGTACAGCAGAAAATGTCTGAATTCCGTTGCTTTCCATCTATCAATTTCTTCCAGTGGCCTCGGTTTTCTTGAAAATTCAGATGGAGTAAATTTACGACTCTCCTTTAGTTTTTCTGAAATTTTTGATATTTGAAAACTTGAAAGTTTTTGATCTTTAGGCTTTCCGGTAGTCCATAATTTAAGTAGCTTTTTTACAACTCCAAGGCAGACAAGATGCATATAGTCGATTGGGAAGCCATTTATCATGTCAAATCTTGAAATTTCTGTCAAGCATGTTGTGGAAGTATGATGGTCTGTGTCTTTGAGGTTTCGGAAGTCAGAATCGCTCCGCAAGGCCTTATTAGTATCGAAATAACTCATTCGACGATTAATACTCTTTCCCACCACGTAACACTTATCACAGCCATGATATCCATTATGTCCTTTAATCGCTTTAATGAATGATTTTGCTGGAGCATCGCACACTGTACTTCTAATTTACAACTTGTATGAATCAGTTCAATTAGCTCACGAATAAACTTTTGAAGGTAATTGTCAACACTTTCAGGTTTCTTGCTACCACAGTACGCTCCGATTACAAATGGCTTACATTCTAATCCACAAAAATATCCTAGAATTGGCCAAAATGCTAATTGGCAACTTTTATAAATTTGGAGTCCATCAATATTTACTTGTAGTTGTAAACTGGTTAAATTTGGGCGAAGTTGAAGTATTTGTCTGACATAAGGAGTTAACCCAAAATGCACATATTCACCCGGTGGAACTATTTCGGTAGGTACACAAATATCTAATTGTTTAATAAGTGTTCTGCTATCAGCTGGGAATATAGAAAAACAATCGTGAACCTTTAAAATTTTCAAAAGCGCTGTTAGTTGAGTGTGATTCACAGAGTGTTCGAATGCCAACGATTTCAAATTCTCCAAAATTGATGTAGCACTCGCATCTGGGGGTCGTTGAATTACTTCCGCTTGATCACTATCATCACTACTAAATTCAGGAGTAATGTCGTCGAAACTTTCAGAAGCACTTGAACCAGAAATATTATATGTTTCCTGACCTCCATGATATTCTAAAACTATGGCGGGTTGTATTAAAGTGGGGGGTGGCGGTTGGCGAAATGTATTAATGGATACTTTTTTAAATTCTTGTTTAGCACGTTGTAATATACGTCTCTTTCCTACAACGGTTTTTCGCATTATTAATGAGACCGGAAATATAGAATATTATCTACTACAGAAAAATTAATTGGAATGGTGCAATACCCCGCACCCGATTACAAAGTTGGGTTGTTTTGATGTCAGAAACACGTCATAAATCTGATATCAGCTGAAGATGTGATTCTGATATCATTAGTTTGTCTTTTTAATGATATCATCAGCAAGTCAGTTAAGTGACACATTTAGGATATCATGACGTCACACATGTCTGCTATAGATATCCTATGGACATCAATGTGATATCCTTAACTAGATATCAGTCGACGTCTTAAAATGACATGTGGAAGATATCAGAATGATATTCTATGTTTCATGGGTCTATTTATGAGTAGTTCGGCCACCCCACAAAGTACATACAGTAGTACAATCCGGCCTTAAATAACATTAATCCATCTATTTGGTGCTTACCTTCCTAGTTGCCATGTACATATATGAATTTCACTTTAATTACTTTAGAAGGCCTCCAAATATTTGACACGACAACCATTCTGTCACGAACCTTCGCCATCACAACTCCACACTAGCAAACCTTTTAAATTAATTTCTAAAAGAATCATAAGTTTCCAAAATATTACTATCAATATAACTCCCTCATGTATCCTATTCTGTATTTAGTATTCTTATTTTCCCCAACCATCGCAACATCCAATCCACTACCCGTCATGCCCAGAATTGGACTTTGGTTCGAATCCGGCACAATTGATCTCGTCGCCTCTACTGAATTCCTAATCTCTCCAGCGTATCACAAGTTCAAACTGCACTTTCCAAACTCTCCATTCCTTCTGAATGTTGTCCCGCTCGCTTTCACTCTCAAATTTCCCGAACCTTTCTCCCTTTCCCGACTAAGGAAACCATGGCTCACAGTACTCATCATCGATTCGTTCCAAAATCAGTTAAATGCTTTTACCTGGAAGTTGTCTCGTTTTTATCAGCAGAAGACCATCCCCCCAGAATATTTTCTTTTCTATCCTAAGCTGTGGCCCTATTTCAAGTACCACATGTACTTTACGAAATTTCATATAGTCATAAATTTAAAAGTTCTGAACCTATTTTGATGAAATTTTTTGTCAATACTAACTAACATATGGCCAATCACCCGTTAGCCTCAAACATTGAATTCATTCATTTGGGGAGTGACCACGCTTGATTTTTTAACGAAAAAACCGGAAGTAACTTTCTTTCTTTTTGGAATCTTGTGATTAATTATCGTCTTGTAGTAGACTTTGGAGTTTTTGATGCCGATTACTGTAGTACAGACTATAAATTTTCGATAGGATTGAAGTCGGAGCTATTTCCAGGCCACACCCCCTTTTCTCAGCCATCGCAACTATGCTGCTCCAAAAATGTGGTGGCATTTCTTGCCGTGTGGGTGTAGCCCCATCCTGATGAAAATAATTTCTTTTTTTGTTTGGAAATAAATATATGTCCACTAGGGATTCGAAATACAAAAAAAAAGAATTTTCTCATTGCCATATTCAGCGTTCACCGACGTGCCTTCTGCTAAATGTGGCTAGTGACGCCACGCGTGCAAAATTTCCCAGGTACCATAACTTTGAGTCCGTGTTCCGTGGTCACAATTCCAGGCACATTTTCTCGCTTTACTGTATGATATCAACTATTTGTCTAGTTTCATACAGGGTTAAGTTCAGTCGATATTTCTTTGGGGAATACGACATACCAGCATTTTTCTCCCACTGTCCAAAAAGCCCATTTTTTAACTGTTTTTACCATATTTTGAATGTCTCTGTTCATTTTGTGACTGGAAAAGTGTCTAGCATGAATTGGGGAACCTGTATTACCCAAAATTTGACTTTTGACATTGGGTGAAACTGTTGCATGGCTCGCAGTTATTTGTTTTTTTCGGTACCGTTTTATCTCGTTTAGATTCTTAACGGTTTGTCGGAGAGAACTGCCACTTTTTCCAAATAAATTTATATTAATTTGTTCTTAATATGTTGACGAGTATACTCTGCGTCTGCATATACAAGGTTTGTCTTCAAATATGGGCGATTCATCTCATTTTGATACGTTATTTCTGGACACTTCAAAAATAGACGTTATTTTATTAGTGGAGTGCCACTAACGGTACAAATTTTTTTCGCCACTTGCATTATTTTTTCTGATAAATAATGTGTTTAGCTTTATAAGAGAGCGAAAATTATAAAAATCGGACAGTTAGAACTAATGTTGTGGCCAAATTACTGAACAAACTCAGCCGAGTGAAGGGTGTGGTACTTGAAATTGGGCCACAGCTTATAATGGAATTGGTTCTATATCCCACCGGGCTAGGATTGCTCCCATTCACGCTAAAAGTCCTAATCACTAATCCATCTTCTCCAATTCTCACCACGGTTTGCATTCCATCTAATTCCTACCTGATTCTCGACTCGACAACTCTACCAGAATTTGATACCGTGTGGAACTCTTGCAATGGAAATTTTCAACGTAAGCCAATTCCAGTCGCTCACTTTTTCAATCTCCTATCGCAGCCAGATCATGATAAATGCAGCGACACATTTTACCACACCACCCACTGTAACATTTTGGGTATCGCTGAACGACGAAATTTTACATTCGCCTCCGTTAAGTTTAACAGAGATGCTCACCTATTTCATATAGAGGAATGCTTTAAAATATATATGGACAGATTTATACATGGTGATTATTATGAAGTTGTTTATTATCCTAGCACTAAAATCCCATTCAACTTTTATATCATAATACCGAAACCAAGGTCCCTTAAAGGGTTTCAAGCTCTCATCGAACCTTTTCCACTTGAAACTTGGTTGACAGTCCTGTTCACATGTGCTATAGTAGGTTTACTCATCTATGCCGCCAAATGTAGGCAAGAAGTCCGCTTTCTACGGGGAACGGCTCTCCTACAAGATTTCTGGTTAATCTACTCCATCCTAGTGTTGCAAGGAAGCGCAAGAGTAGGCCCGTTCGTCGGAAAATGGGGAGCTAAAGCCATCTGGACAGTGGGGTGTTTCCTTCTCTGCGCGATAATTATGACATCACTCTATCAAGGCGAACTAGCCACGGCGATGACAACAGTGGTTTTTCCCTTCATTCCGCTCAATTTAGAAGATCTTTCCAAGTCCGCCATTCCCATCGTTACTGCAGGAAGTAGAGATGGCAGCAGTAACCTGGCCACTCAAATTAGTGTCGCTAACTCATTAGAAATTTACGGACCGAAGGTTTCAGCTTATTTGGGCACAATTAAGGACCACATATTCCTAGCACAAGGCCGTTGGTCCTACACAGGATTTAAATTAACTCTAGCAGACAAACTGCGTCAGCTTGGTGGTGGAAAAGAGCTAATCATAAAGGGTCGAATGTTTTCCGTCATGGACGACGCGTACAAGACACGAGATATGCTTGAGGAAATATTTTTATCGCCTGATTTTATTGTCTATCCTGGAAGGGAAGACCTCGGAGTTAACGAAGATTTTATGTGGGCTTGGATGCGGAATTTCTTCACCAAAATATACGAAAGATCGTGGTTGAGATGGATAGAGGGAGGTTTGGAAAAACGATTTTCTCAAATTTCGATACAAAGCACTTCTCGTCACCGAGCAAAATCGTTGGGGAATGATTCAAGAGAACATTTGCTACGAGTTTTATTGAACGACTGGAAGAAAAAAGAGGAGGCGGATTTTTCACAAAGTAATCAGGAATCGATGCTGCCTTGCTATTATTTTTTTCTTATATTGATCTCTCTCACAGTAATGATATTTCTGGTGGAAGTTGGCCGAAATGTCAGAAATCGTGTCCGTCGTATTCAACTAGGCAGAGCTGGATTAGTTAATATCGGAAAATGCAATTTTAGGTTGCACCCTTGTAGAAAATATCGGTCAAAAAACAGACCCGAACATCGACGAGTAAGGAATCGTATCATACAATAGTAAATTCTATAATTTCCGTTAAGCCTTAACGCAGAGCTGGCAAACGTTGAGATATAATATTTAATTGAATTAAGAATTGGGATATCTGGGGTAAATATTTGCACAATATATACATAATTATTGCAAAACTCTAAATTTACTCTAAATTTATAGATTTAAACACAGTGTAAATATTTACGGATGCAAGTATGGAAATTTAAATAATGTCCAAACATTTGCATAATAAATTATATCTTTTTCTCATGACGAAGACGAGTACAATTTATGGTTCTAATAAAGCCAATAATTTAAGTGGTCCTTCTAATTATCATAATTAGATTATGATGAGAATACTTTCAAATAGTTAAGAATTAACTTGTTTTTCGAAAGAAAAGAAAATTATGTTAACTTTATCGAATATAAAGTATTGTAAAAACGATGGAAAACCTTGATAGAATTTGAAAATGATGAGTAAACCTAAGCTTTGCGGTTACGGCGTCACTGATAAAATAAACGCCAAGCTATAATTTACCATTCTGATTTTGCATATTTTTCGCCTCATTGCTACCTAAAGTTCACTTCCAGACTGAAAGTGAACTTTAGGTAGAAATGTGTCTGGAAGTTTCAGACACTTCTGCTGTTGAAGAAAGGACTGACAATGCGAAGGTTTCAGCGGCTACACTCAGATTTTAATAGGACCAATTTTAAATTGCTCGCAATAAAAAATAAGCGAACAAACAATTTTTGCCTTTTTTTGACTGCGCCAATTTAAGAACGTGGCGATATTTTCAATTATTGTTCAAGCCAAAATTTCGAATTTTCAAATCGTAACTTTGTAACTTTTTCCTGACTAGTCGATTAGACCTCAAGGCTGACCCACATGAACCAGCGCCCCTGCCCCCACTGCGAGCATGCATCCCTCAAAGCATCCCTTAAAGTGAAGAAAGGGTTAAAATCGCCCATCCAGCAGACCCACACGCCCAGTTACATCGCCAAAATCTGGTGCCAATGGATTTACTTTATCAAACTTTGAATCTACAAGAAACACTCTGGGGTTAGCTCTTAGCAATTTCGCTCGACACTTGTGCAACTCTACCCCTGTAGATATATCATGAATTTCAATCTTTTCTCCACCAAACACATCTGTTAGGACGGCGTCGTTGGAACTGATCCAAACTGAGTCGCATGTGCCATTGTTAGCCGTGCATTGGAGGACATAAATAGACCGTAACCATTCCTTTCAAACCCGATGCAGGAAAATGCAACATTATTAATTTTCCCGGTGCTGGGAAGTCTTATTTCAAAAAATTGTACAACATAAAATTGTAGCTAACATACTTACGGAAATAAATTCAATTACACTTAATCATGTATCTTACACCCAATTCCATTCATGATAACATTTATGATTTTTTCCTGGAAAAAACGTTTTGGTGGTTATCTTAAAAAGGTTTCAAAATTTCGAAAAACGGTGTGCGTGCCCTATCCCTATATTTGAAAGACGCTCCGAATGCTTTTTATCGCATCTTGATAACTTATAAGGGGGGCCTACACGAGCCAAAATATTTAACATTGGGTTTGCGTAACAACATACTATATGTTCAACATATAGCACCAACTGTCTCACTTTGCCCCGACATTGATGCATGATGTGGAAAAAATAGAAAAACAAAAAAAAACTTTACACACATATTGGGATCCGGCAGTCGCCCCTGGCATTCTTATCCCACTTTAGGTAGACCCTTACTACGCTGGACCTTTTAGCGAATCATTTTATTTTTACACCAGAACACCAAGCAAGGGCATACTTTTGTTGTCCATAACAAAAACGTCATTTCCACTTTACTTATTTCTCCCGCTTCGTAGAAACTCTTCATTGTTGACTACAACTTGTTAAATAGTTTAGAATGTTTTAGTTACTTTTTAAAAGTCCGAAGTTTAGAAAGTCAGACTTTTTAGTCGGTCTTGGACCTTGGCTTAATACATGCCATTCTAACTTTTGATCTACACTTTACTTTCTGGTAAAATTCTAAAATTTATTTAGTTTAGTTATCTAGTTTAAATAGTTTGGATAGATTTGCAGATCTGGTAGAAATATGGAAACCACTGATTGGACAAATTTGCCAGATTTGGTAAGGAGTTGGTACGCTCAAACAAAATAGGCAAAATAATCAAATTCTTGAACTTCACTTTCTCAGGTAAAAATCAGAATGCTGCATTATCTGGATGGCAAATCGATCGCTAAGCTACGATCCGTATCATGGGAGATTAACGAACTAGTGACAAATTGACCCCGGGAACATTCAACAATTAGAATTTACAAATAGATTTGTTGGGGATATTTCAATGAGCGAATTGGCCGCTATTTTTAGCTACATGCCAAATTTGAAAGTTCTTGTGACCCGCGTTCCTACTTATCAGGGAAACGTGTCTAATTTTGACATTACGAGTGGGGCAACGTTGGACAAGTTGAGATTTCTGGAGATATTCCCAACCTCCTTGTTTTGTGAGATTTTGAAAAGGACGCCGAATTTGGGCAAGCTACGAATATTGACGTGGGACGTGTAAGTAATTTCTAATAAATTTCTAATTTTTGCCAATCTACAGAAAACGTTTTCCTCAGTGTTCGCCAAAAATTAAAAAAAACACCTAATGTTCTACTGCTTTATTGCTTTTTATAAAGTTTTTTTTGCTGTACATTCCTTGCTTTTTTATCAGCGCCATTTAGCGGGGTTCTCCATGTTACAAGTTTTAATAAATCTTGGGCGAACACTGAATTTGCAGATGTTCAATTCACTTAAGTAATTTTGATCTTTGCAGTGACAACCTTAACCTGTCATTCCAAGTAGCATATTCAAAAGGGGTTTTACCAGCCCTTCATGCTTCATGCTTCCCAAAATCGTCGCAAATTACTCATCGAATTTATACCCTATAACAGAAATAGTGCGAAAATGCAGCAATATTGCTCAATCTTTCCGCATGACAACGAAATCTACGAATTGTGCGACACTTGCCATCCCGTTGGCATTGAGCTCTATGGCGTCAGGGCGTGCTGGTTTTGGCGCGTGGATTCAAACAATATCAGAGAAGATGGTGCTAGCTTGACCGTGATTAAGTCAATATTGGTCGGAAATTCAGACGTGGATGGAGATTTTCCGCCGGAATTTAGAAATGGAGAGAAACCAGTCACGTACAAATTGAAGTTGGGAGGTCGGATGAACTATACGAGTAGGGAAATTTCCGCAATTCGGTTACCAGGGGATATTTTGACGGAGGTTGTCATTCATATTAAAACAGGTACGTATTTTCCTGAAAATTTGTCGATTTAATGATTTTTACTGGATGTAGTAAATTATCTTCTAGTAATCAACTTGACGAAATTTGGACAATTTTCTTTAATTTTTGTAAATGCAGAAGTGTTACTAACACCGTGTTAGACAGGAAACACTCAGAATTTTTAGAAAGTGTTTGTCTTGAATAGAAAACTAATGATTTTCAAAGGCTGTTTGAAAAGTTTCGGATGATAGTTAGATAACTAATTGTACATGAACAAATTTCAGCTTTGAAATTTCAAATTTTCTAGGCGAGCTAATTTACAAATTTTGAATTTTCAGCCAGAGATGCCTGCGGAGATTTGTTCCCCTCCAGTGTCAACGTGTGGGGAAAATTGCACTCACTTTTTCGACAAGTGTTCCGCCACCGGAATCATTTACGTCGGATCGAGATCGTAGAGAAGAACTGCATCCCAGAGTTGGACGTGGTGCTGAATAATTTGACAAATTTCGACCTGTTTCCGAACCTTGAGGAAGTGTTCGTCAAATTGGAAAGAAATGAGGGAAGAAGAGTGTTTATAGAGAGGTTGAGGAACTTGAAGGAGAAAGGGGTGAAAGTTGACGGGGTTTCTTTTGACAGAATCTTCGCATTTTGTAATGTTTACTAGAATTCGAAAAATATTGAAATTATAATTATTTTGAAATACGCTCAGAAAATTAGTAAGAAGCTTTTAATTGTTAATTTCCGAAAAAAAAACAAGAAAAGTATTTAGCAAAACATTGCTATTGCCAGTCAGGAATCCGCCGTATTATTTACTATGTTTAATTCCATGGTACTGTTCGACTTGTTTGTTTATGACTTGTTTCTCTTTTGGTAAACCACAATAATATTTTGGTCTACTTTCCAGATCATATTTAGTTTGGTTTATTCTAAGTACATTAATTTATTTCAGGATTCCTAATTATATATAAAAACAATTTTGTATGATGCAATAAATAAATACTTATTTATGTGAAAATTAATTATCCTGTAGTGAACAAGTATGTATTTGTATGCTATTGAACAATGTCATGGCTCTTATCAAAATTATCCTATGGCTAAGCATCTTAAGAAAATTCACTATACATAGTTCTCAAACTACTTTATAAACAAAATAATGGATTATATATAAATATACTTTTTAAGTAAAAATATGCAGCCTACTTTTTCAATGTGACGTAAATTTAATAACCTTCAAGCGAATAAGCAAATGGCAGTATTGAACAGCTAAATACAAATTTGTTTTTCGATGTTACACAATAATAATTCAAACACTAACAAGTGCTTGTAAGTTCTAATTTCAACTTGGATTTGTCTTAAATAACAATGCTGAAATAGTGTAGTTCATTATTTGCATATAAAACCAGGCTTTCGTTGGTTTGACCAGTTGCAATAAGTTGTATCCCGCAACCCTGCAGTCAAATCGTAACGGTTTGATAGCCCTGAGTCTCCTCTGGAGATATTTCCTATCTGAGCAAAGATCCAATTGCTTGCCCCATTTTGTTTTAAGTCTAGCGGTTTTTTCATTTACGCGAATACCCAGTGGGAGCAAGGTATCGATTATGAAAGGAATTATGATAGCCACAGACGGAAAATAGAGGTAAAGTGGCATCGGTATAATGTTGTACAACTTGAGTGTGACAAAATTGAACAAAACGCATAAAATGAGCCCCAATCCCATTAAGATGGCTATGCTAGCGTCGGAAAAGCCAGCGCAGACCTGCATGACCAGCGTTAATTCGATGTATCGTCTAATTTGGGCAGCTGCCTTATTCTGGGAAAATTTGATTAGAACTACCCACATGTCTAAGGTCTTTACAGTATCGAGAATGATTAATACTCCGAACATTAACGTGCAAACGAGAAGGGGAAAGAGGCGGCAGATTTGAAGTGCTACGAGAAATTGGAGGAGACGTACCGTATTGAAGAGGATTTGGTCTAAAGAAGTGTTCAAGGTGAGGGAGAGGACATATTTTGCAAACATGAAAGTGGGATCAAATTCAAAATAGAGTAGAAATGGTATCAAGAAATAGGGATAGACGGCGAACATGGCGACAGTTATGTTCAAGAAGATTCCGATTGGATCGATTTTTTTGGTTTGTTCTAGAAAGAATAAGATAAAATTGCACGAAGTAGAAATTAACAACAAAATCTATTGAAATACAAACATTTTTTCAATATTCTGTTGAAAGTTTATAATTTGCATACCTCGTTTCGGCTCACGTTTTACAATCTGAATTAAGTAACCGAAGCACACCTTGGTTGGTTCATTGTGGAGGTACCAAACTAATTCAATACTTATACTGAGGAACAATAGTGTATTTATAATGCTGCACATGAACAGAGATGTCAGCGGGGGTGAGATTGTTCCATAAATGGTCAGCAAGATTATGGAAGTGCAAAAAACCGATAGAATAGGAGTCATTTGAAAAACCACTATTGTCCATGGTATTAGCAAGATTGGCGATCTGGTAGAGGTAAATCGTCCATTGGCTTTGTCCCAATGGAAGGGACATGGCCAACAATAGTGGAAAAGTGTGGCAAAATTGTCAAGAGATTTCCAGACTAACGGGGACGCCATTATATTTAAGTTTTGGATATTGCTTTGCTGGCTTTCGATTCTGAGAATGCAAAGTTATTTTAAAATTTAAGAAACTGGACAGACGGAGAAAATTCAGAGATTGACAGTTTTTTTTTCAAGTGGGTTGGATAGTTGGTTAGGATAATCCTAATTGGGTTGCAACTTCTACATAGGCAGACGCTATAAATTATTTATTATTGTATTTATTTAGAACTTTATGATTAGATAAAGTCATATTTATTGTTTCTAGTTACATATTCAGGTGGAAGTTGCGTATTTATGATAATTTACATACAAAATTCAAAGGAATCAAGTAAACCATACAATTGAGAAAAGAGAGTTAATTACGGCTTAAGCTGAATCCATCTCATGGTAACCATAATGACCAAATAAGGATGTACATATGAGGATGAGTCTAATAAAGCCAACTATGATTTAAGAAGTCCTTATCCAATTAACATAATTAGATTAGGATAAGACTTCTTTAATGTAGTTATGAATTAACATATTTTGCGAAAGAAAAGAAAAATATGTTAATTTTGTGGAATATAAGGTATTGTAAAAAAGATGGAAAGACTTGATAGAACTTGTATAAGTTAATTAAACCTTAAACCTTAAAAATGTTTGGATTAATTATTGGTGGATGAAATTGATAACAATCCTATAAAAAATTAAGACAAATATCAAACGAAAGTTTAACACTAGTTAATTTACTAATTTATTTTACTTATTATTTAGTTTTCATTGTTAAATTAAATGCTTGTAAAACTATGCTCATATAAGTCATATATGGCTGTAGAGTGGCCGTGAAAAATGACGATAAAATACATACAAATTATCATTTATGCAAAATGTTTATAACCAACTTTATAATTTGCTCGTATTTCAAACACATATTTCTATTTCTTTCTAAATATAACCAGATGTGTCTCATTTATCAGATATTTTGTTTATCTGAAATTAACTAAATTGGGTCTCAAAAAATTATTTGCGTTTATTGATTTACATCAATTATTCCGACCAGAACAAATTTGTATAGAACAATATAAAATCAATTCACAAACTTCGATTTATTCTCAACTCCTTAATTAGTTAATCCCCGACATATTCTGAATTAGAATTTCTAATGTAAGTATCATATCCATTATTATAGTCGGACTTTTAACCAGATGTATTTACCACTCTCAAATTTTGAATCTACCAGGAGCACTTTCGAGTTAGCTTTTAGTAAATTCGCTCGACACCTATGCAGTTCAACCCCTGATGAAGCATCATCGATTTTAATTTCCGCCCCACCATCCACATCTTTTAAGACCACATTGTTAGATTCTATCCAAACCAAGCCACACTTGCCATTGCTAACCGTGCAGTCGTCGGCTAATATGAGTAGATCAATACCAGGTTGCTTTCCAGCAAATCCGGTACACGAGAAATCTTTCACCTCGATAAACTCCGCATTATGCAATAGTAAAATTCCGCTACCTGCATCTCCTGCACTACCCTTAGTAAACGAAACCTTTTTAAATGTATTATGCCGACCTTTACAATAAACTCCGCGTGCTACGTTATTTCCTATCACGTTGGAAATCACGTTTTCGACCGACTTATTTTCAACGCTTATGCATCTGTGCAAAATTCTCTCAAGTATTACTCCATCGACAAAATTGCCACAACCTTTAATCGTCAAGCCAACGCCTGTGTTAGAAATATTTATCTTTTCGAATTTATTGTCATCGCCGTATACTTGAATTCCACAGTTTCCACCGGACAGGGAAATGTTTAGGAACTTATTTTCATCGCAATGCACTTCTAAACAATTAAATCGATCATCCAACGCCTCGCTAGGTTTAAAGGAATGATGAAACTGTAGGTTTGAAATTTTGTGGCGATTCCCCCAATTGATAAAACTTCTGGACTACCCTCGATGATGGTTCGTTCTCCAAGACCATTAAGTGTGACGTTTTCTCCCCACAAGACAAACTCACCGGAATATAGTCCCTCAACAAGATTTATGATTGAACCAGGCCAAAATGTAATTTGTAAAAGATTACGCAGTTCCTTCCCATTTCGTGCAACTAAATTTCTATGACGAGGCCAACCTTCAACTATGTTTGTGACTTCGTCAATGCTTGTAAGTCTGTCGTCAACCTTTCTTTCCGTTAAGGATAAGACAAGCTCCCGAACGCCTTCGATTGCAGGATGAACTTTGACCAAGCCTTTTTCCTTGTCGTTGACAAGTCGATCAAATAGGCTTTTCCTCTCATTAACCTTAATGAGCTGAGAAGCTTCCCAAATTATCAATCCCAAGGAGAACATGTCAGCCGGATAGCTGTATTTATTTGTGAAGGCTTCAGGCGCCATGTAATTTAATGTACCTGCACGGCTTGTGAGTGTGCTATCTTGGCTTTCTGGCGAACGCAGAGTTCTACACAAACCAAAATCTCCTATCTTGACGGGAAATTTGAACCCAATTTTAGAAAACATTACATTTTCAGGCTTTAAATCTCGATGCAAGATTTTCGTTTTGTGTAAATGCGCCAACCCAGCCACGATATTCTCAATTATGAGAAATTGGTCATAATAAAGATTACCGTTCTGATTATCAAGTTGCTTGCTGAGCCACTTTCTTAAATTTTCTCCACAGAGCTCCATCTGGAGGGAGATACCCGTGATCTTGGGACTAATTTGAAACTTTCTCCAGATTCTATCTATCAATTCTAAAAGACCTGGCTCCGATAGTGGGATGGAATCTGGCAGAATATTCTGTAAATCTGCCAACCTATACGGCTCCTTTTTCACTCTAAATACGCTTACTACTTTTAACTCAGCCGCAATCTTACATTCCCGCTGGATTTGCTTGAATTCGGGGTCACTCTCATCCTCGGTGTCTGGGAAGATAAACTTAACTGCCTTTAAAGCACACAGGAAATGTAAAAACGTATCTCCGTCAACAAGGACCACTTTACAGAATTTTTTCATTATTTAATATCTGGACTATGTATTGAGATGACGTGTTAGGGGGACATTATAATTGCAAACCCGATACTCCATATAGCCAGTGGTTGCCAATTAATAAATTTGGCTCAGGTAGTACACAGTGGGAAAACCTCGTTATCTCAAATTAGTTTTATAAGATATTTGATATAAAATAAACTTTTATTCGGAACCTTTTCAATACGACGAGTGGAAAAAAATGTCAAAAGTCTTAGCAAAATTAGCCTGCAGTACAGAATTGTTGAGATAATGCCGTTTTTCCATTTTGGAGAAATAATTCAGATACTGACAATGCGACATCGTGAAGTGTTTATTCCGGATCTTGATGGGACAAACTTTATTTTGTAGCCTGACTAATACTATTAAGCAGATTTTTAATCATTTTCGATAATGTTCACTTTGAGCCCAGCAATTTGACCTCAAAGTTGGAAAAAATGCACGTTTTCATGGAGCGAGGTCAACCAATTTCTCGCCCGACTCACTCCTTCACTAAACTCGCTTTCTCGCATTTTTTTTCCCAAATTTTTTAGTTTAGTTAGAAATTCTTTAAGATATTAGATTATTCTAATTACTAACAATTTTAGGCTGAAATTGTACGATATTAGAATGGACAGTGTAAATTTATTATCTGTGTCAGAAGCATAAATTGCAAAAGTTAAAGAACAAATGGATAATTAGGATGCCGAACCTACTGAGGAAGAAATAGTAATTGGAGATCTTTTGTTTCAAAAACTATGCGAATTAGTACATGACTACATATTCATTGAAGGTGGCACGGATCTCTGTCAGCCGTTGGATACTTATTTTCATAGACAATTAAAATTCATAGTAAAGCAATTTTACTACTATGAATCCTTACATTGTTCAAGTGAGGAATCATCAGAATTGTCAACTCGGAACGGAATTCTAAAACTTCAGTCATTGGTTCACTTTGTTTAAGTGCACCAGTTTTTTTGCCAATGATCCGATATTGCTGGTACTCGAGCGGTTTATGGGCTGATGGCGAGAAACCAAGTTTTGAAAATGTCAGTCAAGTTTGTTTTCAAACCAAAAAACCAGCTTGCAATCTAATTGACTGCGTCAATCTTTCTTTCATTAAATGTAGTTGGTGCAAATTTTCCCTCTGTTTTACTCATTTTTATAATAATTACCACATGATCAGTTGTGCCAATAGTTCATTCCATTAATTATTCTTGTAAATTTACTTTTTGCACAAAATTAAATAATAAAGCTATAGAAAATCAATGCGAGAAAGCGAGTTGAGTGAAGGAGTGAGTCGGGCGAGAAATTGGTTGACCTCGCTCCATGAAAACGTGCATTTTTTCCAACTTTGAGGTCAAATTGCTGGGCTCAAAGTAAACATTATCGAAAATGATTAAAAATCTGTTTAATAGTATTAGTCAGGCTACAAAATAAAGTTTGTCCCATCAAGATCCGGAATAAACACTTCACGATGTCGCATTGTGAGTTTTGAAATCACATTTTGATTCCCTACGTAGTCTAAAATTAGGTTCAGACTGGCAAAACCAAATAAGATTGAGGACCCGGAGGTTGGGGGAGATAATAATTATGATGTATGTACACAGGCCGCAGAAGGTGTATAAGATGTTGGGATAGCATGGAGAGGGGCTGGATAGCATGGAAGGGATAGGAGCTCCTGAAATTTACGTGGGGGCATTATCCCCAAACAAGGTTCCTGAGGATATGAACTTTTGTAAAATTAACTGAAGGCTGATTTGTAGACGCTATATATTTATGCAAATGTTTGATAACCCAGTTTTAAGCAAAGGCATAAATTGAAGTTAAGTATTGAAAGACTTTGTCAAGTAAAAGGTGCAGATTTCAAATTACTTCGTAAGTACTTTATTTTTGTGAAATTGACATTGTAATAAATATTTACATCATTGTTTTCAGACTTCCTGCAAATTCCTTAATTTTATAAACTTTATCCTAAATCTAAATTCCAATCGTTATAAAATACATGCATTTCTCTATACATGTATCGGTTAATTTGTAACCTTACATTACGCACAAATTCGTAAACTTCCCAAAGAATAGTTATGCATAGCGTTCTGCATGCATTTCTCTTTGTTAACTTGAATCTCAATCGCCCCACTTATGGCACGAATTTGTTTCCATCTGCTCCGTCAATTTTTTTATCTTCTCTACTTTTTCTTAGGTGAGGCAAAGCCGGAAAGCTGGGCCCCGTCTCAAAAGCAAATGCAATATGCGCAAGTGGGGCCCGGCGAAGCCTAAGTATGCATTCCGACAGACCCCTCAAAAAGTCGCACAAAAATAACGCCTTAACGATGCATCCAATCGCAAAATCTGAAGAGGCAAAATAGTTAGAGAATTCGCTAACTTAATTTCTTCCGATTTCAAATTTCAAAATTTGCATATATTTCCATTAAAAATCGATTTTTGAAGTTTTCAAACGGCCAATGTGTGATAAAAATTTAAACTTTCTTATTTATTTTTTTTTTTATAACTTTCTTTATTACCATAATTGTACAAGTTATTCTATAGGGAAAGCTCTATTTTTCATTCATTACATATGTTGACCTTGAAAATTTATTGAATTGGTGATCCACTAATTAAGAATTTAATTTAGATAAATAAATGGAAATACTAATAGTAAATACAGCCAAATGACTAATATATGTAAGCGATAGTTTGAGTGGCCTAGAGGTATACGGCGCACACCTCATCACCGGCTGTTGCGCGTTCGAATCCCCTTAGATATAAAATTTTTGCAACTTTTTTTAAAACTTGCACATCATCATAAATGCACGTATGAATTTGTGTCAAACTAGTTAAGTTGCTACCACACCCCCTTATGGTGGGGGTGGTCAAAAACGAATTTGACGACTTTCTGATAAATATTTTTGTATATTTAATATCTGGTGGTCTAAAATATGAATATATTTACAATTTCACGGGAATTTTCATGGATGCAGAGAGGCATATTTGGAGGAGAAGCTAAGTGACCAATGAATCTACGACCTTGTAGCACACCTTAGAACGAATTGACCGATTTGAATGAAATTTGGCAGAAACATTATCCTGGCAAAGCGACGAACGAGTTCGAAGATAGGTTTGATCAAAATAAATTTGGACCGGTGGGGGTCATATTTAGAAGCAAAGGGGGGCCCTTTGGTTTTTGACGTTTAGTGCAAAATATTCGAAATGTCGTAATAGGCTGAAACTTGGCATGATGGTCCTAATAGTGGTAGGAATTCGGAATTGAAGTTAAAATTAAAAATTTTTCAAGTGATGGGATCGGGTGCGGTAACCCATAGCGAGTTTAAACTGTGCTTCTAGAAATTTGGCAGATATATCTCCGGTGGTTTTTAAAGAATATGAAGTGAAATTGAAAATATTTTCAAAGCCAAAGGTACCATCTGGGGCAACCCCCACCGAATTTCAGAGTTCATCATAGAATTCCGAAATTCGGTATTGACGTCTGTAATGACTTGTCATGAAAGAATGCGATGTAAAGTTTGTAAATTTTTCGACCGAAATGACCCATTGCAACAAACTGATGCTTATCAATGCAAAGAGTAGTCGGAGGATTTTATGCAGAGTCAAATGTTATATCATCGGAAGTCACACTTGTATGGGGCTATGGAAAGCTGTACTGAGAGGTTTTAAAAACAGGGAAAATTTATTTTTTTCTCTCTGCCGTTCTCCCTATTTTGAAATTTCTTTTGAAAATGTGGAATTTTTCCTAATTTCATACAACAAATATTAAATTCATACACTAACCAATATATTTTTTACCCAAATTCAGCTATATATTTGACAACTAAAAAAATTACTGTTACGAAATAATACCTGGGATCGTAAATTAATGATATTGGGATTCTGGATTCAAATTAAGGATTAATTCGAGAGACCCTAGGATAGTGGATTACGATTAGGGATATTCAATTGAATCTAAATACGAAATATTTAGTATAGGACTCAATAAATTGTGGACATTAGGATTAAAGAAATCCGTCAACCGTAAATTAAAACTTTTTGCGTTTATGGTGTGATATAAAATAAATCAGATCCGAATAAAAACTGGGAAATAAAATTCTTTTACAAAAAAGGACTCTTAGGTTCGGAATCGCGATAAAAAGAGGAAAACAAGTTTATAATGGATAACAACTTTACCTTAGTATCTACTATAATTTGCGATTTCTGCACTATTTGCTGAACCGCGGGCCAATCCTTTCAGTCGTTTAATTTAATTACATTCGTACTTTATGTCTGATGAACTAGCGTATTATAAAGTTTCAAATATTTCCCAAAATTCACACTTAATTCTCTTATTTTACACACAAATTAAAGTTTAAAAAAGTATTCCGTATATTTTAGTTTTAAATATTACTTTGTCTGTTCTAATTTGTTTTGTCATAAAATAGTTGAAAATTTATAGCGAATTTTCTATAAGCTTAATCATAATTGCAATAAATAATTGTAAAAGTAATAAAATCGAGTTATAGTAATAATTTTTTTGTACTACAATACGAATTTTAAATCCTAAAACAATCTGGGCAAAGTTTCTTCGGATCCAAACGTGAAAGACTATTATAATCGATGATCCGCATAAAATTAGTTTGACTGAAAAATGGCCCGCGGTTCAGTAAATAGTGCAGGGATCGCAAATTATAGTAGATACTAAGGTAAAGTTGTTATCCATTATAAACTTGTTTTCCTCTTTTTATCGCGATTCCGAACCTAAGAGTCCTTTTTTGTAAAAGAATTTTATTAAATTAACTTCTTGTTTTTGTCAATTAATTAATTGGGATTCTACTGCAGTGGTGTGAGATAAATTGTTAATTATTTATTGGTAAATTAAACCGTTTTAAATAACCACTTTGGTTACCACCCTTCGATTTTCACCAGTATAAAATAAATGTTTAAAAACATTTATTTTGTGATAATAATATTAAATACAAATCATTTGCAAATTGAAATATTTTACTCAACAATTTCTTTTAATTCTGCAGATTATCAGGGACGATGGACGACCATGTAGACGTCAAGGTTGAAGAGCAGGCAAATGACTTGGTTGACGAGGTCAAAGTTGAAGAGGATGAGGGCGAATTCTTCTTCGACTATTATAATTCCTACTCTCCCACTAATCTCGAGATGAGGGACCCTTTAGACGACCTTGAGGACGACGACGATGACCTCTCCGCGTTTTGCATTACTCCAGACCGACTCTTAAAAAAAGAACGACGAGGCCGTAAAATCACACGGTATGCAAATGTGTGCAAATAATTTGCACACACAAATATAATTTGTAGGAAAATTGAACTCCACAAAATTTTAAAAAGTTTACACTGCATTATTATCCATAAGTTATTTTATTTCCCATCACTAAATAATGTAACTATTTACAAAATCCCTTATTTTTTCCAGGAAACGAAAAACTCAAGATTCCTCAGACACAGCAACTTCCTCAAAAAGATTAAAAATTCACAACATTCGCAAACCCTCCCTCCCACATCAGCTCCACCTTTGCCCTTGCTGTCCCTCCACATTTGAAACCATCAAGGCGAAAAACACCCACGTGAGCACCACCCACCCAGAAACCTCCCCCTATCCGTGCCCCATTTGTGGGAGGAGGCACCACTTCCCAACCGCCCTCGCCGTACACATGGTCACTCGCCATGAGACCGGCGAGAAGAAAGTTTCCTGCGACAAGTGCGCCAAGAAGTTCGTCCTCGACCAAAATTTCCAGCGCCACATCAAACTTCACGAGATTGAGGATGTCAAACCTGCAGTTTGCGACGTGTGCGACTCCAGATTTAAGGACGACGCCCGTCTCGCGAAGCATGTCGAAGCGGCGCATGCGCCACGATCCGTTCACGTCTGCGACATTTGTGGAAAGCAGTTCGACCTCGTCACCGGTCTCAAGGAACACGTCAAACGACTCCACGGGCCCAAGAAAGTGGTGTGCGATACGTGCGGAGAAAAGTTTGTGAGGCGTCAAGCCCTAACGTCCCACAGGATTAAGGAGCATGGCGCAGATCCGTTTATGTGCGATCAGTGGTAAGATTTTTTTATTTAAAGTTAACTTAATCGTTCCCAAAATAATAAAGTCCTACTCATGTAGCGGGATTACTTTCTTGAGACGATCGGCATTAGTGGAGCATATAAAGAGCCACAATGGCGATAAACGACATAAATGTGACGTAAGTTGAAACAAAATAAGTATTTCTTGTACAGTGGCCCCGGAAGCGTGGGACAAATTGTATAGGACAATCGTTATTTAATGTCCCAATGATCTGTTATTTGTTTAATATTCATTTTTGAATCTCACCTATCTGCAATATTGATGTCCCACCACTTCCGAGGCCACTGTTTTTATTGCAATTTTGACACATAAAATTCATTTTGCTCGTGATTTTTAAATCCTGGCAGATATGTGACGTCCTTTTCCTCACTAATCGAGCCATGCTGTACCACAGGGCGACCCACCTGAACGAGCGCCCCTTCCCCTGCCCCCACTGTCAGCATGCCTTCAAACTAAAGGTCGGGTTGACAAGGCACATTAAGCGGATCCACACCCCCGGATACGTCGCCAAAATCCGGTGCCGATGTCCCCACTGCGACAAGGGCTTCAATGCAAATTACTTTCTGCAAGTCCACATCCGCCAAGTGCACACGGGCGAGCGGCCCTTCGCCTGCGATAAGGAGGGGTGTGGAAAGGCCTACGCGGAGAATAAAGCGCTCAAATTGCACTTACGGAAGGCGCATGGAATTGAAATAGAGCCGAAAATTAAGTCCAGACTGCCAAAATCGAAAAAGATGGAGGTGTCGGAGGGTGGAGGAGATAAAGATTAGGGTATATTTTTTTTAATTAATTCCGGTGAACTATATGCCTGTAAATATTTGACCAGCCAGTCTAAATAAAGTTATGATTTGAAATTAGATCAATTCTTGAATTTCCCCTGGGGATTTGCCAGTACACATTTATTTGTTGCAAAATTCATGAATGTCGCTTTGTGACATAATTTATTTATGATAAATATGTACGGTTATAATTCTAATCAGGCAAGTACTTGATTTATTTAAATTGCTCAGTTTATTTATATTGCACAAATATATCTTAAATCAAAGATATTTTTAATTTCCTAAAAATTCTTAAATCAATGGGATTAAAAAAAATGAGTGGCCACACCAGTTCATCTTAAGTAAGTCATTCATATGCATAAATGTGTTAATTATTAATTCAATGACGAATTAATGAGTATATACCATCTCCGGATTACTTATTTATTTTGTTCATGCCTTTTATAACTTATGTTTAAAACATGAGATTGCGAATAATAAGGAATAAATAATAACTCGAATTGAATTGTTCGAATTGAAATTTATTTGAATATGTGAATTTGGATATAACTGCATTAATATTCACATTACTATTAGATTGGTAGCGATCTTTATACGGAAATATTTTAAATTCTCAACTTCACGAAGGTTTTGCAAACGTTATCTTGGGTTGGTTTAGAATCGTAATTAAATTCGTTAATTACTCTGCGCACGATTATTATTTACATATAGACCATATATCAATAAAATATACATACATACATATCCGATATGTCGTAGCGAAGATAAGGATTAAGGATAGCCTTAATAATTTAATAGTAGCTTACGAAACCATAATCGCAGTCACGGAAACTTAATTAAATTGCTTAGAAGTATGTTAGAGACAAATACTATATTATTAGGGGAGAAATGCATGGACGACATGGATGATAATTATATTATTATGACTAGATTATTAATTAATATTTCCTGTGATGTCGTTTGGTTGGGGTGGGAACCCATTTTACCGTCACATCCACGATCTAAGAATTTAAATTATTCGACAAATCCTAACTGAAGTGCGAAGTAATTCCCCAAAAACCTCATACTGATCAATTCAAAATGTTAGGAACAGAAGATGTAAACCTTCTAAAGCGCAACCTTCGCTACGGAAGATATTGCTTACCCGTCCAGTGGGACACTGAGAGGGGGAAGATAGTCATAAAATCGGCAAAGCAGCAAAAATATGTCATGGTTTCGCTACTTGCCCATTTTCTGGCGATGTTTGGTCGTCTCTATTCGATGAGTCTGCATTCTAACATCCTGGATAAAGCGCAAGCTACGACAGGGGCATTGGTGTATGCGATCGCATTCATGGTAAGGTTCGATGTCCCAGTGGATTCTGTAGCGGCGCAACTTATCAATTTGATGTTTGCTTCAAGTAACGCAAATAATGGTAGGATTTTTGTGGTTAAAGATTAATAAAATAATGACACATTAATTAGATAGGAAATTAACAATGGAAAATTTGCATACCTAAAGAGAAGAATTTTGTAATTATTCCAGGCTCTCTTAGGAAGTCAAAGATCACACTGTGTATCAGACTCTTGTTATCCGCGGTTGCCCTAACTGCAACAATATTGGCGGTGTTGCTGGCCATCTTGGTAATTTTCCTGCCATGTCAAGCTCTCGTAGTAAGCTCAATACTTTGTCGAGGAGACAGCTTCCTTGGTAATATTGGGTATTGGACTTCATGGCTTGTTAGGATTCTTATTGCATCTGTGGAATTTGTATTGCTGATAAACATTGCTGTAAGTTCGATCCATTACTGTTTTCACGTAATGCTGCATGGCATAGCATTTCTATGGAGTGATTTCAGCACTTTTGTAAAACGGTGTGACCAAGGGTTTGCCCCGATATGGGAGTATAAAAGGGTGCAGGTGTTTGAAAAGCTGGTAAATTCGTGTATTAGACGTCGGATATTCCTGGCAAGTGCGTTAGGCATCCCAACTTTTCAAATTATGATGTGCTATATTTCAACTAAACTGTTCCACTCGGAACATGAAAACAATTTTAAGGCAGTTTTATTTTTCTGGTCGTACATTCTGGCGCTTATCTTTACGGTGATTATTTTCTCTGTGGCGGCAAAAATCAATAATCTGAGCAGGAATTGGCTTTCAAGATATAGGTGGAGGATGGAGAGAAAGTTGGAGAGGAAAGTTCTGAAGTCCTTGGCTCCCTTGAAGCTGGAATTTGGCAACAATTTCGTGGACGCATTGACACCCTTGGTGGTGCAGGAGTTCTGTTTGAGACAAACGGTTTCGTTTCTCCTGGTTACTATGTGAATATTCTCTATCGAGTGATTTTTGATAAATAAATTAGTACACATTATTAAACCAATTTGTGTATAGTTAAAGCGAAAGTTGTTAATAATTTAAATAACTTTTATTTATTCGAACATAATTCGTTGGTTGGAAGGTATTACACATTTTGAAACTAAAATAGGTATATTGTAGGAAATTTATTATTGTAAAATACAACTACATACATAGTCACAGTGTATATAGTTTAGGTAATGAGCAACACAAATTACAGACATAGTGTGCTCTCTAGGTATATGCATCATTTAACTAGGCGACCTACTTTGACTTGTGGATACTGAGGACAGTTTATAATATCCACTGGATATCGTAGTTCGTGTCTAGAATAATTATGAGGAAATCTCCCTGTTTAAGAAGTTCGTGAATAAAACATAATTGTCCTCTATGAGGAAGTTTATTAAAAAAATTATACATAATGATAAACAGGTGAGCGGATGGCCATCATTATTTTGTTTTGCTTAATTTACTTTGAATAGATTGCTTAATTGATGGTCTTAGTAATATCCACTTTCTTTGTTTTACTAAATATTTGTAATTGCATTTTAACAATTTCGTAACCTTCGTGTTTGGTTATTCAATTTTAACTTTTTAATATGAAGTTTACATACTTGATGCATAATAAAGTAGGATAATCTATCATAGCCTAATTGGTAGGACCAGTCTGGCCCGAGCAGACTAAACAAACTTATGACAATCTTGAGTAATAGATACTGGACAACATTTGACGCTAGAGATATATTACACATACATGTACTTGTCAATAGCTATATAAATTCTTATTTTCCATTATAATAAAATGTACAACATAGCCGAACACCCTTGGTGATCCTACGGCAAATTTTTAAATTCAAAGACAGCATTCCTCCTTCGTCTCACTAATATTTCTTTAAACTCATTAACCCAGCAAACTAACCCTATTAGAAAACCCGCAAAATACAAAATAAAGCAAAGTTTCAAATTATCCAACGCCACAGGTTCAAAGGCACTGTCAAACAAATTGTTGTTAATCATATCTGCCCCGGTCATTACCAAAATACCATAGTAATTCAAAGTTGGCCGCCGTTTCTTAATTTCTGTGTCGCCCCACCGTAAAAGCATTAGTGTATGGTGCATATGATAATTTCTCATCCAATGTGCATAAATCCCGCTTTCACACAACCTAGCAACACCAATTTTTATCATTCCGGCATACTCGTTATTATCCACGAACCAAACTGACCTAGTCACCAACGGGTTTTCTCCAACTCTTTTCTTTTCTTGAATAAAATATTTTGTCTGTTGCGCCACAAGTACTTTCATCTTGTCAGAATCCACTTTCGGATTCACGGTGGCAAATGTTTGGGGTAACTTGATCATTCCGCGATCCGTGGCTACGGCTTTGTTCTGACTTATATTCATCACAACTAGTTCCGGCTTGCCAGTAATAAGTGTCGTCTTCTGTGAGAATCTAGCGTAGAATTTGGCATGCGAATCGTCTCCTTGGGAAAGATGACTTAGCATTAGTTTCAGAGATGAGCGGAACTTCGTATCGTATCCACGATACTGGATATTTGTCGTGATCAGGATATCTGACTTGACCAAGTCTACAATAGTGTCAGGCACACTTGGCAACGTTTCTAGGACAAAGTATGACAGGAGATCACCTTTATAACAGCACGAAATTATGGACAAAGTCAAAGTCCATGAAGTGATCATAATCGTGACCATATTCGGTATCAGTTTTCCCGCTTCAGTCCCTGGGTCATGTTGAGACTGGTCTAGCACAACGGAGAATACTGTGAACAACGCGTCGCCTATGGAACCCCGGGTGGTCGTTAGACCGTACACGAAGACCAACGTGACCAAGAAGGTTAACACTAGTCCCGTCCAAATCCAGGTATCTAGGGGTTCAAACAACTTCATAAAATTTAGACTCCCTCCCCTGCCGGTGTAGAAAACGAGCACATATTCAGAATATTCTGTCGCATAGTTGAACAACCTCGTTCTAACTAACCGCCTTT
Organism: Folsomia candida; assembly: GCF_002217175.1. Taxonomy (NCBI): domain Eukaryota; kingdom Metazoa; phylum Arthropoda; class Collembola; order Entomobryomorpha; family Isotomidae; genus Folsomia; species Folsomia candida. The sequence goes on along the minus strand of NW_019091256.1, from coordinate 80,365 downwards.
TGAAGAATTTTGCTTCGTAGAGATCCCTTCCTGCCAATTCGCCAGGATTCACCCTTCCTAAGGGTATATAGGTTCGAGGATCTAACGAATAGTTGAAATGACTACTTAGTACGTAGGGGACACATGTGTGGAAATGTGTGTTTAACTGCCAATATCGTGCCGAGCAGGATAGCATTTCTGCACGAGGGGGTGGACGAGGACCGTAAAGGTGAAAAAACCAGGACAGATATTTCTCTATTTTGGGGACGATTTTGAGAGAACGACGGCTGAATTTGGACAAATCTTCTTGTGGTATAGGATCCCGACAAGATACACAAAGTCGGAACAATTTTCGAGTTGGTTCTTGCCAGAGAAGAATTGCGGATGAAACCCAGAACTGCCTTTGTCGAAAACTAGCCAGGAACTCGGATGCGGGCAACCTTGTCTGTATAATTATGAACTGTGGGTCCAGATTCGCGTAGGAAAGCCCCTGCAGCACAAAGTGCCAAAGTAGCTTAAATCTAGCGGCGTCCCCATCGACGATGAAAATCAGGCAAGGCTTCTTATGTTTGGGGGAAAATGCGACTAGATTTATTTCAGGGGTCTCCTGGCTTCTATGGAATCTAGTCCTTGTTTCAACTATATTGTAAAGTACGAAGGTGATTATGCTTTTAGAATTTTGGGCATTGAAATAATTTTTTTCGAAGTTTGACGAAATATCGAAAATGCAGCCATTAAAATTTTGTGGTGCATGATGTCTACGAGATTTGCGCGATTGGTAGGATGGAGTATTAGAAAGAATATGAAATAAAGTAAACTTTTCATGGTTTCCGATACGTTTTGAATGTTTTTTTAAACTGTTTAAAAAAACATTTAAATTAAACATGCAAAACACTACCGAGTTCCAACGTGGACATTGAAATACTTTCGTTTCGATATTTGCAAATGTGTCGACTGTTCGACTATGTTGCAGTGAAATTTCTCCGAAATAATTAGCCTTAATAGCAGGAAGGTGGGAAAATCGATTTGAACCATTTTGGTAGGCATACAATTTAGTTCATTCAGTAAAGAGACAAATTATTACAAAAATTATGAATAATGGGCACCACTTTTGAAATAAGGATACAAGAAATTATGGTTAACAAAGTTGGAACTCCTTCTTATTTCCCCCTTGTTCTGATAGGTGGTAAGCAGTTTAGTACTTTTTCCCACTTGGTAAGCCTTTTGCAGAAGAATTTATACCATAAAGACGTAGGAAAGGTTTAAAATTTACTCCAACTGGAACCACTTTAGGTTATTGGTATTTTTCTATTTCTTTTCATGCATGTCTTCTTGCTGGATGTTAAAGATATAGTATTACACTGTATGACAGTTCATAAGTTGGCATTTACATTTGAACTTCTAAAACAATCAGGAGAAAATTTCTTCCGATACTTTTGATCAAGTTTTTGATAACCTATTGTCCACATGAAATTAGTATGTTTAATAGATAATCAAATCGGTCATGAATCTCTACTTATAGTTAACATTAAGTTAAAGTTGTTATCGCATAATAAACTCGTTTTATTTTTATTTTTATCACTATTCCGATCCTAAGACAACTTTGTTTTACCAATTATTTATTTCTATGTACGGATATCTTGAATATTTTGTACAAGATACGACGTAAAATTTCTACGTCATGTGAGACTAACCGAAAAATACATGTTATTCGCAAAAGTAAGCTCATAACTTCAAGTCTTGAACCTTCGCTTATTTCCTTGGAATAAAAAAATTTCTGAAGTCATGGCTGAACTAACAGCATTATTGTCAGAAATTGATGTTCTGTCCCCAGGAAGTCATATCCATATCGTTACCGACCAGCATAACTTGGAATCTTATTTCCCACCGGAGTTTCAAATTCAGACTCCAAACACATTTTATAAGATAACCTACCGAACTTTTTTTGGAAAGCAAAAACTCAATTATCTGCCAACCATCTTGCCTCAAAAAATTAGATCATGTGCAATCATACGAATGCTAGTTCTATTAGTATTGTCCCCTCAGTTAAAAAGTTCTGAACAAATTCCATCAACTGAATTAGAAAAACTTTCCCATGCCGTCAATTCCGCCAGAAACTTGGTAGAAGTCCCAACAAAGAAATCCGAATACGGCCAAAATTTCGAGGCGGCCACACATTTGAGGGGTGAATTTACCATGTTTTGGTTAACCGGCTGGGTCCCTACAACCGGACAACATTTTCCAAGCGAAATATTCTTCACGAAGAAAATTTCTGGCATAGAAAGTCAAAAAATCTGCACTATGTTATTCGTGATCAAAATTCAAAATCAGAATTCAGAAATTATTTTTATTTGCGCTCACTGTTCCATCGACCCTTATCCAAAACTAATTACGGTTGGGTATATTTCAAATCGAGTCGTCCCTTCAATTGCGTGGAAACCAAGTAGCGTAACAAGTATTGGAACTCATACTGGCTTGCTGACACTCATTAATATGGTAGCTCCGGTCGAGACAGTAATCTTGAAAATTTCTCAGCAACATTTCAATTTCATCTTAACCGGTTGCGACCATGGCCCAGAACCGCAAATTGGAGATTTGGCATCGACCGGATTTTTCTGTGGGCTGAACTTAACCATCCACCAGATGTCATTTTTCAAGTGGAAATTCTTGAACCCTCCAATTATTTATTATGAGGGGTACACGAGAGAAGGGTAAGTTGACGGATTCATACTATTAGTCGATTTTTGCAACGTTTTTTTATTTAACTTTTTCTCGTTTCAGGTAAGTAAGAAGTAAAATTTCCAACAGAAATATAATACTTCATATATATTTATTGACCTTGCATACACTGGCGACCATTAACTAACCTTCATTTCCCATTAACAACCATCGACATATTTTACTCCTATTTTTATTAACTAAAGTTATAAATTATCTTTAATCTACGGCTATAACATGTGCTTAGCATAGCACTTACTAACCAGGAGCATGAAATCGGTAGCGCGAACTTAAAAATCACATTCAATAGGGAATTCTATAGGGATAATATAAAGATCTTTACGCTTGTTGAGCCTGCCTAAAGCGAATTTTGCTATGCGATGCATATTAAAGTTTTTTTGATGATTGGTATAATTTGAAGGAATTCCTAATTTACAGGTATAAATATACAAATGATGTGAAGCATCCTTCCTTCGCGGATTACGTATTTGCGACTACGGTCGAGGAATACAATTTCTTAACATGCTGGTCCCAATCCAAATATGAATTCCAAATATTCCTCATACCATTCCATACAACACTGTGGATCTCGCTAATTACCACTACGGTATTTCTCACACTTCTGCTCACAGCATACTTTCGCTGGATACATGCTGATCGCGTGGTGTGCGCGTGGACACTCTTCGTATCTACTTTGGTCGGACAATCGTACAATTTGGTGGGTTCCGTGGAGAAAAGGCTAGTGCTCAGGATAGGATTAGGATCGTGGTTCTTACTTTCTGTCATTTTCACGCAAGGTTGGTCCAGTTGATACATATAATTTAAGGATAATCGTTCTTACCTGGTCAAACTTACACATTGTATAGGAAGCTTACCTTTAATGAGTGAAGGTTTACGTTTCAATTTTCTTATTTCTGAGTAAGGAAATATAATTTTTATCTGGTTCTCGTATTTTTTGCCATTTGATTAAGGCATGAGCTAAACGAAATATTGTGAAGATGCTCAACAAATACGTAACGCAAAAAATCCCTCCTTCCACTCTCATACGTTACGGGATTGGAATTTAACAAGGTTCTCGAACCAAGACCCGCCACCTTTCTTGCGCTACATATTTTATGAACGTCGCACTATTCACTGCATAAAAAAATTCGATGAATTATTTATGACCAGGTATTGGTATTACGTAGAATTAGCAGCTTTATTGAAAGCGAGTGTTTCAATTTCAAACAGACTAGGTTAACAGCAAGTTCGGGAAACGCTAGGATGGCCTACAAAGTCTATCCTAGAGAATATGCATCGTCCTGCAATGTTTGAACCGCTGAATCTGTCAAAACCAATTTCTATCGTATTTTTAATATTTAGTGGTTTGCTTTTGCTAATAATTTTCGTTCATATCTTGGAAACCGTGTGGTACTCTTGGGCGAAAATTGTACACTTCTTGATAAGAAAGATGCTAAATATTTTTGATTTTTTCGCACGTGTGATAACACTTGGCCTTCTAAAGGTTAGACGATCAAAAAAAGTTACCAGGATTATGGGAAGGAAGATTACAGAGACGAAAAAATGTTGGCAGTAATGTGGACATAATTAAGAAATAAATTCATTATTAGGTTTGAATCAGGTTATTTAGAGTAAATGAATTATTCAAGTACGTCACACTTCAAGTTTTTACCACCTGTAGATAGTGAAATAAATAAAATAAACTCCAAATGTTTCGAAAATATGTAATTGAGGTATATTTATATTTTAAAGTTTGCCTTGATCATGCAAACAAAATTTTGAATTGTCTTAGACACTTTTGAAAAATGGAATACACATGGTTTGCAGCAATACGGACAGTTTGGCAACCATTACGTTAACAGTTTTGAAATCAATGCTTTTCTAGATCACTTTATTAGTTATTTGTCCTCTGTGCATGATATCTCTGCATCAATAAGTAATATGGTTCTATGGGACTTCCTGGAACGGATAGTGGAATCATCTTGGCAACAGAGCTCATGAAAATTCACCGGACCGTAAGCTGCTAGGACCGGAAACTTCGGTCGTAGGACGGTACTGGACCGGGGACCGAGGACCGATAAATTAATATTTATCACTCTGTATTAGGCCAATGTATGAATCCTCTAGCACTCACGCGAAGCGATGACATGATACATTTGAATGAGAATAATTTTATTTTTTCATGCATTAAAATAAGTAGATTAGTCGTGTTTGTATTTCCAAGAATTCGGTGGGTTTGGCATGAGCTGGAAAATAACTTACAGCCAAAATTATAAATTTTCAAATAGCTAACTCCTTTGAATTCATAAATTAAAAAGTTATCGTACATGGTCACTTGTTTAGGGTGATGTAAATGCATACTTTGTGATTTTTTGTTGCCTGGTATTTGCCTCACTAAGAAAAAAATATAAAAAAACATGTATGCTAAGAATACCTGTGGTCTTAAAGTTTACTTCTTACAGCAGTGTTTTGTCTCCTATTTTGTAAATTAACCAAAAACTACAAAGTGCTCATGACTCTTTGCAAATATCTTTACTCTCCCCCTTCATATTAAGATTTTATCAATACAAACTTAGAGTAAACATAAAATAATTTTTTCTCAGAAAAATAAATTCGGAAATTTTTCTTCTCGTTATTTATTAATTAAATTGATGTGAAGAATCAAGCCTAAACTAAAATGGAGTTGAACGGATACAGTGTAAATAACGTACATTATTGATGGATCGCACAATTCACCATATATCTACGGTCTAAATTTGTGAGAAAATAAGTTTGCATGAAAATCTCAAATAAATTTTAGAGTATTACACTGTAAAACAATATAAAATTCAACTGCTAATTCAATGTCCTAAAAGAATCTAAATAGTACGGCTAAAGCATATGGTTCCGGTTCAGCAAATACTGCCTAACATTAAATTAACTAACCTATCCGATTACAACTCACTACATTCTCAAATGATTCATTCTCAATGACCTGTATTCTCAAAGTTTTAAATTTTCTTTTAAAATAAACTTTTAAAAAGCAATTATGATATACACCTGTAACACGATCTAGGAACACCGCCCTACATGCTGGATCTGAAATTACTTCTACCACAAATATAACATTCAATACAGCAAAGGCCACCATCAACACATAAAATAAAATTCTTTTACAAAAAAGGACTCTTAGGTTCGGCATCGTGGTAAAAAGTGGAAAACAAGTTTATCTTGGATAACAACTTTACCTTAATATTTATTATAATTTGCGATTCCTGCACTATTTACTGAACCGCGGGCCATTTTTTAGCCGAACTGCTTTTATGCGGACAATCGATTATATAAATCTTCAACGGTTGGATCGGAAGAAACTTTGCCCAGATTGTTTTAGGATTCGAAACTAGTATTGAAGTACTAAAAAAATTATTACCGTAACTCGATTTCATTGCCTTTACAATTATTTATTGCAATTATTATTAAGCTTGCAGATAAGTTGTTAAGCTATCATCATACAATATATGTACTTAATTTAAACGTATGAAAGGATTGGCCCGCGGTTCAGCAAATAGTGCAGGAATCGCAAATTATAATAAATATTAAGGTAAAGTTGTTATCCAAGATAAACTTGTTTTCCACTTTTTACCGCGATGCCGAACCTAAGAGTCCTTTTTTGTAAAAGAATTTTATTTTACAGTTTTTATTCGGATCTAATTTATTTTATATCACACTCTAATCGCATAAAGTATTCATTTACAGTTTACGGATTAATTTAATCCTAATGTCTACAATTTATTTAATCCTATAGTAATCATGATAGTATTTTGATTAGGGATATTTATCGCTAATCGTAATCCACTATCCCACGGTTGCTCGAATTAATCCTTAATTTTAATCCAGAATCCCAATATTAATCTACGATCCCCAGGTATTGTTTCGTAACAGGAATTTTTTAAGTTGTCAAATATGTACCCGAATTTGGGTAAAAAATATATTGGTTAGTGTAGGTATTTAATCAAATTTAATATTTAGTGTATGAAATTGGAAAAAATTCCACATTCCAAAATAAGGAGAACGGCAGAGCGAAAAAATAAATTTTCCCTCTTTCTAAACTTCTCTGTACAGCTTTGCATAGCCCGAACAAAGTGTGACTTCCGATGATATTACATTCAGTTCTCTATTAAATTGTCCGATTACTCTTTGCATTAAAAAGCATCAATTTGTTGCAATGGGTCATTCCTGTAGAAAAATTTACAAATTATACATACATCGTATTATTTCATGACAAGTCATTACGGGCGTCAATACCGAATTTCGGCATTCTATGATAAACTCTGAAAATCATTGGGGGTTACTCCATAGGGTACCTCTGGGTGAAAATTTTAACCCAGAGGTAATATTTTCGCTGAAAATATTTCCAATTTAATTTCATATTCTATTATTAAAAACCACCAGAGATTTAGCTTCCAAATTTACAGTTTCTAGGAGCATATTTTAAACGCGGTATGGGTCACCCCAGTGGGGTGACCCCACCCGGTCCCATCAGTTGAAAAATTTTCAATTTTAACCTTCATTTCCGAATTCCTACCTCCACTAGGACCGTCATACCGAGTTTCAGCCTGTTACGACATTTCGAATATTTTGCTCCAAAAGCCAAAAAACTAAGGGTCTCTCCTTTGCTTTTAAATTTGCACACCACTGATATGACCCCACCGGTCCAAATCTTTTTGATCAAACCTATCTTCGAAGTCGGTCGTCGCATTGCCCAGAAACATGTTTCTGCAAAATTTCATCCAAATCAGTCAATCCGTTCAAAACTTATTGTGACACAGACGACGGATGGACAGACAGACAACATGGGTGCAAAAGCACTTAGTTCGGCTAAAACACATAAAATTAACTAGATTTTTTAGTTTGCAAATTTTTCATATTTGCGATGATTAAAAAAATTCGTAAGGAAGTATATCCACCAAATTATTCACACTGGACTACGTATGTGGTGAATTTAATTTTTTTAGACTACCTGATCGACATATACATGTACGCATGAATATTGTCGCCAGGTGTGCTGCAAGGTCGTAGAGTCAAAGGTCGGCAAATAATTGCTTCTCCTCCAAATGCCTCCTCCCTCTCTGGCTACATGAAAATCCCCGTGAAATTGTAAATATATTCATGTTTTGGGCCAGAATCTGGTGGCTCGAAATTTTCTGTTTAATATCTGGTGACCAGATATTAAATATGCAAAATTATTTTGCAAAAAGTCGCCAAATAATTTTTTGACCACCCCCACAATATAAGGGGGTGTGGTGGTAACTTTGACAAAAATTCGTTCATTTTTGATGATGTGAAAGTTAAAAAAAGTTGCAAAAATATAAACCCAAGGAGATTCGAACTCTAGCCTTCCTGCCCAGCAGGCGGAGCGTCTGCCACTATGTCACTCATACAATTGCTTTTAGATGGCCCGGTCATTTGGCTGTAGTTACTATTAGTAATTACATCTATATAACTAAATATATTTCTTAATTGTTGTATCACCAATTCAATAAATTTTTTAGCTCAACACATGTAATGCATGAAAAATAGAGCTTCCCCTAAAGAATAATTTGTACAATTATGGTAATAAGAAAGTCAAAATTTTAATCAGACATCAGCCGTCTGAAAGTTTCAAAATTCGATTGTGACGGAACTACTCAAAATTTTAAAAATTTGAATTTTCGGACCCTGGGAAATGGAATTCTCTAACTATTTTGCCTTTTGTCATTTTTCGATAAGATGCGTCGTTTAGGCGTGAGATTTGTGGGAGTTTTTCAGAGGTGGGTCGGAATGCATACTTAGGCTTCGCCGGGCCCCACTTGCGCATATTGCATTTGCTTTTTGAAACGGGGCCCAGCTTTCCGGCTTTGCCTCACCTAAGAAAAATGCATAATAACACGATTAAGCAGAACATAGATAAAAAATTGTTTCACTCCAATCTGCCTGATAGGTTTATCTCTCCATTATCGAAATAGATATATCTCCAACTTATTAGACAAGTATACAGAGACTGATATCAGATGTGTGGAATACTTGAGTATGCCAACAGAGATACAGCTGGATCTGTTCAATTAGCAGTGCAAAATACAGGAGTTTAAAGAAATCAGATAAACATTTGAAAAGTTTCTGTTTAATTGAACTAAGAAATTCTTAGTAAGAATGCCTCTGAATAATGAGAGAAGATCATTTTGGATCTCGTGCAAGGATTTGTCGGTAGAACCGGCCGGATTCCTCCTCGTGCTCAGCATGGTAGTTTCTACTCTCTTGTTTCAAAATATCAGGATGGAAACGACTTGTCGTGTCGATCTGGGCTACGATATGGAAGTCTGCAAAGAGATTATTAACAAAGTGTAAGCTAATATCGGTTATAAAATTCGCATATTTTTTGTTAAAAGTACGTGATTTTTCAACCAAACTGTACTAACAAAGCGAAGGTGTCAGCGGCTATTCTCAGATTTGAATCGGACCAATTTTAATTTGTTCACCTCTAAAAATAATGGGACCTGTATTTTTTTATATAATGCGCCCATTTGAGCGCGCGGCAGGATTTTCAAATATTTTTCCTATCGCTGTAACTTTTTGAATATTGGCGCGAATTCAAAAAACAAAAAACGTGTATGCTTAGACTTAGATCCTCTACAATATAAAAATTCATTATCAAAAAATTTTGAAAATTCGAATTTTTTCGGGATTTTGAATATTTCGAAATTCATAAATAGTCTAAAAACGCGAATTTCCAAAATTTTTCAAAACTGAATTTTTATATTGTAGGACCCAATCTAATCATACACGTCTTTTGTTTTTTTAATTCGCGCCAAAATTCAAAAAGTTACAGCGATTCGAAAATTTGAAATTTTGGCTGGAAAAATATTTGAAAATCCCGCCACGCGCTAAAATGGGCGCATTATATAAAAAAATACAGGTCCCATCAGTGGCGCAATTAGCACATAAGCAGGGTAGGCAAAAATTACCGCGCCAGCGTGGGCCCCGAGGTTACCTACCTGTATTAAAAATAAAATATCTGTAAATAAAACTGCGTCGCATAGATGTATTTTAAAATGTCAAAATCTTTAATCATAAGGTTATTTTTGGGCTCGTCAATTCTATTTTATTGTGATACCGTAAAAGTTGCACAATTTTAAATCAATAAGCTAGGAAAACATTGGGGGCCTCAATCCGTTTTCGCGATTCTAAAGGTCTGACAGAAAGTTATTGGGACAGTAATTTTTCACAATGTACTCCGCAGCAAACCGGCAATGTGACAAAACGGCAATCCGTTTTGCGGAGTAAAAGCCCCTTGCCGTTTTCCTTTAGACCCTATGCTAAAGCATACAAAGAGGCAATCCGGCAAATGGGCAAAACGGCGCAGCAAAACGGCACAACGGCGCGTCACGAAGCCCAAAACATTTTGCTCACACTGATTTTTTCCCGTCTGGTCGTCATAAATTTGAATGTTGCTTTGACCAAGTGCATATTTTTCTTTGTCATGTGTATCGCAAAGACAAAGGTCCATCGTTGGCATATTTAAAGCTTGTTGCAAACATTGGTGTTGGAGAATTTCGATTTCAGAGGAATTTCTGACTTGAAGATATTGAAAAATACAGTTCTGCTATGGAAGAAGTTATTTTACACAAAAATGTGTAAAAAAAATTGCACATCTGAAAACTACGCGTTTATGCTTTCAGAGAAGTACTATTCCAACAACTTTCTGTCTGCCCATTAATTATGTAATTTAATTTTACGGTCAAATTAGATTTAACAAATGTCAGTCTACCTCAATAAATTTTTGGGTTTATATTCGTTCTTGCCCGATTATATAGATACCGAACATTTTGACCATTGAATACATACTTTTGGCTAAGTCAACATACGAATGTGCACAATGATTTTTGATTTGCCAAAGTGGAACACTGTTCTTATGCCTGGTTTGGGTTAATTTTATTAAGCGTAAATCCAAAATTTCTTCCGCTAAAAGCGCTCAGAATTTTTCTCCAAGAAAATTAATTTCTCCAAGTGCAGTCTGGAAGGTTTGGTTTTTACCTCTATATGAGGAGGAACGTAAGTTCCACACCATACTGATACTTCCTTCCTAATTAAAGAGGAAATTAAGAACCTATGTAGGAACTTAAATTGTTATTCCTCCTTACATATAAGGATGAAGAAATTATTTTGTGATCTAGCATAAAAACAATTGATCTGGGCAACTGTTAAGCAAAATTAACTAGTTTAGCTTCCAATATTACATAAAACATATTTAGTTGGGACGTCAATTTCTCAGGTGAGGAACTGGGTGAAAATTATGATTTGAAATCAATGGGACGGTCATAATACTCTACAAGTGTAGAGGAACTGGGAGAGTGCTTACTACCCTGAGTGGCGGAATTTAATACGGTGGATATTGTAGCTAATATTTAATTAATCTATGATTCAAATTTCTTCGATATCACCCAATTATTGACCAAACTCGCTACGTGGAGAAAACATGAGAAAACATGAGTAGTTTACAAAGCGGTCAAAAGGCCATTACTGCTTCAAATGATTAATTAACACATGATAAATTTAGAAAAACCTATATAATTTTCCACTTTTTTTGCCTAGGGGCCCCCAAATTATAGTTGCGCCACTGGGTCCCATTATTTTTAGAGGTGAACAAATTAAAATTGGTCCGATTCAAATCTGAGATTAGCCGTTGACACCTTCCCATTGTAAGCTTCCCGAGATCGATTTTAGAAATTTAAAAACCCAACCATTTATTTTTACTAATTCAAGCCTGATATGTTTAGCAACATCACTTACAAAACAGAGGAGCGCGAAATTCAAAAAGCCGTCGCGGGTATTCAAGCCGTCACGTCCGTCGTGTTCAGCTGTATCACCGTCTTCGTCGTGTTCTTCACCGGACCATGGAGTGACACCCACGGGCGGAAAATTCCCCTCGTCATCTCAACCATGGGATTAATGTTAATGCCAACGATGATGATCGTTGGCTACCTATGCCTCGGAAAAATTAGCGCCGTCTACATCTCACTTCTCGCCATGTTGCCGACCACCTTGAGCGGCGGCGCTACAGTGTACTCTATGTCGGCGGGATCGTACATTTGCGATACGACAACGCCGAAAAACAGGACGGTGAGAATGGGCGTCTTCTGGGCATCCGTGAGATCCAGTACGCCCATCGGGTTCATGCTTGGCGGACTCTTAATGAAGTGTCAAGTCGGAATGGTAAAGTCGCTACTAATTCCTGTGGGATTATCGGGATTAGCGTTTCTTATAGTGTTCTTGAAGGTCAGAAACGGAAAACCGGAGGCAGTCTTTATCGATAGCGGGGAAAATGGCGGGACCGCTAAATATAGCGGGGAAAACGATGAGGTGGAAAAATTTAGTGGGGAAAGAGATACGATTGAAAAATTTAGCGGGAAAAATGATAGGACCGCTAAATATAGCGGGGACAAACCTTGCTGGAGAAAATACAACCCGGTAACGAATTTGATACAAGTGTTTGGGATGCTGTTTCAAAAGCGGGAGCACGCTTTGTGGTTCTACTTGCTGATTTTGGCCCACATTTGCTACGCTTCGCCAGGTGCTGAGCAATCACTTGTGTACCTCTTCGTCAGGGAGAGACTTCAGTGGAATATCAGCAATTTTGGGTTCTTTTCAATGATTAACTGGGTGCTGAGTGCGGGTGGGGTTTTTCTTTCGATGTTTGTGTTAAGCAAAACTCTTAAACTGTCCGATCCACTAGTGGGATTTGTGTCAGGAATAAGCCAGATTTCGGGATCGACAATGTACGCGTTTACTACGACGCGGATAATGATGTTTTGCGGTAAGTAGTCATGCGAGTAAACACGCCACGCTAATATTTTTTGCGTGACGCATTCTCACTGTGGACATTATTTTTAGTTTGTAACGACTAAAAGCTTCTTTTTACTGGAGAGTTTAAAAAAGTGGGAAAATTTGTGGGAAATTGGAAAAATTAAAAAAAAATTTGGGATAACTGGATACTGGATGATGCTTAGTTTCCCAGTCTTATCCATTTCCCGCTTTTCCTTGTCTCTCGTTTTCCGCTTATTCCCATCCCATGGGAAACCCGTTGCAGTTTCACTTTTCATTTGGATAGGAAATATTAAAAATAGAATAATTTATATATTTTAAAATTCAATGATTTAACTTCTAAAATATTTAGCAATTTTCACAACTTTATACAGCCTCCGTCCTGGACATGATGAATGGCACAATTGGAGTTGTTGTTAAATCCATGCTCTCAAAATCGGTGGCGATTAACGAAGTCGGTAAATTATTCGCACTACTGGGCGCGATTGACAGCCTTCTCCCATTGGTCACCATGCCAACGTACGCTTTCGTGTATCGCAGTACGGTAACATTCTTCTCAGGAGCTTTCTTCCTCCTCTCGGCAGGGATAACGCTACCCGTGGAAATTATTTTTATGTAAGAATATTAAGGTTTTATGAGCTATTGGCTTTTTTGTTGAACGACATTAGTGAGGGACAAGCTACATTTCGTGTAGCTTGTCCCTCAATTAAATAGTTTTCCACAATGATTCACACATAAGACATACATAATTTTACGAAACGAATTGTGATAATTATTATAAACGTGACAAACTTTTCCAACCAATGAATTGTATAATTTAGGCGAAGTAATGTTCCGTAAAATATTTAAATTTTTCCTCTTGGCGATTAATTCTTGTGAGTGGTGATTATGATAATTAATTTCTCCCAGTTTTTCCCATCACAGTTGATTTATGCAAACAATATGAACAAGGAAGTCGCAGATGATACGATGAAGCTACAAATCAAATGCATGCATATTAGCGAAATGTATAATATTTTATAGCCCAATTTATCCAACAAAATCTACACATTTGAAGTACATCCCGTCGTAAAGCTGTTTTCATTCTGCAAGCACTACTAACCTAGAGAGCAATTAAAATATAAATAAATCAAAGTTCGCCAAAGAAAACCTTTAAATTCATAAGCGAACGGATGCAATAAAAATGAGAGATTATAAACCAGATCGTTAATTGAAGTACCGGCTTTACTTTGCATAAGTCAGGCAGATGCAATTTTGGTGGCGATATATATTGGATATCTACGAGATTAGAATTTCGAGGTACTTTGCTCATAAAACTGACTTCTTATCCTTTACCTAATCTAAATAAAATTTTGGGGAATTTGTCTGCTTTAAGAATATTTGAGTTTATCTTCTTTACACATTGTACACAAATTTGTATACTGAATAATATGGATTGTATGTATTTCGGGTCATACTTGTACTTTCTACCGAGAGGGCAGTTGCGCAATATTATATTTCTTCCAGACTTTTCGGTAACTAATTCATAGATTTATTTTTGCGTATTTAAGCGTCCGAAGAATAATTAGGGGTTCCAGTTGTTATTTAACAGCATCCAACAAACCAGCCTTTTTCAATTTGTTTCAAATAAAGATTTTTGGTTTTACCGAATTTATAAATTTGATTGGAAATTATATTTCTCATCTAATCTTATAGGAATGGGTGGAGATATTGGTAAGCTTTTTGCAAAATTCAAATAAAATAGAAACTCGAGGTGAAACAAAGTAAAAATCTACCGAAATTTGCAGAAATTGAATTATTTTTATTCCTGTATTTATCACATTTTTATATTTTTTTGGGCAATAAATTACTCATTTCTGATCGCTAAAAAAATTTACTGGAATTTTAGCGTGTGGCGGGATTTCAATTATTTACCCCGCCTAGTTCCCTAATTTTCTAATCGCTATAGTTTTTAAATATTGAAGCGAATTCGAAAGATCTAAAAAGATGTATTTTTAGAATTCCTTCCTTTGGAATATAAAAATTCAGTTTAAAAAATTTTGAAAATTAATATTTTCGGGGTTTTGTATATTTCGAAATTCAAAAATTGGTAAGTCTTGCAATTTTGAATTAATTTTCTGCAACTGTTTAGGGAGTCAGATGTGGATAACGTACGCCGGAGATGACAAGGAAGCGGAAGCGTGGAAATGTATCGGCCTGGGACGGTCTCTAAGGCGAAGTTTGACCACGAGACCGCTCGGTGTCATTATTTCCGAAGACGTATCACAGGAGATGAAGTAAGTTATTTTTCACATTGTTCACCATGTCATGACGACGCGCATAAATACAACTAAAAAGAGTCCATGTAGATATCTAAGTTTGTCATACAATTGGATTTAATTGCGCTAACAATTCAGGTTTATAACTCCGACCGTCATGCGAAAAATTTTATTTTGTTCCGCATCAGAAATTAACGAATGGCCTTTTTTCTAATAAATTTACTCAATTTTAGCGTGTGGCAGGAATTTCAAATATATACCCAGCCAATACCTCGAATGTTCAAATCACCGATTTGAAATCGCTATAGTCTTTTCGAATTGTGTCGCGATTTCAAAATCTAAAATAAGCATGTTTAGAATTACTTCCTTAACAAAATTTTAAATTTTAAATTTTAAAATTTTCTACAAATTTTTAATATTCGAGTTTTCACCAATTTTTTTATTTCGAAATATATAAAAAAATTTATGTTCCAATGGAAGGAATTAAAAAAATACATCTTTTTAGAATTTTGAACTCGCTCCAATAATTAAAAAGCTGTAGCGATTTTAAAATTCTAAGACTTGGCGGGGTAAATATTTTAAAACTCCGCCACACGCTAAAATTCTAGCAAATTTATTAGAAAAACTCCCAAATTATGAGTTCGCTTACTCTTGATGCGTAACAACGCAAAATTGTTTTCATCACGGTAGGATTTTTACATGAATAAAACTGAATTGTAAGTGTTACTTTAAGCAGTTCCACGGAGCATATTTCAGAGTCGACATTAAATAGCGTGAAAAGGAAAACTAATTTATTAGATTAGTAAAATATTGCAAATTAGACAATAACTACTAAAAGCGGATAGCGATATTTTTTCATAAATCTCACTAATAAATTTTATGAAGTTTCCATATAGCATGCTAAACGTGCTAAAATTGCATATTTCTAATTGATATGTTCAATTATACAATTTGTACATGCTATACAAATATATTTTAGAATAGTATTCATTCGTTATTAAACGCCTACATAAGAACTTAATAGCTGAACATAAGTCCTTGAAATACTTATTTTGATAAGTGTTCATCAAAATAAAAATAATTGTATGAACCTGATTTTAGAGATTTACTAAAAGGCGTGGAGATGAAG
This sequence comes from Folsomia candida, assembly GCF_002217175.1. Classification (NCBI taxonomy): domain Eukaryota; kingdom Metazoa; phylum Arthropoda; class Collembola; order Entomobryomorpha; family Isotomidae; genus Folsomia; species Folsomia candida. Next base: position 64,444 of record NW_019091256.1, on the reverse strand, counting down.
TAGGTTGTTTTTCAGAACATTGTTCACAACGTTGATAATTCGTGTACAAATTGTGATAAATATTGTTTAAATAATATGCGAACCTCAATAGTTGACGTTTGTTTATGCTGTTAATCGAATTATAAATAATTTTATGCATTTAAATTTAGGGAGCTACTGAAATCCGAGTTTCAAGTTTGTCGCCGTATAAACCCAAGGGGAAAACCTAAGGATGGGAGAAACTTGCAATTCCGCTCACTGGCAAAACTTGACATCCTCCGAATTCCTCAACTCAAAGGCAGCGTATTTCTAGACTGCAATTGCCTCGTTCTGAAAAATTGCGACTCAATCTTCCGCGACAAAGGTATGCAGTGGATCGACACGGATGAGCATCGTCATGCTGCAATTTTTGTCAACTCGAAACATGGAAAGAGAACTGGAATGATGATTGATCAAATTGTTGAAATTGAAAATGAAAATGACACCACTTGCACGAAAAATAGTATTGCTCAGCTCGAGGAATTCTACGGAAAACTTACCTACTGTAAAGAGGTTAACATTTCCTAGTCAGTTACATAAAACTACAAAAGTAGAGATAAATATATATATTACTGATATTATTAATTTGACACATTATAGAATACGTAATAAATATCTGTATTTCAGCGAATATCCCCAAGCAGTTAATGGAGATGATGTGAAGATGGTGTATTTCATGAATGGAGGTCATCCCATGGAAGTATCATGTCAAAAGTTCTACACCTTTGAGTATGATTTGACGAAAATTTGGAATTCACTTGTATCTCCGATCCGTTCTAAAGAACTGGTAAATAATTTGTTTTCTATCTTGCGACATCTAACACTTTGAGTTTCATTTCTCTTTCTTATATCTCATTTATTATATCTCATTTACTACGAATTACATCCAACTAGAAAAATTTCAACTAGACTAATTCTCTAGCTAGAATAATTTTGAGGGACGGATTTTTTTAATTTACGGCTTTCAAAAGATTTGAAACAGAAGTAATATGTACTGTAATCATTTGGAGATTTCTAACAATATATGCGATATTAGTGTGCAGTGAAGGATAATTATGAGGACGGTATTCGTTATGTAGTTGGAGTTTTGTTGGTAATAAGGCGATCGAATGTCACACGGATATTAAAGTTCATTTTAGTTACTGTGAATTTAATTCTTAAGTCATTACGAATTATGTAAATTTTGACTACTTAATTTAGAGTGACTGGTGGGACATGTGACTGACTCTGATAAAGTCACGAGCGAGAATAAGTGCTGAAGGCCATAATTTTGGTGGTAAAATAAAGTCACAATAAAATCGACGTTCAGACTGAAGGACTTACACAAATTTTCCGACAAAGTTAGAGACAAAGAACTTGTGTCGACACATTAAATCCCTAATACACACTGTGCCCACCTGATTATCATAAATAGATCAACTACTTCTCAATGATACTCAATGTGAAATCTTCTCTTTCATATATAATATATACATATATTATTATCATGAAATGCAATCTCCACGACATGTATTGAAGAAAAAACTGGAAAATTAGCAGATGGTGAAAGCTCTCCTCAATATACACAAGATTTAGTAATAAACCCGAATAATCTTAACTTTATGAACTAATTACCTAACAATCATTTTACAGTTTGATCCTATTCTGAAATGCTGGAAAACGAACTTTGTAACTCAATCGCAATTGTCGGGATGGCTTGCAGATATCCAGGTGCGAACAATATTGACGAATTCTGGTCATTATTGGAAAACGGAATCGATGGAATTGTACGCGTCCCAGAATGGAGGTGGACAAAAGATAGTGCCTTTATCATGATGGATGGCGTCCGCCAAACAGAGGCTGGATTTTTATCTTGCCCACTGGATATGTTTGATGCAAAATTCTTTAACACGAATCAAGCCGACTTGAGATATCTGGACCCGCAGCAACGTATTGCACTTAAGGTTGTATGGGAAGCCTTGGAGGATGCCTGCATTGACCCATCAACCTTAAAGAATACTATCACCGGAGTATTTGGCGGCTGGTGGCGAAATGACTTTAAAGAAATTCTACAGCCTGGGGGAATTGCTGGTGCTAGTGACTTTTGAAAGAAATTTCTAAGAGGGTTACTTGCAAATATTTATGACGAGTCGGCATCTAGGATACAACAAATTGATGGCGAGCAATTTTGGATAGAGTACGACTCAGCTATTGGAATAGAGGCGCGTGAAAACATCTTGCGCAAATATGTAAAACAGATTATACGAGTTACGTTACAAATGAACGAAAATGAGCAAATTGACGACCATGCAAATTTTCAAGATTTGGGAATGGATTCCTTGATGATGGTGGAAATGAAAAATGGATTACAATCATCTGTCGGGAAGAGAGTTAAAATATCAATCAATTCAGTTAAGGATTGCAAAACAGTTGCAGAATTATCCGCCCGTTTGGTGGACCTCATTTCTGGAAATGAATCAATCCCGAACCTCACCCGATCTGAACTAAAGGAACTAGTCATTCAAGATGCACAATTACCGGATACGATTCAAGTTGGTTACGACATAGTATCCACTTTGTGTCCCATAAACGATATTTCGACGGTTTTAATTACTGGGGTAACAGGTACCCTCGGCCCGTATATACTGCGAGAATTACGATACAAGTATCCATACATTAAAAAAGTTTATTGCCTTTTGAGACCAAATTCTTTACTTTCAACCGATGATCGCTTCAGACGATGTATGCAAGCCAAAAATATACTCTCCATTGAAGACTTGGAAGGTTGGGTGGAAACGATAACAGGGGATGTGGGAAAAGAATTGATAGGGATGAATTCTACAACCTACTCCAAAATATCTTCTGAAGTAGATGCAGTACTCAATTTAGCAGTCAACGTAACCCTTCCTGAAAGATATAGTAATACGAAAAACCCGCACAGCAGCAGAATAATAAACGTACAAGGGTTTAAGAATATCCTCGAATTTGCTGTGGCAAACAAATTGAAATACGTCTACCAAGTTTCGTCCATCGGAGCCGAACAAGAATTAGGGGAAGATGAGATTTACAAGGAAACGTGGCCTAATCTAGAACAAGTTGATCAATTTCCCAACTCTGCTTACATAATTTCTAAATTAATATGTGACAATCTTGCAGAACAAGCAGTTTCTCGGGGTGTTCCTTGCAAAGTTTTCCGCATGCCGAATATTTGTGGCGATAGCCAAATTGGTGGAAATATTTCTCTAGAAAACTTCCTAATGACGCGGTTCTTGGCTTATATGCATCTCGGGTATATGATAGCTGAGAAAGTTCCCATCTGCATGATGCCGGTCGATCTATGTGCGGAATACTCGCTGAGATTGTTCTTTATGGAGGACACACCTTATGAAATGTACAACGTGATTAATCCAGACTTGGGTAAGTTTTTAATGTAGATATTGTATTTGTGTTGCTGGGTAGAATTAACTAAGAATTTGTATATTGTAGGTGACGAACGCGAGTTTGATGAACTAGCTAAAGATTTGGGATCAAGGTCGATGTACTGGAACCTGATGACTTTTTCGATCTACTCAGAAGCTTGGTTGACACGAACTCCACCATGAACGAATACATCAGGCAAATCCTGGAGTACGAAGATGACCGCAGACGGATACTCGAGGAACCCCCGGCATTCTATATGCCTTTCCTTCAGGGGAAAAAAGATATTACTTGGAGTAAAAAACTGGCTCATTTTATTCCTGACATTTATCCATCCATGATTATCCCGTCGTGGGACATACTTCGTAGAGATCTGACTTTGGCAAAAAAGAGTGGGGTATTTGATAAATATCGGATCAAGTACACAGATTAATTTAATCAGGAGTATTTACATTCAAGAGCAATTCCAATGATTCTACTTAAATTCGAGCTAACAAAATCTGACATGTTTTTTTCTAAAATACACAAGTTAGAATTTTTACCTTATTAATATCTACTATTCTAATCTCTTCTTTCCCTTTTGGAAGAACATAATCTAAATTAGGACATCAATTTGTAAAGTTTGTGCGTGTTTCTGCAATAAAGATATTTTGATTTCATATGTATATACCTTTAAATATATTCGTGTAAAATATATGTACATAAGATATCTCGTTGAAAATTACCAACTAAATCAAGTATTTACATAAACATGAAATACATAAAGTAGCACTATAGTATACATAAATTTCCTCATTGCTACCGTGACCACCACATGCAGCACAATATCTAAAAATTTGTGTCCTTAGAGTTGATTGAAAATATAAATAATATGCGGTACTATGCCCCCTCTAACCCTGAAGAAGCCCAAACTCATCTACAGTTACATTCTCTCTGCCTACATGGTCCACAAAACATGAATTTCATATGAGAAGCAAAAATCTTACATGGTTAAATTTACATTTGCAAATTCACATACGTTTACTTATCGGTAAGTATGGCTTATGTATCATTCTAAATAGTTACTCTCTGCCTCATAAAATATTCGACATTTGAATATCATTGCAGGGATATAAATGTGGAGTAGGCGTATAGTACGCCTTTATCATTTAGTAGACCGCATGTGCCCGGTATATGAACACTCTGCAGAGGTTTCCACGTTACGTTGACGTGAACGCGGCATCATATTGTTCGCTTTCCCGTTCGCCTGGGTGACTAAGTATACCGAATATGCGACCGGTTTAAGTAATAAAGAAAACCAGGGCTATCATATGAGTGTGGCCGACGATCTGGCATACGACAGCTATAGACAGCTTTTCGCCCTTCGACTTCAGCACATTTGGTCAGAGTAAGATAAGGTAAGACGGCTGCCCTGTGATTCTGACGACGTTTACGTTCTCAGAACGAACGTAGACTCTCAGCCATCACATTCACTTCTGTCTTCCTTTCATGTAGCCTGTGTATGCAACACTCGCTTTAGAAAGATAGAGGTTAGGGGGAAATATGAAATTCTGTTGTTTGTGAAGACGCGGCTAAATTTTTCAGTAAGGCCCCGTCATACTGACCTGGTGCTACGGGCTCCATAAAACAGGTTAGTTAAAAATACGTATGCACAACCATATTTTTATTTCCAATCAAATTTTAGTAGGATTGTAATTCTTCCAAATTTTGACATAAATACATGCTATACAGTTTAATATCTCATAAAGAGCATTCCGTGCCCTGTCACGTTTGGCACCCTTGCTCCGCTGACATAATCCATCTTAAGGGACTTTCGTTTGTAAATCAAAAGTGAGCTGTTGTAACATGTAGCGGTTCCGGTGTAATTGTTGTTACTAAACACAGTCCAACTTGACCCTCCAGTAATCGTTATCCCTTTGGGAGGAAATCCAAAATCGTTCGCCCTCAAGCCTGTAAATGTCTTTTCTTCTCCGCCCCAATTGGACTCGTAAGTCCCACCGTAGACTGAAAAGGAAGGAGTTGATACGTCCAAAGGGCCCAGATACCTCAAAGACATCATGGTAGGAAGGGTGACGTTCTCGCAAAATAAATTACCATCATATGCCGTGGTCCTGAATTTAAAATTGTGGTAATTGGGCCAATGGAATCCTCGCCAGCTGAAATAATAAAACACAATTAAAAAATTATTTTACCACTAAGTTAAAGCCTTAATTTACTCAATAAACCCTTCAAACTATTCGCCTGGTGGTGACTACGATCTGCATGACTCTACCATATTCGTTTTTCTTGTTAGCGTGCAGTTGCGGTATGTCACCTCCCGGTAATAAATTTCTACAAATTCGCTGGTGATCGCGATGTGACAACGTTAAAACCAAAGGGTCATCCGGTTGTAAACATATTAACGCCTATTACCTAACTTCTTATATAATACACATATTTGCGACCTTTAATTTAACATAATTCTTACAATCCTCTAGCGCAATATGACGTAACGTCCGCCAGTAGGGGTTGATATAGCGTGAGATCTGGTTCTTTCGAGGTGAAAGTTTTTGCTTCCCAGATCGAGCCAGGCCTTGTGTAGAAGGTGATCTCCTGAACGAAACTACGGCAAATGTGAAGGCAGGCGACGACGAGTAAAAAACGAAGCAACATTTTGCTCATGTCTGTCAAGAAGTTAAATTAAATGACATTGGCCAGGAAAGTTGTCATTTTATACCATCAATGTGCGTCACACAGCACGTAAAGTCCAAATTGATTTGGTGAATTATATTAATTATAGATTGTCCATTGACGCAAATCTTTAATCAACTTTACATTGACACGACAATTTGTTATGTAACTGTTGATTATGTAGCTCAGAAGTGATAAGATATCCAGAGTGCCCAATAATTTATGGATGTTGAGTGGTCATGGTTTGTTAAATGGGTACAAAATCATCTGACATATTGCAATCGGAATGTATACATTACTTTCTGACATGCATCGAATAATGACCATCGAGTTATCAATTAAAACAACTTCGTTGATTTGACAAGATTTGGGAAGAATTTAACTCTTCCAACAATCTTGCGCCATTGGGTAAAGCCATTGGGGTATTATGTTTTTAATATTTGGTCGAACCCCACCAACACTAACCAGGAAATTGTGATGATGTGGCATGATTATCATGGCCAGTATCAAGTCACCCAAAAGAATTACAATGGGACCAGTTTTGTAATTTTTGGAATCATTAAGACTAACAATTATTTTCTTGTAGTCACGAATAAATGTTGAGGAAATAGCTACCCAATTGCAAAAGCAAGTCTGCTATTACAATTTAGTTTATAGCAACATATAAAGCCGGAATCTTTATTTACTTGTTTATTTTCAATAACGTAGGCAATACATTACTAATTTAATGAGTAATTTACAAAAGTTGAGCATATTCAATCGATAGATTCAACCTTAATAATAATTTACATACAGAAGACATCTACCAGAAATTTATACGTCGTAATAGATTTTGAAAAAATAAAGGACTAGACAGAATAATTTATCAGAATTTTGTTTTAAAAATATCAGGAAGGATTAACTGATTTAGAAGAATTGCTAAATTTCATAAATTTGTAAGATCAAAATAATCCATTTGTTCTGGGAAAATTAGGAAGGGTCATAATTCTAACTACTTAATAAACTTAGTACTTAATACCTAACAAACTTAAGTCACTTATTGAGCCAACCGAGGCAATTGTGCCGTGTGGCCTATGCGGCATGGGTAATTATTTATTACTGAAAGGCAGCAAATCTTCAGCTGCTAAATCTTCATTTCATTTCACAAGATCGATGTCTTCTAAGCATTCAGTAAACAAATAATTGAATCAGCGATACTTTATATTTTAACACCACTCATCGTTAATCGTCGTTCATCTCTTTAACAAACTTTTACAAGTATAATTATTAAACAATTAATGTATAAGTATGAAGACAACTAAAATGTCAACAATAAATTCACCGAGTGGTTCGCAACATTCCACACAAGCAAAGCCTTCCATGACTTATTAAACGGTCCGAAAGGCCCCACGTCCATCCCCACCTTAGCCAAGGAGCGGCACAACCTCACCGCATATTTCGAGTAGCACCGCCCCTTCAAAATCCCCAAAAGAATTTCCGACCTGTCCCACACCAGCGACGCCTCCGGCAGTATCATCAAAATTAGCAAAAATCCTGCCAAACTTGTCCCCGGAGCAATCCAATATATCATCCAGGAAATCCTTCCAGGCATCCTTATCGTCAAATAATTCGCGAAAACTAGAGTACACATGCCAAAAAATACTACAGGTGGAAGAGCAAAGTAAACATAGTTTTGGTTGCAATAGCGAATCCAAATTTGTAGTTCCTTATAAACTTTAATAATCCTGATTTCGGATTTCCCAAACTTTTCCAGCACTTTTAAGCAACGCGCCATTATTTGAAGCGATCCCGCTAAAATTAGCTGCCCGACGATAGATAAGCTGAATGCCGATGCGAGCCCTTCCTCAATAACCCAGATTAATGCGAGGATTCGTAGCGGGATTATGATGAAGTTAGACCATTGGAATATCAAGGCTTCTCCGAGAGCGTGGAACAGATCAATGTCTAGCCAAACACAGATAGGTACCACGAATGGAAAAAGTAAAGGGGAAAGTCGAATATCCAGTTGCAAAATTAACTCCAAATTTATATTTTGGGGTGCTTTATGTCCGATTTTCCCTAAACCTAAGAAATCAATAATGAATTATTTAGTTATATAAATAAATGAAGAGACATTTATCCAACTCTAAATCCATAAGAGGTTGAGCCATAACGAAAACAGGAAATTCTTTGAAATTAAATATCTACCACTTTTCTCAAAATTTATTTAAATTAAAGTACAAATAAATATGTATAAATTTGTAAACACAAAATATAAATAAATAAATAAAAACAAATTTAAAATTTAAACAATATAGAAATAGGAATGGCATATTGAAATAAAACCAGATTTCGAGGTTTGTTTGTTTGTTTGTTTAGGCATTTATTCACATGTTATTTCTTGTCAGTACAATTTAATGACTGGTTTCCACAAGTAACACGAAAAAGAAGAGATTAGCAAAGAGGCTTTCTACACACTAAATATATCTATGTATAAAATGATTAAAGTTAAAAGTATTGATAAATTAAACATACATATTACTTCTCTTAGTCATAACAAAATCAGTCAGACGAGCTCTGACATTACCTGATATTTTTGGGTCAACATTTAATATTTCACTAATTGTATCTCCACTCGAACTATTCCATATTTGCACCGAAAAATATTGAACAGACTTAGAAAACAGTGCAGATTTGTGAACTGCTAATTGTAACTTTTGAGAGCAACGAGTGTGATATCCTGATACTACATACTTGTACATATTGGCAAATTCTAGAATATTTGTGCCAAATTTCTTAATTTTAAACAAATTCCACAATGAATAGTATTGGAGTCTCTCTGTTAAAGATAATAGATTAAATTTATCCAACAAGTCATACATATTTATATCAGAATGAAGACTTCTACATTCAACTTTTGCCTTCTCTAACATTTTACAATCAGACTGGGCCTTCCAGTATGTTTTAGTATAAAACTTTGATAATTTAGGATAACAATAAATCTTAATGAGATTTGTAACCTTAGATTGGATGTTAGCAAAATCGTTTATACGACTAGGCCCCCAAATCGTCAGACAATAATCGGTAACAGAATTGACATGAGCATTAATTAGTATAGTAAGCATATATGGTGTTAAAAATCTCCTTAATCTATGTAACATACCAATATTCACACATACTTTTTTAGCTACACTTTCACAATGATTTTTAAACGTAAAATGCTCATCAATAATTACTCCTAGATACTTGTAATGACTCACCCTTTCAATTTCCACATCATTAATAACTATCGGTTGTATAACATTTGGTAATTTTTTACATTGAGTTTTGCGTATTATCATAACCTTGGTCTTAAAGTAATTCATAGATAGCCCTTTTTTGATGAGCCATTCACTAAGGTTTGACATTTTCACATTCATTTTGGCAATTACATCATTTAAATTCTCGCCTGACAGTGCTACAGATAAATCGTCGGCAAACCCAGTGTAAAAACATTCAGTCAGAACTTCAGCAATATTGTTAAAAAACAAAATAAACAGATTAGGTCCGGTCACGAAACCTTGACCTATACCTCTATTAACTACACAGCGACTCGACATATATTTACCAAGTTTAATAGAATAGTGCCTATTCTTTAAAAAGTTACTTATAAGTATTACTAATTTAGCATTCAATTTATAAACATTGATTAACATTTTAAGAAGGTGATAATGGGAAAGAGAATCAAACCCTTTTCGTAAATCAATAAAACATACTACTACATAGTTATTCGGTTTGTCAAGTTGGTTAAAAATATTTTGAGAAAATACAGTTAGTGCAGTAGTACATGATCTGCCATTTCTAAAACCATGCTGGTTATTATCAAGTACATTTTTTGCTTCAATACCTGACATTAATTTACGCTTGAGCACGTATTCAAATAATTTGCTAATTGACAAGAGTGAGGCTATAGGACGATAATTATTTGGATCTACAAGTGAACCTTTCCCCTTAAACAATGGTAAAACAATAGCCTCTTTAAATCTAGTTGGATAATTACAAGTTGCAAAAATTGTGCTAAAAAATATTGACAATGGAATAACAAGAGAAGGAAGTAAAGGTTTCATAATTTTTATAGGTATCTTATCTTGAATAGATGATTTTGGTTTCAACTTATAAATACACTCAAGTACATCTGCAGGAGTAATAATTATATTAGACAAATCCTCGGCAGCAGCATTATCTAATAAATTACGCAATTCAACTTTCTCTGAATCTGTAGTTTCATCTTCTAAAATAAATGTACTACATAGAAGTTCTGCAATTTTATCTTTATCATTAACAGTTTGACCATCATCCAGTTTAAGTTGTTTAACATCGTTTGACTGCTTGATAGATTTACCAGTTAATTTATCGTAAGTTTTCCAAATAGAATTGGACTCTAGCTTAGCAAACTGATCTTTAAAATAATGACGCTTTTTAAAAGATATTCGATTTTTTGCAAAATTACGAAATCGGTTATACTCACGCTTTAAATCTGGTGAAGGATTTCTATCTAAACTATTCTTTAACTTGTCTCTCCTACGAATTAATTCTATAATCTCACTGTCCATCCATTCCACTGCATTACCTCTAATTCTTTTACGCTTAATCGGACAAACTACATCAACATAACTTAAAACTGTTTGCTCTAACATATCAAATTGTAAATTAACATCTAAAGTTTCTGATAAACAAGACCAATCAGTTTTAGCAAGGTACTCGCCAACAAGCGGTGCATTAAAATTCTTAATCGAACGAAATTCAATTATTTTTGAAGTATGTTTGGGTTGTTTGGAATTGCTAACTAAATAAGTGAAACGGTGATCTGAAGTTGTGACCGAAAAGACGCCACACTGTTTAACACTACTTGGATTAGAAACATAAATGTGATCTAAAAGTGTCTGAGAGGTTAGGCTAACTCTAGTCGGATCTTCCACAATTTGAGAAATACCTATACTATTTACAACATTACATAAACGAATTTTGGCAAGAGAGTCAGCCAACAAATCTATGTTGAGGTCGCCCATAATAAAATAATTAACTTTATCCCTACTAACTAAATGTAATAAAGATTCCAGTGAGTCAATAAATTGTAACTTATTTACATGTGGAGGGTTATAGATTAAAACAACAATAACAGGTTTTGAAAACGATGGGAAGAGTTGAACGACGTTGACTTCAGTTTCATGAGGAAATCCCACGTCGTAATATACAGGTAGAAATTTCAAGTCTTCCTCGATGTACATTCCTGATCCTCCTCCTCCTCGCGTTTCCCTATCGAATCGAAGGAAATGATATCCTTCGACATGAAATTCAGATGTGAGAGCATCCTGGCTGAGTCTCGTTTCAGTAACGCCACAAAAGGAAAAAGGATACGTCATTAGAAAATTTCGAAAGTTTCGTATCTTTGTGGTTCAACCTTTTCTAACGTCTATAATTATTTACCTTTAATTTGTCTACCAAATTCCACAATCGGATTGACGACTTGACAAATTAACTCCGGTCGAAATCCTTTCGTCACACTCGCCTGGATAAACATGGGGATTACAAAAGTAGCGTAAAGCAAGGCTATGAGCCGCAGCGTGTCGATGTCGCTATTTCCTATTCCTATCCGACCACGAAGTAATTTCCAAAGTATGAGGAGGAAACTTAACGCAACGAACGTAATTAAAAGAACGGACGACAATTTAAAAAATCCACGCTTTACATAAGACGAACTTTGCACGTATATTTTTCTTTGGTGTAGGAAGATTTCGTAGGGGTGGAAATATTGAAATACGGTTTGGTATATTGTCAAGTTTATCCATAATCCGGGCGAAATTAAGTCATCTTCGGTTACAAGGAGGGGCTTTGGTGGTAAAAATTTTTTAACAAGTTTTTTAATCCAGTTTAAAATCCAGTTTATTATTTTTTTGCTAGTAGTCATGACTATCTTTTAGAATAATATTTTTAGAAAATAGCTAAGAAATTGCAATGTCTGCTGCTAAGATGGGAAATTTGGTTTTAAATAACACGTCAGACCACAGAAATCTAATCTAAATTCTAAATAACCTAGTTTATATAATCTAATCGAAAAATTTACTTACTAGTTTTCAATAAAGAATTATATAACTTCATTCCTAATCTGATTATGTAGACGTTGAAAAAGTTGAACATATTAAATCCGAATATTCCGACTTATACTTACATGAGACATTTTCTAGCATTCCCTACATCAGGATTATTTTTCTACGTAGAAATAAATTATGATAAAGCATAATTGATCGGAATATTTCTTATAAAGATATAGCAGAACTGTTTATTTAAAGTCGCAAATTATCTATATAAATTTAGAGTCCAACTATAATACAATTCCTATTTTCGGGTCAAATTGGAAACAGTCACACACAGGCATGATTATCGAGTCTCCTAATCACGATTATGATTCTACTATCATTGGCCATCCGGATAGTATCGATGGAATGAGATATAAATATAGCAGGGAGATACTTTCAATGTCTATTCAATGAATCAAAATGATGGAATACATATTAATCCAATTTGGACACCAACACTCCTTCCATTACTTTGAATTTCCATAGTGCAAAATTTAAGCATATTTTAGTCGATATCCTGATCACTTTGTAAATAATTTTTGAATTTTTCTTGTTGTATATTCCCTGACGAAGATTACAGTGTGTAATTGAAAGCTTGGACAATAAATAATATTTCATAATGTCATCCATGATTTCCGTAGAAGAAGAAATATATAGACAACACCGTGGATGGAAGTACATAAAAGATGTAATAAAACAACGGCACGGAACGCCAGATCTCAAATCCTTACAACGCTTTGAGAAATTAAAAATTAAACAAAGTCAAATCAGCAACAACATCATCTTTCTAAAACAATGCAAACGAAATTATGTGATTCCTAAAGGACTCCGCCTAAAGAATCCAATTCAAGACTACATTCCAACGCAAGTAATTGTGGAGAAAGCCAGCCAACAATTGGTCAAATCTATTCTGGGGAAAAATTATAAAGATCTTCAAAATTTGGACAAGCTCACGAATAATTTGAGTGAACAACTGAACTCCAAATTTCAAGAATTGTGGATGGAAATACAAGATATACTTGTTCCTCGATTAACTCAAATTTCTACAGAAGTCAAAACACGCGAGAAACTACTCGATGAAAAGATGAGTAAAAATGTTTTGATTGAAAAGCAGCCAACCTTCATCAATTTGAGCAAAAGGAAACTAAATCAAAACGAGGAAGAACTCTTAAATTTAGGATTAAATTATGCTGTCCCACCATCAAAACCAAACCACACTCTTATCGAAACAGCAATCAATATTGAAAAGCGTCTGCAAGATATAGACAATGGTATGATGCATGAGATAAAAAAGAACAGCATCCGCACAGGCGCTTCACAAATTATTCGATCAAATAAATCCAAAACTCAGATTCCACCATCCTACTTCAAAAAGCTAATTCCATCAATCAAGTCGCTAAAAAATGACAACTCAATAGTAATCCTACCTGCTGACAAAGGAAACTGCACAGTAATTATGGACAGATTCGACTATGAACAAAAATGCCTAACAATGTTAACAACTTCAACTTACACTACCAGGACAGTAGATCCTTCTCCATATTATGAGAAGAAAATCGGACAAATGTGTCTCAAAATGAAGAAAGAAAAGAAATTATCCGAACACGAATACAGAACTATTGTCCCCCGTCAATCATTAACTCCAGTATTTTATGGTCTTCCTAAAATCCATAAAAAAGACGTCCCACTACGACCAATTGTAGATTTTAAGAATTCCCCTTCATTTCATCTGGCTTCACACCTCAACATCATACTGAAGTCCATTTCAAAGAAGACCTACGCCGTCAAAAACTCATATGAATTTGTCGATCGCCTAAACAAAGTCAAAGTCAAACCAGGATACATTTTAGGCTCGTTTGATGTTACATCCCTATACACCAATGTCCCACAACAACATACAATAAACTACATAAAACAGAGACTAAAAGAAGAAAAAAGATGGAAACAGATAACAAATTTGGAAGAAATAGACATATTAGAAATGCTTAATTTATGCCTAGAATGTAACTATTTCTTGTTCCGGGGAAACCTGTACTATCAGAACGATGGCGTACCAATGGGATCACCAGTGTCACCAATATTTGCAGATTTATTTATGGAAAGTCTAGAAGAAAACATAGTCCCTGTGAACCCGTTCATATCATATTGGAATAGGTACGTGGATGATATATTTGCAATCATAAAAGGGAGAAAATGTAATGACATTCTCACCAAGTTGAACTCTTTCCACAATAACATTAATTTCACATTGGAAATTGAGAACGAAGGAAAATTAGCATTCCTGGATGTACACTTGTCAAAGAATCCAGATAACACGCTGTCCCGAAAAGTCCATCGCAAAAATACCCACACAAATCGTTATCTACACTTCACATCATACCATCATATGTCACACAAGATCTCAGTAGTGGACGCCTTGTTATATAGAGCTTTCAAAATTTGCGATAACCAATCCATAGATGACGAACGTTTGCACATAAATAGGATTTTGAAAGATAATGGTTATCCTATTTCCCTGATTCAAAGACGGCAAGCCAAAATGAAAGAAAAAATGCTACATCCACCCTTAAATCAAAGCCATTTAAATGATCCTACACCACGTTTCATCCTTCCCTTTCTTGGACCAATTACAAGCAGATTGACAGAATTTTTAAGAAGAAAGACAAATTTTGAATTTGGATACATCCCTGGGATCAAAATACGTACTTTCCTCAGCTCCCACAAAGATAAAAAAACAAAACGTTCATGTGGAATCTACCAAATTTCTTGTCAAAACTGTCCGGAAAGATATATAGGCGAAACTAAGCGTACTCTTGAAATTCGAATCAGTGAACATAGAAGAGATCTCAGAAATATGACAGAAACGTCAGCAATTGTCCAACACATCAACAACAACCCTACGCATCAAATCAATTTTGCAGACGCAAACATAATTCATTTTGAACCAAGATATTTTGCAAGAAAATTTAAAGAAGGCTTGTACATTAACGCTGAACAGCGTTCGATGAATCAAAATGATGGAATACATATTAATCCAATTTGGACACCAACACTCCTTCCATTACTTTGAATTTCCATAGTGCAAAATTTAAGCATATTTTAGTCGATATCCTGATCACTTTGTAAATAATTTTTGAATTTTTCTTGTTGTATATTCCCTGACGAAGATTACAGTGTGTAATTGAAAGCTTGGACAATAAATAATATTTCATAATGTCATCTATGATTTCCGTAGAAGAAGAAATATAGGGAGATACTTCTTCGCGTTAATTATCTGAGATTAAGTAGCTATATAATTATATTTTGACATAATTTGAATAACTTCAGCTACCGATTTTTTAATTGATGCAATTAAGTAAAGTTTATAAGTAAACATTTGTTTTTACAAATGCACAGTTACGAAAGTTGTTTATTTTCATACTTAATATCAGAAGCGTCATTCGAAGTATACAGATCGACCCATTAAAAACATGGTAACATTTATGTGAGATAAATTGAGAAGATTTAACCTAATTTACATACGTTTGTAGCTATTTTTAAACTAATCTTGCAATTACTTTAAACTACATAATAGGGAGGTACATGATTACGGTATATATTTGAAAATACATTCCACTTCATTGTAGTCAGCGTTCTTAACGAATTGTATAGCCGTTAGTACCTACGTCTATACATCTATTTACATGTAGGCAGGCAAATCTTGTACATGCCTACAACATTGTATCATGGATAGAAATCGTAAATCTTCTATGTTAGTATTATTCGTTCTCTTCTCTCCCTGTTCTTCTGAATAGAAATATTCTTAAAAAATTTTATTTTCGAATCGTCCATTATAAATAGGGAACGACATCAATGCATTCCCAACTTTTGTAGGAAGCGACTCCATATAAGAAATTCTAAACGAATCCTTCACCTGAAGTAGCCTATTTTCAAAAATACCGCCCTCAATACATATTGATCTAATAGATTTTACCTTTCTGTTGAACACTTTAAACGTCATTCGTCCTGACCTCCACGAATCAGGAATTCTGTTCACAAGATCGCGTCGCATAAGATCTGTACTCTTGCTAATGTGAGAAATGCATGATAACGTCTTATCAATACCAAACGTTAAAGCAACCAGCCAAGCTAGAAGGAGTGTAAATAAAATTGAATTGATGTGGTTATCTTTAGAATGGGAGAAAAGTATGAACAGCATGTATCCCATGTAGATGTAGAAAAACCATAAAATTCCAAATCCAAGAAATATTAAGGGCTGAATACCTGCATGCCCGGTTTGAAGAAGAAGTTGTACATGAGCAAGATTAGCGAATATCTGATTTTTAAATAGGAAAGGTGGTATTCCTATGAATTGTTTATAATGCAATGCGTAGAATAAATATCGATGAAACATTTTTAATAACGTAGCCCCAACGAGAGAAATTGTGCCTAAATAAGTGGCAATTTCATAGTTGCAGACAGAAAATATGAAATACCGGAGAAATCCGGAACACAATTGAAGAGGATCTTTGTTCATATGCGGAAGGTGGTACATTGGGAGTATATTAACCACGCCGACAAGAATTGATACAAATGCAGCGTAGAGCGAGGATAAGGCAAAGAAAATATAAATGCAGATGTCCACGTATTCCCTGTTTCGGAATGTCTTAAAAGTAATTAGCTTTGGCATTTGTTCTGCGAAGAAATAACATTTACTTAGAAATTTAATATTAACCGAAGATAATTTTCGAGTACCTGCTTTTAGGGCTTTTTCAGCCTGATTTGTGAGGTTCCAGCAGTCAACCAAACTGTCCCCGTATTGTATGAGTATCATTTTAAATGTTAATCCCAGAATTATGCAAATTATATGACAAATTAATAAAATGATAATCAACGGGCGATCTTGTGAAGTGTCAATCTCACACCTGGTCTCCATTAGTAGATGAATTGGCGGATAAAAAATGCAGAAAATTGCCGAGAAATATGTGAAGGTGGATGTTACTTTGGAGACATCGTTTTTAATACAAATTTTCAGACCTATTTTATCCCAGCGGATTGGACATGTTCGAAACTTGTTGAAAATGGTTGAATTTAGTTCAAAAACTTTACATATTAATGGAGACGACATGGCTTGAAAGGTTGGAAGTTACAACTACGGATTTGACTACAATATTAATTATGATAATAGGAATACATAAACCAGGTTAGGATTATTAACTTCACTATCTTTTGAATTCACACAATTACGCAATTCTTTATATGGAGACTAAATATGTGAGCATAATTACGATATAAAATTAATCCCCGAGACCGAACTAGGTCGAATCCAATTTGAAATAATATGTAATTATTTCGTGTACGATGATTGGAGCTGGCGTATTTTTCGAAGGTTTTGTCAAAAACAACACAATGTGGAATATTTGAACATTTTAATTTTTTACTCCTCATTAACCTTTACGCAACTGATTAATCTGAAGTACATTTCTTGAAGCAATGTTATTACGTTTTTCACAAATGCTTGTAGGTTGGTAAAACTACCTTTACAGTACGCAAAATATCAGGAATATTTTGTGGTATCATTATCTAAAGAGTTGACTAGGTTAATTACACATAGCTGGATATTATGTTAAGGTTTAAAATTGAATAGACTATATTTACTTTATCGGGAAGGTAATCAGCAATTTTAGATAGTATTTATTCCACATACAAAATTCTCCATAACAAAATTAAAACCAATCAATTCCTGGGAAAGTTTACCTCCACGCCAATTGGGTTAATTGCTTTCACCTTCCAACCAAAAACTGTTCGCGACGAGTTTCCAGACGTGTTGGAAGCGATCATTTATGGCTGGCTGCCATCCTTATCGAGTGCGTTTTGCATACCCCGGCCGCACATATAGTGTCACATATCGTTTGTAGTAAGTTAGTGCCCCAACTTTGTTATCACTTCAATGCAAAATAAAGCCTTGCAGGGTGCATTCCGCAATATGGAACTGGGTAAATATATTTATCAGTTAATTTCTAATAAGATTAGAGGTTTGCAAAAGCTGAGCATATGAAATCCGAATATTCCGACTTATGTACGTAGCATTTACGTAGCATATCTATAAGCATATCCTAAATCAGAGTTAATTTTGTAAGAATAATTGTACAGAGCATTTCCTATACATAAATATAAATCGGAATTATTTTTGGCAACATATATATAACTTAAAAGTTAACTAAAATGCAATTACGCTTTTTGTGCACACTTTGAGATGTATGGAACACATGTTTACATGATTACATTCATGAGTCAAATTATGATTAGCACTAAACTCTCATTTGTCACAGCGAAGCGAAATATATAAGATACCAGGATGAGATGATGTCATGACAAGACTCAATTAAGTTTTACTGATGTAGACACGCTTTTATATAATTAATTTATTAAGTTAAGAATGCCAAGAACACAAAAAAATTATACTAAAAAAATTTTTATCGTCTAATTTGGGTAGTTTTTGTCGGTAATTCGATACTGTCCTGGTTGTATCATACCCAACAAAGACGGAAAGCAACTTTACGATAATTTACAAATAATTATAAAAAAGTTATGTTCTAAAAACTATTTTTCTCATAAAGTTTTCGTCGTCTAAATTGCTTAAATGGAGTATATAACGGATACTTCAAAAATTGTTGTGGAAAGTTCACTCAACCAAAATATTTTTCCACACAAGTTCTAATCTAAATATCTAGCAAATAAACTTTTCCTATGAGAAAGTGCGAATAATTATGTCCATGTGTACTAGAAGCACGAAAACTTTGTTAATTTGTGGGAAACTAACCTAGAGGAAATTGTTGGAAGCATGTGAAATTTTCATGTTATGCCTATCCTTAAAGAAAATAACACTGTAATTACAGGCTATAATTTCGAAATAGTGGAAATAAGTTTTAGAAAATATTTGACGAACTTCCAACAAAGTTATTATTTGTTCTTGAAAATTTGGCTTGACGTAATCTCATGTTCATTCAAATATTGCAAAAATTTCGTTTAAGTTTGATTGCAATTATTGACTTGTGATGAAGGTAAATGTTGAGCCAAATTAACACCATGTTCTTAAGAATAGTCTTTATTATGCCACAGACTACCGGTTTCGCTTTGTTTTAGCTTCTTCAGGTCTTAGCGTGACATTAAACTGATTTAAATTATGAGTTGCTTAATCGACATTAGTAATAATGATGGTGTTATCTGTTAAGTATCTCAGTAATGTAGGATGTATAAGTATATTAATTGATTTTTACGTATAAATGGCTTATAAATTGTTTTTACTTATAAAAATAATTAAAAGTATGGAGTAAAACAATAAAAAGGTATTACTGCTACTGGAACAACTTCATTACAAAATATGTGAGAATTTAATTTAGAAAATATTTGACGAACTTCCAACAAAGTTATTATTTGTTCTTGAAAATTTGGCTTGACGTAATCTCATGTTCATTCAAATATTGCAAAAATTTCGTTTAAGTATATAACCTGACGCAGGAAATCCGCTTTAATCTAACTGACGAAAGTTGGAATGAATTATAGAAAACTTTTCTATAATTCCATTGTTGTCTAAGAACACGATGGATGCCTGTCAGAATAATTACAAACGCCCACACTGTGGAGAATAGTATAAGTAATAATGGTGACATTTTCATGTTGCTGTTTGATCTGGACGCACATTTCTTTATATCTTAAAGAAATTTTTGTGGAGCTATGTTTCCACTATTTCATCATAAGCGATAAACAAATAAGATTTTAATTTGACAAACGACTAAAAGCTGTGTTAGCCTATGAATTAAAATTTGTACAAATATGACCGAGCTTATCACATTACTGTCAGAAATTGACATCATGGCGCCTGGAAGCCATCTCCATATCGTCACAGATCAGCACAATTTGGACGCAAATATCCCCGTGGACTTGAAAATTCAAACTCCTAACACTTTCTATAACATGGCGTACCAACAGAATGATTCCGAAGCACTTCAGCCAGCACCGCGTATTTCACAAAGAAGTGTCAAGGCATCGTCCATCTTAAATATGGTAGTAATATTAATTCTGTCCCCTGAATTTCAAAATACTGAAGAATTCGCGGGCAAACTTACCCATGGTGTTAACTCCGCGAGATACTTGTTACGTGGCTCAAATATCTTTGGGAAGTCGCCATATTATAAAAATTCATATCCGATGTTTTGGTTAACAAGCCAGCCTCCACTTTCGGCAGAATATTTTCCTAGCCAAAGTTTTTTCACGAGACGAGTAGAAAGAGAACCAGTGCATGCCGTGTACACGACAGTGTTTATTGTGGAAGTTAACAAATATTCAGATTCTCGATTAATTCTGGTCTGCGGGCATTGTTCTGTCAACAATGGGGTTAAGTTAATTATTGCGGGTAACATATTAAATGCAGGCCCATTAATTCGCTGGAATTTTAGAGGAAATATGCAATTCTTGTCAGGATTTCATGATCGTATGCGGAAAATTGTAGAAATATTAGCGCCAGTTCAATTAATAGTTGCGGGGCAAGGTGACACAGTTTCCGCATATGTCTCCAAGGGTTGTATCAACGAAATCCAGAGAGGAAATCCAGCCATAAGCGAGATAACCAGGACAGGATTTTTATGTGGATCTAACTTAACAATTTTTTACTACTACGTATACACCTTACAAACCACGACCCATCCAGTTATTTACGATGAGGGCTACACTGATGTTGGGTAAGTTGGTGTCTTTTAAGATTATAGACGCTCTTTGAAATATCCAAAATTATAGCAGAGCTATTTTATTTGGACAATTGAAAGCTGTTATTTTCAAACCAAAATAATTTTTTTAATATTAACAATTCCAGAGAATTCCCGGATTCGGAAATAAGGCATCCAGCTATGTCAGATTTTATCATTGTCACCAACATGGAGGAATTTAATTTCTTGACGTGCTGGTCGAAATCTAAATACGATTTTGAAATATTTTTGATACCATTCCATCAAACCTTATGGATCTGACTAATCTGTACTACGGCAAGCATGACGTTGCTGTTAACATTATACTTGCGATATATTCACGCGGAACGACTCGCGCCAGCGTGGACACTTTTCGTATCCACTCTGCTGGGGCAATCATATAATTTGGTCGGTCAGGTTGAGAAGAGGCTAGTGCTTAGGGTTGGACTGGGATCGTGGTTCTTGCTCTCTGTCATTTTTGCGCAAGGTTTGTCCCTGTCCGGTAGTCATTTGACATTTTTATTGTTATTATTTAGTATTAAGTTAATGAGTGAATAATTCAATCGGTCAATGAAAAAGTGAATTTCTTTCCATTTCTCACTTTTTCTGTAGGACATACGTGGGGCGAATTAAGAAATTCATCACACGTGCTTAAAATTGTTCTTTCAAGTCGTTATTTTTTAATTCCAATTTGACTACTAACTACGGACAAAATGCATAAATGTGAACAGATAAGTCTGAAAATTAATGTGTTTCTATATTCTTTAGGATATATTGGAGTTCTACTAAACTATGTTTGCGCCCCGTTTTCTAAAATCAGCGTGAGTCGCTTTGAAGATCTAGCGTTTCCTGTATGCAATTACAGAAACCTAGAACCAAACGCTAATTCATGTCCTCGAAGTGTGTGGTCAAACACGACAATTTACAGGGAAAACTCCTTCCGGAAATTAGATGCAGATCACGAGTTTCGCCTAATTTCATCACCAACCAGTGCTGCAGGATTTCTATACCTAGTAAATTTATTTGGTCGGGCAGCTGCACCTGCTAGGTTCTCCAAAATGAAAGAGAGAGGACTCTGCCTGACTAAATTTGTGACCAAATTAGAAGAATTTGCATTTTGGAGACATCCCACCTTGATGATAACACGGACTAGCGCTCATCTATTGGCTGGATTTGATTCGACGATGCAGAAACTGCTTTCTAAGGTAGGTAGCGAAAACGTTTTTATACGTCATCTACTATTCGGAGTGTCAATTTCGAAGTGTAAGAACACCATAAAGCCGGTTTTTAACCTGGAGCTGAAAAGTCTGCAAGGGACCCACTATGAACGAACCTTGCAATTTTTTCTGAATTAAGGAATTATTCGTTCGTTAATTAACCTGGCAAAAACCTTAAATTCGTCATTTGTAACGCAGGAACTCCCAGATTCATACGAAGACGTGCTTGCTTACAGTCTATTGTTTCCTTATGATCGAGAATACCTGCCGGATGACTGGGTTTCCCGATTGAATGACACACAACTCGAGACTGTGTTTGAGGAAGAATTGCTTAAGTGTGGAAGGACAGCATGGGTTGATCATACTGTTCCATTGAAGGAGAAATTCGATCATTTGTCGAGGTAGGTCTCCTAATTGTTGTCCCCAGTACATCCTAAAATTGTCAAGGAGGTCCTACTAGACAGATGAATAAGATCTACAACTTATCTGTTTACATACGAACCTAATTTTAGATGTTTTCGACCATACCAAAAATTTCGCGATACTGCTAGACCCTAGTTTTCATTTACAGTATACTGTGGAGAGTAGTTTTGCCACACAAGTTTTAATCAACTGGTCACTAAATCCATTGTCCGAATGAAATTTACCTCTAAAGTTAAGTGTCCAAGACCTATCGCAAAATAATTACCTAATGACTGGTTTCAGGCACTATTACTGGAAGAAATTCTTCATGGGTAAACATCCCTTCCTTCGCCGCATGCGAGGACTCCAGCTGCACAACGAGGGTATTTCAAGACTGGGGAGACGAATTAGTGCTTTTGTCGAAAGCGGATGTTACCATTATCAGCAGACACTGTTGTCAAAGTTAGGATCGAGTAAAATGAGCAATCACACGAAAGATAAGTTGGCCAAGATGTCTCGACCCAGCTTGTTTGAACCGCTGAATTTATCCAAGTCCATTTCAACCGTATTTATTATAATTTGTTGTATGCTTCTACTCACAATTATTGTGCATGGCTTATCTCTCCTTTATTTCTACAAGGAAAAGCTGATTAATATTTGTAGTACGGTGGGTCCTGGGTGTGTAACTTGTCTGACAATTGTAAAAAGAATTATGGTTAACCGTACCATGTGTCGCATAGGAGTTTCTTTATGTAAAATGTATTCAAAATTGTATAATCTTCTTAGGGGGGAATGAAATATAATTATTAGCACCTGCTAAATATGTTACTTGATCGTCAAGGCATGACAATTACGTAAGAAATATAGTTCTAATAAGCAAAATGGCATAATTCGATTCATAATCCAGAAGCGTCCTGAACAAGGAACGGTTTCTAATGTGTAGACTAATATACTTAAGTATATTTATATAAAGAAATAATTATATTAATTTAGGTTATAAGAAAATGTATTTATTTACATAATACACATACAAACAACGTTCGCATGTGAAAGTGGGCTTACGGAACCTAACATAATTCAGGGCCAACAAAATATATACATGCAACTTACAGATAAATGTAGCTGTTCTGCAATTATATTAAATTTCCAACCACTTTGGCTTAAAAGGAGATATATAAATAACATGTCTTTCTGTAATGAGTTAATTTGCTTAAAATTACGAATGGACGAAGACAGCTACTATTAAATTTGTTGCAGGCTGTCATGTAAATAGTTGATCCCCAACCACATAATTTCTCTATAATTTTACCTTAATAACTTTTACGTCAAAATCCAGCTAGGTAGACTGGGCGCTTACTTTCATATATTGTGAAAGTTACTGAACTCATACTAGCCAAGATGAGTCAAATTGTCCCTGCGAAGTCGTCAGGAAGCTCGACGTGAAAAGTCTTTGGTCGGAAAGTGAAAGCAATAAAACCAATTAGCCTGGAGGCTGGATTACTCAGAAATCGATTAGTTTTATTGAAACCACAAATTAGAATAATGTACATGGAGGCACTACTGTCGAAAAGTGCAACTGTTCTGATCTCCTTCCCGATAAAGTAAACATAGAATAACAGATTTGTAAGCAACCCGTCAGTAAATGCGTACGGAATGACCATATATGACACCGTCGAACCCTGCAATATGTATATATCATTTATTGGTCTTATAAAAATGTGACGTATGGGAACTAGGTATTCTGGACTAAACCTTTGAGTAGTGCTGACCGTACGCCAAGTTCGTCTAGAGTTGTCTACTTCTCATTAGCATCAGCATCACCAAAGCTGCAGCTCGTTCTTTCCCATCATCATACATATCATCGTCGGCACCCCTTCATCCCCTCCGTTATCACAGAATCGGACCAACCGGACCCTACGTACAAACTGGGATCCGTATGTAGTAAGAGAGATATTGTAGAAGAAACGTAGTATCATAGATCATACACTGCATCCACTATGGATGCCACCATGCACGTTTATACCCTTACAGCTTAAACCTGTACACTCTTTAGATAACCACACTATAAAAGAGTCCTGACGTTGTATATGATGTCAGTGTAGTCTAAGTCTAGTCTAACAATGCGAGGGCATGAAGTGTAACACCCAAATTTTGATGGGACCAAAACAAAAGGGTCCATCAACTAGTTCTAGTCACCCAATGTGACGATCATTTCCAAGAATGCTCACTCTGGGTAAAGTTACTGATGGTTAAAGTGACGAAAATTGACGAAATTTTCCCTTAGGAAACAGTGACCTCCGCTCTCCTGCTCCGGTCCCTCGCTTCTCCCTCACTCATCCCTCTCTCATTGCTTTTCTCGATTTCTTATTTTCAGTGAGAATTCTTCTCTTAATTAGTATTTAATTTCGTAATTATTTATTTATATAATATACGTGAAGTCTATTAATGGGTTATATTAATTTTCTCTCTGTATGTGAAGCGTTGTTTAGTAGAGTTTAAGATTTATTTGATTGTGTCGAAAAGGAACCTAATGATGGGATTGAGATTTCGGAAATTAAGTTAAATCGTACATGATTTCGTGTTCGTTAAGGACTATGACTACTTTGAAGGGATATTTTTCATGCGAGCTAGATTTTTCAATGCATCTGACTTAATTATTTTACAGAATCGACCGAATTAGGTAGCTCTGAACAGATGAGGATGGTTCAGAAATAATTGACGATAAAATTTCCTTCAAGTATAAAAGAAGGGCCGTCGCTACATTTACTAAAAACAAAAAGAGGAAATTTCGTACATTCCAACAAAAGTTCTTCAAAAAAAAGCATCGTAACTACATTAATCAATGGATGAGGCACATTTTAATAAGTAACAGTTCTACTACTACTACTCTTTACACGAAACTGGTGAAACGTCCGATTGTGTACAAGAAATGGTATTTTGAAACTACAAACTTTGGTGCATTTTGTTTTATTTGCGTCAATATTTATTCCAATAATACACAATTGTTGGTATTTAAGTGGGTGGCGAAACGAAGAAGCCAAGCCATGATTTATGAATGTTAGCGAATTATGCATAGGTAAAAAATTTAAAGTTATTTATGCTGTTACAATATCTTTCATTAGATTTTCTTGGTGTCACAATTCTTTTTGTTTCAACGATTTTTGCAAGCAAACTCACATGTTAAGATGCGTCAATATACACAATTAATAAATAAAACGTTGAATATATCCGGAAAAGTATAAGAGGACGTTAATTAATATAATTAATTTAATTTTAAATTGGAAAATAAATATTTCGATGAGCGTGACAAGAATGGTAGCATTAAGAGATGAGTGAGGGAGAAGCGAGGGACCGAAGCAGGAGAGCGGAGGTCATTGTCTCCCAAGAGAAAATTTCGTCAATTTTCGTCACTTCAACCATAAATAACTTTAACCAGAGTGAGCATTCTTGGAAATGATCGTCACATTGGTTGACTAGAACTAGTTGATGGACACTTTTGTTTTGGTCTCATCAAAATTTGGATGTTACACTTCATGCCCTCGCATTGAAAGTATACTAGCTTGCAGACTTTTATTAAAAACGTAATAAAAATGGTTCAAGGAATTGATACAGAAGGTAGATTAACTATTTATGTAAAGGTAAATTAAAATGCTCCAGATATTTCATATTGTGCTAAAGTCGGAACAACATATATGTTTTGTTTGACCAAAAATACGCCAGCTCATAACCTGGCAATCAAACTAATTACAATTATTTGAAATTTACAGATAGTTCGACCCTGCTTCTTCTAATGGAGTAATTGTCTTTATTTAGCAACCATGCTCATACTCATTTATAAACAAATATTTAGTATCTATATAAATAACTGCGTAGTTGGCAGCTTTTGATTGGTGCCAGTACAGACTTTAATGTCAAACCCATGGACTAAATTAAACTGACGTTAATAATCCCCGCCCAGTTTATAAATCCCAACTATATTTATATACCATACTAAATCTAGTCATGTCCGTAGTTTTTATTTCCAACATCATTCGCCATGTCGTCTCCGTTACTATGCAAAGTTTTCGAACTTAATTCAACCTTTCTCGACAAATTTCGAACATGTCCAATCCGCTGGGACATAATTAATGAGAAATTTTTTATTAAAAAAGACGTCTCCAGAAAGACCTCCATCCTCGCATACTTCTGCGCCATTTTCTGCCTTGTATATCCGCCAATTCATTTAATAATGGATAAAAATCGTGATATTGTTACTACACAAAATCGCCTATTGATGTTAATTTTATATATTTTTCATATAATTTGCATAATTCTGGGATTAACATTTAAAACGTTTGGTTGACTGCTGGAACTTCACAAATCGGGCAGAAAAAACACTAAAAGCAGGTACTAGAATAAAATTTAAATATCGTTAAACTAATTTCAAAATGACTTAAGTGCCTGAATTTGAAAATCATTTAGGCAACTAAGTCATTTTAGATTTATTTTTTCCAACGATATGCAATTAAGGTTAATTTTCTAACTACATTTTCTTGCTTGCATGGCAGAACAAACTCCAAAGCGTATTACTTTTAAGTCCTTCCGAAACAGAGAGTACGCGGATATCTGCATTTATTTTTTCTTCGCCTTTTTCTCGTTCTACGCAGCATTTATATCGATTTTTGTCGGAGTTGTTAATGTTGTCCCAATGTACTACATTCTGCCTGTGAACAAAACCGATCTTCAAGAGTTTGCTGGACTTCTCCGATACTTCATATTTTGCGTCTGCAATTATGAAATTGCTACTTATTTCAGCACAATTTCTCTTATTAGTGCGAATTAGCCCTAAAATTAGGTACAAGAAGAAAATTTAAATATCGTTGGACTAATTGGAAAATGACTTAAGTGTCACCGATGCTTAATTTGAAAATGTTTTAGGGAATTAAGTAATTTTAGAATGCATGGACGATATGTAATTAGGTTTAATTTTCTAACTATTTTTTATTGCTTGCGTCACTGAACAAAGTTCACAGCGCATTGCTTTTAAGGCCTTCCGAAACAGAGAGTACGTGGACATCTGCATTTTTTTCTTTGCGTTATTCTCGTTCTACGCAGTCTTTATATCGATTGTTCTGGATATGGTTAATGTTTATCCTATGCAATACATTTTTCCCGTTAACAGAATCTATCTTCAAGTGTTTTCTGGACTTCTCCTGTACCTCATATTCTGTGTCCGCACTTATGAAATTGTCACTTATTTCTGTGCAATTTCTCTCATGGGGGAACTATATTAAAAATTCTCCACCGATATTTATTTTATGCTCAGGATTATAAACAATTTAAGGAATACCACCTGTCCTACTTAGAAATTAGATATTCACTAATCAGATATTCACTATGTCCTGCTTCTACTTCAAAGAAGGCATGCAGGGATTCAGCCCTTGATATTTCCAGGATTTGGGATTTTATGGTTTTAAGTTTAATTTATAAAATATATGTGTTTATACAACACATGTACAACGTATTTACGTAAGAATTAGTTGGCTGACGTAACCTAACGTAGTTAAAGGGCAGCAAACTGCATGCAATTAAATGTCTGTAGCCGTACTGCAATTACATTAAATTGTCCAGCCACTTTAACTTGTAAGTAACATATTTTTCTAGCTTTAATGAGTTAATGTGCTTAAAATTACGATCACGCAAAAAGACCAGACGAAGAACACAGATGAAGTAATTAGTTTCACGGTAAATCGTTTATCCACAAGCACATAGTTTCTCTATTATTATGGAAAACCTTTACCTCAAAATGCAGCTGGGTTTCATAATTATAAAGAATGTTTCGAGAAATTCGAGATGTTCAGTTCAGGTTTATCTCGCAAGCAAATATCATTGCCCCGAGTCGTACGTGAAGCCCAAAAATTACCCAAATGTATTTTCCCCTGTTGTATAAAGCATTTGCAATTTACACAAATTTTTTCAATAAATTCAAAACCTGCCCAATTCATTGGGACCAAAAACATAAAAAGCTATACTTTAATAATAGCGATGTGACTCCTAATAAAACCTATTTTGCCAATTTTGTCATGCGATCCTTCCCCTTGATTACCATGGCTTACCTGAGATATCCAGATTATTTCTGGCTAGTAAAGCCTCACACTTTTGACGCACTTCTCCTCATGGCTCAAGTCAATATATCCTTAGTTTCGCTGACTTTCGAATGGATCGTATCAAAATATGGACAGAGTTTGATAGTCTGTTGGAATTATATACATCAAGCCGAACTTACATCAAAAATTGGTAATTCTTTAATATTTCCATGGATTGATAAAAAGTAATCTAATCAGATAATTTTTATATCACAGAATCACGGCAGGATTGCTGTGTTTGGAAATACAACATCTTTGATATCTGCATTTTGGTGGTGCCAATATGGTTCATGACGTACACATTATTTTCTGCACTTATAGGCGCAGCTATTGACCTCCATTATTTGATACCAATCCATGGAAACTTCTGGGTTAAGGTGGCCTGGCACATTTTACGTTTCTTCGTGCTGCTTGTGTGCAACTACGAAGTAGTCACTCGATTCCTTCCTGTATCCCTCATCGGCATAACTATACTTAAAATGCTGAACTCCTATTTATCCAAATGTTTACTAAATAATGCGAGAACCGCCGGAGTTACTAGGAAAAAGTATCTTTTTTCTTCACTAATCAAAGTCAAGATTATTCTTCAGATTGGGAATGATGGGATACAGCCCTTAGCTGTTATAGGTTTTGCAATGTGGTTTACAATTAACATCGCTACTGCTTATATAACCTTTGTTTGTTATTCCCAATTAAATAATAGCCTTCAAAAGAGAGTCCTTCTGGCTGGGCTTTCGTCCTCTACCGTGATGTTGACATTTGCGGTGGACTGGACGCTTTCATATATTGTGAAAGTTAGTCAAGTTACAGGTCTCATATTTGCTGAGATGTGTCAAATTATCGCTACAAAATCGTCTGGAAGCTGGACGCGCAGGGTTTTCCGTCGGAAAGTGAAAGCAATAAAACCAATTTGTCTGGAGGCTGGTTTTCTTAGGAATCGATTAGTTTTAATTAATCCACAAACAAGAATTTTGTACATGGAGACTCTACTTTCAAAAACTGCAAATGTGCTGATCTCCTTCCCGATAAGGTAACTATGGACGAAGAAATTGTAGATGGTCGCACATACCTAGCCGTATATTTGTGTTGTAACCAGTAAGCTATTAAGCTAACGACACCATATATTATTCTGTTGTTTTACGTGCTGTCACTTTCAGGCATTTAAAACTATTAATAAAAATTCTTCAGGTAATTGATAGAAAAGGCGACCTCAATTTTACCAATTATCAAAAGGTTAAATGTGAAATAAATAACTAAAAATGTCCCAGACACTCCCTGTGTTGAATTTGGTAATAAATGTATATAGACTGGGCATACGAAGTAATTATAATTTCATATTCCCAGAACTAATTGTAATTGGCAATCATTCTCATACCCGTTTACATATAAAAAAATATTTAGTGTCTATATAAATAACTGCGTAGTTGTCAGTTTTAGTTGGTGCCAGTACAACTTTAATGTCAAACCTATGGACTTAATTAAAACAAACTGAAGCTAATAATCCTAGCCCAGTTTATAAATACCAACTACATATGTATATACCACACTCAATCTAGTCATGTCCGTAGTTTTTATTTCCAACATCATTCGCCATGTCGTCTCCCTTATTATGCATAGTTTTCGAACTTAATTCAACCATACTCAACAAGTTTAAAACATGTCCAATCCGCTGGGATATAACTGGCCAGAAAATTTTTATTAAAAACGACGTCGCCAAAAAAACCTCCATCTTCGCAGACTTCTGCCCCATTTTCTGCCTTGTGTATCCACCAATTCATCTAATAATAGAGAAAAATCGTGCTGTAGTCACTACACAAAATCGCCCATTGATGTTGATTTTATATATTTTTCATATAAGTTGCATAATTCTGGGATTAACATTTAAAATGATACTCATACAATACGGGGACAGTTTGGTTGACTGCTGGAACTACACAAATCAAGCAGAAAAAGCACTAAAAGCAGGTACTAGAAGATAATTTAAGTTTCGTTTAACTAATTCTAAATGACTTAAGTGCCGTCCATTCTTGATTTGAAAATGGCTTAGGAAATTAAGTAATTTTGGTATTGGGGGAACGATATGCAATTAAGTTTAAATTTCTAAGTCTTTTTAATTGTTTGCGTCGCAGAACAGTTTCCAAAGCGTATTACTTTTAAGGCCTTCCGAAAAAGAGAGTACGTGGATATTTGTATTTATTTTTTCTTCGCCTTATTCTCGTTTTATGCTACATTTGTATCAATCCTTGTTGGCTTGGTTAATATACTCCCCATGTACTACATTATGCACATGAACAAAACCGATCTTCAAGTCTTGTCTGGACTTCTCCGGTACTTCATATTTTGCGTCTGTAATTATGAAATTGTTATTTATTTTATGCTTTGCAATATAAACAATTTAAAGGAATACCACATTTCCTATTTAGAAATCAGATATTCACTAATCTTGCTCATGTACAGCTTTTGCTTCAAATAGGGCATGCAGGTATTCAGCCCATGATATTTCTAGGATTTGGGATTTTATGGTTTTTCCACATCTACATGGGATACATGCTGTTTATTCTTTTCTCCCATTCACAAGAAAATCATATAAATTCAGTTTTGTTTGGAAACCTTCTAGTCTGGCTGGTAGCTGCAACGTTTGGTATTGACAAGACATTATCATGCATTTCTCATATTGGCAAGAATACAGATATTATGCGTAGTGATCTTGCAAACAGCATTCCTGAGTCGTTCAGGGCTGGACAGATGACAATTAAAGTGTTCAGCAGAAAAGTAAAATCGATTAGGTCAATATGTATTGAAGGCGGTATTTTTGAAAATAGGTTAATTCAGGTGAAGATTTCGTTTAGAATTTCTTATATGGAGTCGCTTTTGACAAAAGTTGGAAATGCATTGATCTCTTTCCCCATTAATAATGGACGATTCGAGAATAAAATGTTTTAATAATAATTTTATTTGTAAAAATTTGAAGTGACGAAGGCAGACCAGAATTACATAGAAGTTCTATATGTATAAGAATATTCATCCATGGTAGATTGTCGATAAGTATTATAGTTGCCTGTCTTTATGCAAACTGGTCTCCAATTTATCAAACTTCAATAAATAATTTATTGCTTCAGTTGTTACACAATCAAAATTAGGTAAAAAAAAGTTGACTACAAATGAAATGAATATAAGCAAATATACACCGTATTTTGAGACATATTATGCATTTTAAACTAATTGCAATAACTGAGTACAAATGTATTTAAATTACGTGAAATTTGGTCTTTTATTTAGTGCACATAAATATAATACCTGGTTGTGCGTGAGTAAATCCACGTACTTCATCGAATGACGATGTTGATAAACGACATTCGTATGTGACTTTGGACTGTAAAAAATAAAGTATATTTATTTGCGTCATTTGCTAATGGTGACGAGAAAGCATCATACATATTTTACGCAGAACCACTTGGAGCTTTTTTTTGTAAAAATAAAACTTCATCGTGACGAAAACAAAACATGTAACCTTCTAGCATATTTATTGCATATTATTTTTATCATTGCATCATAAAACTTAATTACTAAATCTATAGACTTTTATATTAAAATTACGCACTATTTTAAACCTCATATTAAGAATTAAGTCAAACATTAATGCCTCACTGATACAGGTTCTCAATCAAGGATAAATATAACTAATTAAGTAATTAATAAGTGGCTTTTGTTATAATTGTATTAGAATTATAACTAAATTATAAATCAAGTATTCTTATAATATTAAATACTTATACTAGAATACTTATAATATTAAAAGTATTATGCAAAACAAATTCACGTACATATATATTTCTAATCATTTCCATAATGAAAAATGGAAATTCCATTTTTCATTCTACAATTAATTTAGAGAAGTATTAGTTAACACTCCTTACGATATGAACTAACATGTAATTTATTCACTGGATGTTCATTAAGGCGGAATGATAATTAGATATGCAATATGCATGTCAATTATAATTAATCTTGTTGTTGTATTTAAAACTAGTTGGTGGTGCTACAGGTCAGCCATTTTTAAGAGTGATAAATCAATTTTGTACACACCTCTAACTTTTAGACTTGTAGGACGTCATAGTTGAGAAATTAATAAAATCTTATTTTTAATACAGGTTACAGATTAACCAATAAAAGTCGCTGTAAAATTCCATTCTATATCAAGTGCGGTAGTGAGCAATAATTTGTAAATTTATAGTATATTAGCTTCATTTTCACGAGACTTTTAAAAATTAGACAAACTTATTCATTTCTGCTTCTTTACAAAAACTGCAAATGTTCTCTTTACCTCTATGCAAATATGCGCACCCATCATATGAGTGAGTATGTGCAATGAATTGATAAAATGTCGTTTTTAGTAATTGATGTCGATGTATTAAGTATTCATGCCTTTGAAACCTTAATTACTTAATTCTGCTACATAATACTTTACCAATCTAGGAATATTAGCAGGTTTTTGCGGACTAAAACCGTGAGTAATACATTCGTATCATATACAGATTAACATTCATTATTTGCGGTGATTGAGTGGAATTGGATGGGATTAGGTTATGAAAAGTTGACATAATCTAGAGATTATGTCAAAATTTGTCATCTACTTTACCCAATTATTCTGCACCATTGATGAATTATCCAATGATTTCTTCAATTATTTTCCACCAATTTGTCCTTCAATTTTTCTTACCCATTGGTGCTAAATGATTGTTTAAAATCAAAACGGGGGAGATTGTAAAGCGCCAATTGGCGGAGAAAACATAGGAACAGACGGACAGACAGACAGACAGACAGACGGACACGACAAGTTCAATAGCTCCCATGCTTCGCAGGGCGAGCTAATAAATATGGGATAACGCCAAATTCTCAAACAGAATCCAGAGTGATTTAGATTAATAAAAATTACGTACAACTGTCCATGGGTTTGTATATGCAATGATGACAGTCCGTATTTATATGGTTAACGAAAGGCAAGGTGTGATTGTGTAATTGGTTGGTAAATAAAATTTACTGCGAAGTACGTGACTCAAGTCGCCTTATCAATGTTTATCACACAAAAGTATGGATAAGCAGTAAATTTGCATTGAATAACCTCTGGTGCCACGATTGACGCAACAGTCTGCACGTAGGACCAGCACAGAGGTGCGGAAGTGTGCTAGTTTGCATTTATCTGAAAAAGAAATCACTTTACTTAACATAATTTTATTCTCACATATAATTCATGGAGATTTTTTCAATCGTAATAAATAATGACGTTAATAATATTAGTCAACAAATATTTATAACACTTCAACAGGATAATTTTGTTTACTTACAGCAGCATACACATACTTATACACCGCAGATCGCTGTCGACTAATCCTAAATAAAGTCTATTTATTTAATTTTCGAGTAAATTTACAAAAATACCTTAATCAAAATCCTCAGAAAAAAGTAAATTTACTATACCTTCTCTCTAAGCGTCTAAGGAACTAAGCGTTTCAAAATGTTAATTGGAATTCTGCTCGATGTATCCGGCTCAATGAAGGGCAAGTTATGTTCAGGAACTAACACGTCCATAACGGACAACGATATGAGTCGTGCAGAGTACACGATTCGATCAATACTTGACATTTGCGAGAAGGAGGAAGACAAGACGAAGAAGAATGAGATCTTCGTTCTTGTATTCGGGCTACTGGGAAACACTTGCGCTGACCTGGTTCAGATTTTAGAAACCCTTAGCGACCATAGAAATTCTGCAGTAGCAAATCCAAAAGAATCATTAGTTCGACTGTTAGCAGAAAATGGAGCTCCAAATTGCGAAGAATATATAAATAAATTCGTTACTGAGAAAGAAGCCAGCTTCTTTTACGAGATCTACAGAGAGAGGCTTCGCGAAGTCGAAGAAATTGTTGAGACTCTGCCAGCTCAATGCAAGTGGAAAGCTTCAGAGTTTACAACGGATACAGTTGAATATGTTTCAAACCCGTTGACATTCCTTTTGTGGGCTCCTATGGCCGCTAAACTTGAAGCTGCCTCAAGCCAATTGGGAATCCTTGGTTGGCCTAGAACAGCGGCTAAACTTGAATTTGTCTCAAACCAATTGAGAGTCTTTAGCAGGACTGCCGTGGAAGATAGACGAAAAAGTGCAACTAGAGAGAATGTTAACGCCGCTATGATAAAAGCTTTGTCAATATTGGCCAATCCGAAGGTGCAGAGCCTGACTGATGTCGCGAAATTAATCCGATCGTTTGTTAAAGACGATGTCGCACCAGGCGAAACGTCTAGTTTAACAAAAGGACAGCTGGACAATCTTATGAACGATGTGGAACCGTATATTTATCAAGGCACACCAATGTGTCAAGCTTTATGTACAGCCATTGACATGTTTAAGAAAACTACCCAAGATGAAAAAGTCTTGCTAATCTTAACTGATGGGGAAGCAACGGACGGCAAACCGTCATCATATGCAATAGAACTGGGGCTTTTAGACGTTATGGTTTATTCCGTACTGCTTACGTACGAAAATATTTCATTTCCAAAAAAATTATATTTCAACCCAGATCAAACCTGGTCAAAAGCACACAAAGAAATGTTCACTCTCGGCACAGCCGTTGACAATAGCAATTCTGTGCTATCAATCCTACTTGAAAATGGTTGGGAACTTTCGCCTGA
Source organism: Folsomia candida (assembly GCF_002217175.1). NCBI lineage: Eukaryota > Metazoa > Arthropoda > Collembola > Entomobryomorpha > Isotomidae > Folsomia > Folsomia candida. Next base: position 29,114 of record NW_019091256.1, on the reverse strand, counting down.
AGGGCAAAGTCGTCTCTGCATTCAGGCTAACAACCCAGAAATCGTGGACGAATTCACATCCGTCGTGAATCAAATGTTTAGATGCGGAAGCGCAGTGTGGAACCTATACAGTCGGGTATCCGTTGACATGTACATCAGCATCGAATCGTCAAAACTGATGCCTAACGAGCAAGTTGGTGGCACTTGTTATGCCAATGCAGTCGCTGCAGCTATACATTTGGCGACGCTACGAATTTGGGGGAAGGGATGGCGGGTAGGTGACATCAAATATACGTATAAAAAAATTCATTTGCACATCTCGATCATATTTTAGGTACCCAGCATTTACAAACCTCCTTGCCGAAATTGTAGCAGAGTTCGGCATAGACGGAGCAAGCACGAAGGATGTTCTTGCAAAATATGCAAAAAAGTATCGTCTACACAGCGAGCACTTGGCAGGGGAAGATGAAGCTAGGGCCGCGATTGCAAAGCGACGACCTATCGTTGCAAGGTTTGCTTTAATCCAGAGGAAAAATCCACAAGCGAGAGACCAATGGGACGATTTTGGAGATTTCTTTGAGAAAAATCCGAAAGGAATTTTGACGGCGAAAGATATTGGTAAAAACTACACTGGCCAGTACGGCGGACATGCGGTCCTCCTCGTCAAATGCGAGCCTAATGCCCTAGTTTTCATGAATTCTTGGGGAACTAAATGGGCTAATCAAGGATACTTCCGAGTTGAGAATGCTGCCGTGCTTAACATGCAGTTTTACGACACATTCTTCCTTGAATCCGATTTGTCATCCCGAGAAATTCAGGCATACAAGGAAAAGGGATTGGAAACGGTGAACGTCCTTCTATCCAAGGCTCCCTACCTGAAGGATCTTCCTTACGCGTGTCCACTCTGCAACAGCACTTCTCGTGCGGAATTATATGTTGGGGATCTTCTCGCGGTTCGCTGCCCGAGGTGTGGTGGATCATTCCAACCAGCCCCGGCTGGATTTGTGCCGTAAACTGTGAGTTCAAAATATACTTGAAGAAATTTAGTTACCTATTTGCATTAATAAATGGCAACCTATCCAACTAACTTATTTCTTTCAATAGGTGCAGTACATGGTGCTGGATCCAATTAATAATTAATTGTGTTACTTTCCATTCACTCAAAAAAATTCAGTGCGCATTTACTTCTATTTCGCCATATTTCAGCTATTTATCTCATGTGAATCAGAGTACTCATTATATCTGAGAACTCTCTCCAGTGTCGACCATGTAAGCTTATCGTAACGTACATTTATTAATTCACCAATCCAGGAATAAATGTGGGTAGAATTCTGCCGTTAAGTATTTAGATGCCTACCACCGATTAAGGCGTCGAATGGAAATTCCTGAGTAGGACGAAATTATTCGTTTCGTGGATTTGACAACAAATAAAGCTAACGTAGAACACTATAGCCACATAAAGGGATGAAGCATTAAACTAAATAGCATTCGCAAAAATCACTGCGGTGAAATAAATAACATTTGGGGTTAATTTTGTTTCGAAAATTTTGATTCTGAACGTCCAAATGAACCTAAAATCTTTTTTGTGCCAGCCAATTATCTAAATTTACATGACTGCAAGAAAATGAACTAAGAACAGAATTGTATCAAGGATTGTTTGACCACGTTGCAAACTTAAAAATCAATGCAAATGTATTAGCAAGAGTTCCAGTAATTTGGCCCTCAACTTTTGATGGTTCTCCAAGGAATATGGGTGACCGATGTAAATAAATTGTAGGGGCATTAGTATGATCATGTTTGAATCAAACTACCAACCCCAGTGATTTCACACGGACAAAGTAACCTTCATATTTGTAAATATTAATATCCAATATTAATATAGCTAGAAATTAAGACAGGAGAGCTATGGACCCAGCAATGAGGTCGAAACTAGCGTCATTGGTTCACTGGGAATATCACATTTGAAAGCAACAAATAACATCTACCTATATTAAAACTTGCTTGGCAGGCAGTAATAAGTAAATTGGTAAGCTAATTAATTTCGTGTATTTAAAACTTTTGATTAATTGTCAAAAAATAGGTCTCAAAGTAATTGCATGTTAACCAGGTTAACAATAAATTGGGTTTTTATTGTCTAAATTCGGCCATACGGCAGACTAATTGTCCCCATTTTCTTACTTAGACGGATACTTTTTTAGCACATACCGGATTTAACATTCACCAAAATACCATCCACTACAACAAAAGAGAAATTAGAAAAATTTAGAAATTATGAAGCTGTCAAAAAAACCTAAAAAGCAAACTATGATCCTGGAAGAAACGATATCGACTTTCACCTCCATTATGAAATGGGCCAAGTTATTGGGTGCGTTACCATTTCGCTGGAATGAGAAAAAACGTCGCATTTATGTCACCAAGTCGTACTTTGCACTGGGCAGGTTTGCACTTATCGTGTATGGATGGCTGGTCTATCTCGGAAGTTTGCTCTATGTTCTGATTTATGCTTATTTGGAGAACATACAACTATACATGTATACCAGATTTGTCGTAATTCTGGTGGGAGGCCTACTACCAGTCATGCTGTTAATCAGCAATATTCTAAAGGAACAAGAAATTAAATCTTGGGTTAACTCCGTGCTGAAATTTGAGTCATGGTTTTCAGGTAAATAATAAAATTGTGTATAGATATTGTTCTAAGTAGCTGAAACTTATACTATTTTGCAGCAAGTTTTTTAAAACTAGAAAAATCTGAGCCAATACCAATCGCTAAAAGTATTTCATCCGCTTTACGAATAGCCGTACTTTGTTGCAAGTCATACGGCATGGCCGTATTCACTTTTGCTGTGACTTTTCCATACGAACCCTTCTTTGTTCTTACCCACTTGCCGTTGGAATTTCGTCACTCAATCTTCGCTCTGGGCCATGCATGTTCTGCGGCTATTTTTATATTTGCACTTGGAACAGCTATTATCTACAATCTGGGAATATTTCTACTCTTTGCGGTTGTAATCTATGGGGTGCTTAATGAACTCGAGTAAGATTTATTATTTATGCCAGTTAAGACTTTCTGTTAGAATGAATAATTTCTAATTTTCAGATCCAGTCCAAAAAATAGGTACCGAAGTCATGGATATCTTCGTATTTCAGAAAACACTAGACTCGCTTATAGAAGCCTGTCTCTCCTTTGGATCATCATGACCGATTGGATTCGTCCATTCGTCATGCCAGTTCAAACGCTGATTGTCAGATCAGTTCAAATTTGCAATTTCGTTGTGATCAAGTATCGGATGGACATCACTGCCCTAGATATTCCTCTCATGGTCGGCTACTCTGTTATATTTGGCACTGGTTGGCTCGGAATTATGGGAATGGCGGGTTCCTTTACCAAGTCGAGCAGGCGGGTTTTGCGCTCTTTTAAAAATATTGGACCGATTAGTTCCGTCGTATAAGAGAAAGCCTGGAAAAAGGAGAGAAAGACCTTCAGGCCATTAATATTTTATATTGGCCAGTTTTATGGCGTAAATTCAAAACTAGTGTTGAGTCTAGCATCTACATATTTGTGGGGAACGGCCAAATTGCTTATAATGTATTCACATTAACCAGTATATAAACCTATAAAAATTAGAGAAATATGCACTGTGACTAATGTATGTGTATGTACTTTGTAGGGTGGTTTGACAGAGTCAGCCCAGCTGCGTTAGCACGTTAGTGCTTATTGCAGTCTCCCTACCTATACAGTATACCGCGGCTATAGTAACTCAGGGTTTCACCTCAGTAGCTATAATAGTTCGGATCCCCCAACTAACTACCAAGGTTACTGTGACTAATAATTAACAGAACCCGAAAAATAAAAATAAAATTAATCGATGAAATGAAAACTATAAAAAAATTACCACAGCAGAACCAACTTAAAGTTACGTCCCCGCTCCCACATGTCGCTAAATGATAAGTCAGTGCATTCTTCATTTACTTATTATACATAATATTATACATACATAATATTATAAGTAAATGAAGAAATAAGGGTACAGAGGACAGCTATGTTAGCAACCATTGGATCCATAAAGAGTACGCCCTCTGCAAGTCTGGAATGTCTATTAGCACATAAGCCACTGCACATACGGATTCAAAGGGTTGCACTCTTAACAATGTACTGATTAAAACTAAATCAGCAATGATTGGAGTGGCATAGGAGGGGATTCAAACGGACTATTTCACATATGGACCTATGTAACAACCTCTGACGAAAAGTTCCAGAATTCGGGTCATGGAAGTCGCACCGAATCAAAGCCTGTAGAGAGTGGGCGGAATCAGCCCACAAATCTACATGTCAGGAAAACTGGACGCTGAACGCTCACTTATATAAGACGAACCTGGCGGTGGAAAAATTCCCTACTGACATGATCAGTAAGAAGATGCTTATTTTTGAAAGATTTTGTACAGTAGGAGCATTGAAATGGATTTCCTGTTCAGGTTCCATTTTGCTGTAAATAATCAACTGTATAAAGTAAGATAATGGAAATAATTTTATGGTAGGATTTAATCAAACAAATTATTAGCTCTCCCGGCGAAGCATGGGAGCTTGCTGTGTCCGTCGGTGTGTTCCTATGTTTCCTCCGCCAGTTGGCGCTTTACAATCTCCCCCGTTTTGATTTTAAACAGGCATTTAGCACCATTGGGTAAGAAAAATTGGAGGATAAATTGATGGAAAATAATTGAAGAAATCGTTGGATAATTCATCAATGGTGCAGAATATTTGGAAAAAATAGATGACAAATTTTGACATAATTTCTATATTATAACAAATATCTGACAAAATGATTAGATTATATAGTTTTGACTCTTTTGCACCAACAGTTCAAAAGAACCACATAATTTTCTCGGACTCAGATTTTGTCAAAATGTATGTCAGGGCGAGCTTTATCTAATGTGCAACGGTTTATTTCGATTACAAAGAAATTTTTTACGTTTGTCTAATCTGTACGACGTTTTCCTGAATCCGTTAACAGTTTTGATTTTAAAGTATTTATTTTACGCTCTCTCGCCGGTTAAATGATAGTCTTAAATTCTGGAGCACATTTAATACCGTTGGAAGCAACATATTTATATTTAACAAAGTCAGGAAGATTGGATCCATTATCGCTGATGAGTAAACATTATTTGTTTATAGAAAAGGTTCAAACTGCAAGAACACATATAAACGAATACACCAACATGTACGCCTCATGAGTCCTCCATAAATCTTGGATTATAGATTGAAATAAAATAATATTGGGATAGTTGTGGGCTACAACTTTTAGCCAACTTTCCATCACCAGAGACGGAATTGTTGACCACTAAAGTATATTTTATCACTCCTTAGAACAGATACTATTCAGTTGACGACATTTCTAAACTGATATGACTTTTTTTTCGTCTCGACTCTGCCTTTTAAAAATAACTTCGAATTCACCCGTACAGAAAATGGTAGGATATATTCTACACCTCATTTGCTAAATCGTGCCTTTTCCAGACAAACGAAGGAAGGGTTTATTCTATACCGTGTAAGAATTTAATAAGATTGAGTATGTAAACGTATAGGTTCCTCATATTTTTGATATACAAAGAAGGTAGTATATGTACGATGCACATTGTATGTAAATATCTCTCGTTTAACTACTGGTATGTCGGGCCCAACGAATGGTGGTACACAGTGATAGTTGAGAAAAGGCCTTCCCTTAAACCTTGCTCGGATATGTTTTGGGAATCATTGGAAGGCAGTGAATTTCCGTTGTTCTACCACTAACCAGAATACGTTGACCGGTATTTCATTTATCCAGCCGACAAAAAATTAAAATTCTAACAAATCCATAATTCTCCAAAGTGTGGAAATCAATTCGACGTTAATCGTTTCAATTTAAATATTAAGTTTTCAACTGACAATGGCGACAACTCATCCGGGTCGCTTCGACTGTTCCAAAAATTTCAAAAGGAAGGAACACTTTGTAACTCACTTGAAAACGCATGATCCTGACGCACAAGTTAAATGTGGGGTAAGTCAATTAAAGTATATTCTAACGGTAATACTTAAATTCTCGAGAAGGCATATATTAACTTTTGACAGTGCACATTACTATTCTTAGATTTGCTGTAAGTCCTTCAAAAATGCCAGCAGCTTGACAACACACGTCGCAAGCTTTCACAAAAACCGAGTCCGACCTACTTGCAAAATTTGTCACAAAATATTTCGCAATTCTACAGGTTTGCAAGTTCATACCGTCAATATCCACAGTTCAGGCACACGAAAACGGTTCCCCTGCCCATTTGATGGATGTGAGAAGACCTACCTTGATCAGCATTATGTCGAAATGCATATCAAAATTGACCATGCTGAGAATCCCTACAAATTTTCCTGCATTTTATGTGGGAAAGAATTCAAACGGAAAACGAACTTTTTATCCCACATTTACTCTCACACGAAGGAAAAGCCATACAAGTGCTCCACCTGTGGGAAGAGTTTCGCAACAAAAACTCACTTGGGAAAACATGAGGTAATTGATAAACACGTTCCCAAACTGCCAAATCTTAAAAGTGCTTGATATAATTTTTAGGTCTGTCATATGGAGAAATCCCTGCGTCCTTCAAGTGTGTTATCTGCACCCAGACCTTCCTCTGCAAACGCGGCCTAAACGGTCACATCCAGATTTTTCATGAAAAATCGTGTGAAAACAAGAAGAGACTGCAATGTTCAACATGTGGGAAGAAATTTACGGCGTCGCGTAGGTTGAAAATACACGTCGAAGCGAAACATCCATCGCCAGATTCACGCCTGGATTACTGTGACCAGTGCGGATACAGGAGCTACACCCAGGCCCCGATCTACGGCTGGGCAAGTTGGGCAATTGCCCGGGGCGCCAGAGTTGGGGCGCCGGGAGGCGCCCAGGTTTACACTAGGTATAATTGCATGCCAACATAATTTACGATAATACCTTAATTTGACAACAGACGAAACTTGTGTTTAAATTTAGCAAATAAATATTCGAGTACTAAATTAAAAATTTTTTTTGGCTATGAACGACTATTGTCGTATTTTAAAAATTTCCTGAGGGACGATGTAATTTTTGACCGACCCATGGAGACGAAAGACGACATTTGTCGCTGAATTAAAGCATCCCCGTTAAACGACGGACGGCTATAGTCGCTTGGCAAGAAAATGCCTGCGGGACCAGGTGAAATATACGACAGTAAAATGAAACGAAAAATTGAAAGTGTCCAAAAAGTGAGTTGGGATCAGTGTTCGGAAAAACCCGAGGTTTTTCCTAAAAAACCCCGACCCATGGGTTTTTCGTGAGTTTTTGCGGTTTTTGGGCTTTTGTGTTTTTGCTGTTTTTGAGGGAAAATGCTACACACCGGAAACACGATTAATTAATACATCTCGAAAAATTAGAAACAACGGTGGTCTAATTATAGCGATCCGATAAGTATAACCAAAGTTATTCCAAAATAACTAAATTTTCGAAGTCATCCATAAAGAATACAAGGTGAAAGTATAACTTGAGTATACTTCAGTATTGCTACAACCTGCCCGCATTTCAGTTTCTGTGCTAATTATTTTGTTTATATTAATCTTATAACTTTCTGAAATAAGCATTTTAAATATCAAAATACTTGTAAAAATATCAATGTTTACAAAAACCCAAATCATCCGTAAGGAATGCATTGTAAAAGAATAACTCCCATAAGCTGCGTAGATTTACATTTTTCTGTTTTTTCTTCTGCTAAAATGTATTTAATAACTTATTGAAACTGAAATACTTCATTTTTGATATCAAAATTCGTGTAAAAGTATGCATTTCTAGCAAAAACCCGAGCAAAACCCCAAAAACCCAAGCGGAACACTATAGGTTAGTACACAAAAACTCACGTGGGTTTTTCCCTTTTTTTGCGACCAAAAACCCACAAAAACCCAAAAACCCAGCCCTCACAAAAACCCGGCATCGAATACACTGGTTGGGATCTGAATCCGAGAGAAATTTACAGTCAATGCGTCTCACACAATAAGAGTCTCGTGGTTGGTGAGGCTGCAAAATCAGTCAGAGTTTTTATGTAGGAATGGTTCAGAAATTGCATAAATTTTCAAGTAGCTTAAGGTATAGGTGGGATATTTTCTGTCGTCACCCTCTCGTTAAATTGCTAAAGTTCTAGATGCCGTGATCGAAATTTCAGAAAATATTGATTTTGACAACGAAAGTTACAAAGCTTCAAATTTAGTCGCAAAGTTGGAAAGATTTGAATGTCTCATAGCCGTATAAACAATACCAGTTAAGGGTTAGTAAAGTGTGAGTGAGCACTCAACTTTGACCTTTTCGTATAAATAATGAATTCTCACACTTAACTTAAAATTTTACTCAACTTTCACTTAACTTACACTTTAATTTTCAGTTCGGTATAAATAATGCTAAGGTCAAGTGCGACCTCACACTTAAAACTTATGTTTTCTTCCAAATTCTGAGGGTGGCTAGGGGGTACCCTTAACCCCCACTTAACGAAATTTTATATGCAAAAAATGTCAAAGTAGTGCCAAAATGAGCTTTGAACAATTTCTAATGTTCGAGAGACGAATCGAACGACGAAATAGGATTGATAAGATCCCTTTGGTACGATTACGAGACCGGTAAAATTCCGTGGATTATTTCTCCTGGAATATTTCAACTTGTCGGTTTATCGACAACTCTCTTTAAATTAATCCGATCGGGTTGAAATTGTCACGATATGTTTATGGGATGAAAATACGGGTCAAGTTAGAAGATGAGCCAAATCGGCCGAATGATTGACCGGTGGGGGTCATAAATGTAGGTGAGCATTGTGCACCAAAGTGCTCGAAACTGAAATCTGGTACAGAAATCAATATGAATGGAAAAAGTATTTTTACCCGATGGGGTGACCCCCACCGATTTTCAAAAATTATCTTCGAAGCTTGAAAGTTGATTGGAGCTGTCTAATGGCTTCTAATTAAAGAAAATGATGTGAAATTGAAAATATTTCCACCAAGATGTATCGTTTAGGATCACCCGTACTGTTTTTACAAAATCCCCCAACTCAGCTGAAATCTGGTATGGAGATTGTTAACGACTTACAGCTACAGCGATGTATTTTTTTAATAATCATAATTGTGACACCGATTATGAAAGGTTGTGGTAGAAAGACGAAATTTAATACATTCTCACCAAATTGTGTCATGTACTCATGAAGGACGTAACGTTCAACAGTAATCTGCTGCAAAATTATCGAACTGGTCGACAAAATACAAACCCTGACTCGGGCTGACACTGCACACTATAGATTTGTTTTAATTGATCAGCAATTTTTATCCATGAAAAAATAAATTATAATTCTTCGACTGTCTTGATATTTTTTAACGAGACCCGTCAAAGGTGTCATCTCTGAAAGAAGTACCTATTGTAAATACTTTCTGATTCGACCGTACTCTCGGAATCCGACATTTTTAAACTCAAAAATTTTATGAAATGTGTGGAATTTTCAGGAGTAAGTGTGACTTAAGTCGTGATGCCCACTTAAGTATCACTTTGTCAAGTTTAAGTGGAGAATTCATTGTTTATACGACTTAAGTGTAAGTGACGGGTTGCCCTTAACTTAAACTTAACTAAGGCTGAGTAAAGTACGAGGGAATACTTGGCATTATTTATATGGCTATCAGTCATGTTGGCTATCCGGAAAGCCCTTCACTTTGAGAAGTGTCTCGTAGTGATCGCCGCCCCAGATTATAAGGAATAATTTGATGAATTTTAGAATTTTCTATTATCCTTAATTTAATTCACTGAAACAATCTTCAATCTTTTATCTGACAGGGAGCATTCCGGCATTGCTGGGTATCAACTTTATCAAGAAAACTTGTCTATTAAGCATTCAGTTCGAGTAATGTATCAAAATACTCCAATAGACATCTTGAAACTGTTAATTTACATGCACCTGGAAAAGGCTTCTCCGAAGTTGTTTAATATTAAAGTATTTTTAACTTCTCCAATTATGTACAGTGTCAAGCGATGAACATAGTTTTTCAAAACTTAAGCTAATCAAGGCATTGATTAAATATTAGTTAGGAACACTGAGAGGTTTTGCGACTATCTCTAGTGGGCGTTAACTCGTAAAATTGAATTCAGAGATACGATAGAAATATTTTATAAAATGAAATCCCGCGACGTGCAATTGTAAAACATTGTTACAATTTCTAAATTGTTTTTTATTTAGCTAAGTGTGACATATCTATTTTGTAAATCACGTTATAATGTTTGTAGTATTTGAGATACTACAGATATTTAGTAGATACTTACGTACGAAAAAAGAGAAGTTAATCAAACACCATACTTTGTTACATGAAGAAGAATATCCCTTTTTAACCACTATCCGTTTTTGTTTTTATTTTTTAACGGAACAAAATATATAATTATTTGTTTCATATATATCGCAAGACATTTTTAAAGGAATATATATGTATACCAGAATGCCATGCGAGCGCGGAAGGCGCGAGCGGCATGGGGCGCCATAATTTCTTGCCCGGGTAAAGATTTGGGCAAGATCGGGGGCTGGCTACACCAGAACATATTTAGCCCAGCATATGAAAAGTCACGGTATTGGTGGGAAGAGATATGAATGTTATTTCTGCGGGTGAAAGTTTCTTGGATTTCATAGTCTGAAACTACATGTTTCTTCAATACATACTCTTGAGGCGAACAAATCTTTTTTGATGTAAGAGGTTAAAAAACTATAAATTCAAGATTACTACTAAATATTTTGATTTAATTTAAGTATCGATTCCAATTAGCTAATGCACACTGTATTTTAATTAAATTCAGATTCACCTTTTAATCAGAAAAATTGGTACTTTGCAAATTCGTTCTGATACTTTTATTGCCGCATAGGTTTGGCTAAATTTTTGGAAAATTGTTTTATAAATTAATTTTTCATTGTTTTATTATCATTACATAAATCGGTTAACCTTAAAAATTTATAGAATGCTTCGTATATTTCGGTCATGTGTTAAAGTTAAGAATATTAATCGGTCTAGGGTCACAATTATACTTTCCACAATATACACACTTTGTTAAATTTTATAATGTATTCTTCCAGCAAGGCACAACACATTTGGGGTTTATAAAATATTAATGAAGTATATATATGTAGTCTTCTAGGCACAAATATTTTCAAGAATTAGCGAATGTCTTAGGTACAATTTGTGGTTTTCGTTGGTAATAAATAAATATTACAAAGTTGTGTGCTACATTATACTCTTTATTTTCTGTAATTATTATAAATTTTATAGTTTGCAAATGTGGCATTTAAGTAAACGAATGACATCACTTTCGTGCACACAGCGGGGCCGATGCCATCTCATCCTTTCTAGCAGTAATTAACATTGAATATTAACATTCATAATTTTTATTTTTTAAAACTGCATAGATTAAATATATATATATATCTTACATATATTATGGCTATCTTTCAAACCAATTTTAGTATTGACGGAATGAACTTAGGTAAAAGATGTTTTAACATGTAAATCATATAATATCCTCAATAAGATAAATAATTTATTGCTGTCCCAATCCTGTTCCTCTAGTTAAGATTGCGTTTTAACGATGAAGTTGGAAGGGTTTCTTCCATACCGTGCAAGTACTTAATACGTTTGAGTATGCATACGTATATACCCCTAACACTTTGGATATGCGATTCATTCACATTATAAATATGCTCTCGTTTGACTACTGGTATGTACAATCCAACTAACGATGTGTAGCACACAGTGGTTGATGAAAAAGGCCTTTTCTTCAACCTTGCTAGGATATGTTTCGGGTTACATAATGGAAAATGAGTCCCCATAACTCTCTCTATTCTCACTAAACTAACCATCACATGTTGACCGTTATTTCGTTTACATAAAATCCTTCCAATCAAAAATTATAAATTCTAACTAATCCATAGTTCCCGAAGGTTTGGAAAACTATTTGATATTAATCAGTATAATTTTAAACTTTAAGTTTTCAATATACAATGGAGACAGGACAAAATCTACGCGTCAAGTGTAAACACTGTTCCAAATCTTTCAAAAGTAAAGATATCCTTGCCACCCACCTCACTATGCATGATACTAATGCTCCAGTTAAGTGTCCGGTAAGTCAATTAACGCAAAATATATCAATACCAATTATAATATATCTCCTCCAACATATTAATTTTTGACAAAATACAATTTATAGATTTGCACAAAATCTTTAAAAAATTTTAGAAGCAGGAAGACACACATCGCCATATATCACAAAAATAGAGTCCGACCAGTTTGCAAAATTTGTCAAAAAACATTTACCACTTCCACCGTTTTGCGACTTCACACTGCCCGCAAGCACAGTTCCACGGCACGACAGCGCTTCCCCTGCCCATTTGATGGATGTGGTAGCACTTTCCTTAATCAGCAATCGATCGAGGAACATATCAAAGTCGAACATGTCGAGAATCCCTACAGATTTCCCTGCATTTTATGCGGGAAAGAATTCAAACGAAAAGAAAACCTTCACACCCACATTGCCACGCACACCAAAGAAAAGTCCTACCAGTGTTCCAGTTGTGGGAAGAGATTGGCAAAAAAAGATCACTTGAAAAATCACGAGGTAAAGTTAACCTTGATTTTATTTTTCTTATTTTTGTGCAAAAATGAAAAGCGTGGGTTTTAATCGTGTGTAAATTTACACTAAAAAATATTCAATCTAATCTAACTTGTTTATATAATTTCTAGTTTGTTCACATGGAGAAATCCTTGCGCCCAGTGTTTAAGTGCAATATCTGTCCTCAGATTTTCTTCACCAAAACTGGCCTGAACCACCACATCCAGACTTTTCATGAAAACCAGAAGAATCATCAATGCACAATTTGCAAGAGGAAATTTGGCCTGGCGCGTCATTTGAAGGTGCACTTGGAGGCGATTCACCTACCAATAGATTCTCCCCTCCTTTCCTGTGATACTAGTCTGTTTTAAGTGCCCGCTAGCGGGCACAATTGCGGTGTGCGTTTTAGTCACACGTTTTGTGGTGAAACTCAATATGTGTGTCGAGGTCACTTAGAATTTAAAATCGATTCCATTAAGTGAATGGCTACAATATAGTAATGTCAAGTCAAAATAATGGCTACAATAATCGGATACAAGGCTAATGATTCGTACACATAACGTTCGGAAATCGTTATGTAAACGTTACGCATCACTCAAGCGAACGTTACGCATCACTCAAGAACGTTACGCAAACGTAAAAGGTTAATGGTCCAGACGTCATGGTAACGTTATGGTAAAGTATAATAGGCGTGTCGTAGTCACACGACACGTGGTGTTATTCAGGGGGTGTGCCCAGGTCACACGACACGTGGCGGTATTCAGGGGGTGTGCCCAGGTCACACGACACGTGGTGTTATTCAGGGGGTGTGCCCAGGTCACACGACACGTGGCGGTATTCAGGGGGTGTGCCCAGGTCACGCGACACGTGGCGATATTCAGGGGGTGTGCCCAGGTCACACGACACGTGGCGTCATCCAGGGGGTGTGCCCAGGTCACACGACACGTGGCGTCATCCAGGGGGTGTGCCCAGGTCACACGACATGTGGCGTCATCCAGGGGGTGTGCCCAGGTCACACGAAGGGTGGCGTCATCCAGGGGGTGTGCCCAGGTCACGCGACACGTGGCGATATTCAGGGGGTGTGCCCAGGTCACACGACACGTGGCGTCATCCAGGGGGTGTGCCCAGGTCACGCGACACGTGGCGTCATCCAGGGGGTGTGCCCAGGTCACACGATACGTGGCGTTATTCAGGGGGTGTGCGCCAAGTCGAGGTTATTACTAATAACATGAAAGCCTGGGTGACATGAGACAGCCATTGAGTATAGCGCCCAGTTCCAGATGTAATTACTAATAGTAACTACAGCCAAATGACCGGGCCATCTAAAAGCAATTGTATGAGTGACATAGTGGCAGACGCTCCGCCTGCTGGGCAGGAAGGCTAGAGTTCGAATCTCCTTGGGTTTATATTTTTGCAACTTTTTTTAACTTTCACATCATCAAAAATGAACGAATTTTTGTCAAAGTTACCACCACACCCCCTTATATTGTGGGGGTGGTCAAAAAATTATTTGGCGACTTTTTGCAAAATAATTTTGCATATTTAATATCTGGTCACCAGATATTAAACAGAAAATTTCGAGCCACCAGATTCTGGCCCAAAACATGAATATATTTACAATTTCACGGGGATTTTCATGTAGCCAGAGAGGGAGGAGGCATTTGGAGGAGAAGCAATTATTTGCCGACCTTTGACTCTACGACCTTGCAGCACACCTGGCGACAATATTCATGCGTACATGTATATGTCGATCAGGTAGTCTAAAAAAATTAAATTCACCACATACGTAGTCCAGTGTGAATAATTTGGTGGATATACTTCCTTACGAATTTTTTTAATCATCGCAAATATGAAAAATTTGCAAACTAAAAAATCTAGTTAATTTTATGTGTTTTAGCCGAACTAAGTGCTTTTGCACCCATGTTGTCTGTCTGTCCATCCGTCGTCTGTGTCACAATAAGTTTTGAACGGATTGACTGATTTGGATGAAATTTTGCAGAAACATGTTTCTGGGCAATGCGACGACCGACTTCGAAGATAGGTTTGATCAAAAAGATTTGGACCGGTGGGGTCATATCAGTGGTGTGCAAATTTAAAAGCAAAGGAGAGACCCTTAGTTTTTTGGCTTTTGGAGCAAAATATTCGAAATGTCGTAACAGGCTGAAACTCGGTATGACGGTCCTAGTGGAGGTAGGAATTCGGAAATGAAGGTTAAAATTGAAAATTTTTCAACTGATGGGACCGGGTGGGGTCACCCCACTGGGGTGACCCATACCGCGTTTAAAATATGCTCCTAGAAACTGTAAATTTGGAAGCTAAATCTCTGGTGGTTTTTAATAATAGAATATGAAATTAAATTGGAAATATTTTCAGCGAAAATATTACCTCTGGGTTAAAATTTTCACCCAGAGGTACCCTATGGAGTAACCCCCAATGATTTTCAGAGTTTATCATAGAATGCCGAAATTCGGTATTGACGCCCGTAATGACTTGTCATGAAATAATACGATGTATGTATAATTTGTAAATTTTTCTACAGGAATGACCCATTGCAACAAATTGATGCTTTTTAATGCAAAGAGTAATCGGACAATTTAATAGAGAACTGAATGTAATATCATCGGAAGTCACACTTTGTTCGGGCTATGCAAAGCTGTACAGAGAAGTTTAGAAAGAGGGAAAATTTATTTTTTCGCTCTGCCGTTCTCCTTATTTTGGAATGTGGAATTTTTTCCAATTTCATACACTAAATATTAAATTTGATTAAATACCTACACTAACCAATATATTTTTTACCCAAATTCGGGTACATATTTGACAACTTAAAAAATTCCTGTTACGAAACAATACCTGGGGATCGTAGATTAATATTGGGATTCTGGATTAAAATTAAGGATTAATTCGAGCAACCGTGGGATAGTGGATTACGATTAGCGATAAATATCCCTAATCAAAATACTATCATGATTACTATAGGATTAAATAAATTGTAGACATTAGGATTAAATTAATCCGTAAACTGTAAATGAATACTTTATGCGATTAGAGTGTGATATAAAATAAATTAGATCCGAATAAAAACTGTAAAATAAAATTCTTTTACAAAAAAGGACTCTTAGGTTCGGCATCGCGGTAAAAAGTGGAAAACAAGTTTATCTTGGATAACAACTTTACCTTAATATTTATTATAATTTGCGATTCCTGCACTATTTGCTGAACCGCGGGCCAATCCTTTCATACGTTTAAATTAAGTACATATATTGTATGATGATAGCTTAACAACTTATCTGCAAGCTTAATAATAATTGCAATAAATAATTGTAAAGGCAATGAAATCGAGTTACGGTAATAATTTTTTTAGTACTTCAATACTAGTTTCGAATCCTAAAACAATCTGGGCAAAGTTTCTTCCGATCCAACCGTTGAAGATTTATATAATCGATTGTCCGCATAAAAGCAGTTCGGCTAAAAAATGGCCCGCGGTTCAGTAAATAGTGCAGGAATCGCAAATTATAATAAATATTAAGGTAAAGTTGTTATCCAAGATAAACTTGTTTTCCACTTTTTACCACGATGCCGAACCTAAGAGTCCTTTTTTGTAAAAGAATTTTATATAATGGTTAATATGGTCAACGTGCAAAAACGTTTTCTGTCAGATCTTTATGGGAAAGTATGTGTGCATTAAATTGTGATGACGTGTATAAAACGAAAACAGTTGTAGTAATTAAAATTGGATGATTCTTTCTAAAAGTGATCAATTAAAGACTGACATATTTATTGAGTCCCTTAAATTTTATCCATTATAGTTGGAAATAACTTCAAGAAATGGCAGAATTTGCAACGTCCTTAAATTTTTCTATTACCCGGACGCACTGTACTTGCCCAGAAAAGCGTTGCAGTTCGGACACTTGTGCTCCACGTCTTGACAACAGCACAACGCACAAACGCCCCACCTGCATGCGGTACTTAGTTTAGAGTCGAAAATAATTAAAATTTAACTTAGAATTTATTAGCACTTGCAAAATGCAGCAGCATTTAGCAGCAGCATTAGGTTGCATTTTTCCTCCGTGGCTGTCCAGATCTCTGTGTGGCACACGTTGCACGTTAATTTCATCGGGATGGAGGAGAATTCGGCCGGAAGTGGCACTATTTGGCGAGGAATCACTATGAGCGGCACTTCTTGATAGCTCGGGGCTAAAAGTATTGGTGTTTTATTAGTAAAAATATTAAATTTTAATTATAAATACGTGATCCTCGAATAATTACTAAAACCTTTAGTAATCGAATGCGGTTTGGAGGGAGCGGCCATTTCAAAAAATCTTTTTCCTTCTGAAATATTGAGCAGGGACTAGAAAAATGAATGAAAATATTGCAAGTGGAGAAATTATTACTGGTGTGGATGCAGAATTTTTGATTACCAAAGAATATTTATGCAGTTATTGAATATATAGTAATTATACAGAAATTCTATATTATTAGACTGGATAATTAATTCATCACTTTCAGGATTGATGAACGTTAGGAGAGTGAGGCATAGCTTGTTCAGTGAAACGTATAATAACTTGTTATCCACTTTCATCCATTGACGTCACTCTACTTGGTAAGTAAAATAGTTGAGGGATGTGGAGTTCACGAATTGGTAGTTGGCCAAATTCAGTGAAATTTATGTTGTGGAACGAGATAAATAGTCGTCGCAACATTATTTCAACCTTATCCAGCTAATCTGATTAAATTTACAACTCAACTCCTATGCAACATGGAAAAGTTTCCAGTACGTTTTCAAAATTTTCTTTGAATTTATTAATCCCGATAAAAAATATAATTTATTTCTCCTTAAGCGAGCCTTTCAATGGGGTCTACTAGCCATACTAATTCTTGGGGTGAGATGCGAAATGGAATACGAGGACCCATTATTGGCCCATATCCCTGAAGTGATTGGTAGGTATCAGCTCTGCCAATGTGATAATTCTTTTTAATAAAACCTGTCGTATTGTAATACATTCCAGACCGACTTCCCCCCTCCAAGTTAAGCGGTGAGTACTATGGCGGGATCCCGATTAATTTTGGAAACACGATAACTCCACTGCAACTCAACAATACTCCGACCTCCCTCCGTTGGAGAGAAGATAAGCCAGGGCAATTCTACGTGTTGATGATGCTAGGTATTATTTATTCTTTACTTTGATGGAGGGATAATCACTGATAATGAGTTAATTTAGATTTGGACGGACCAACGCCGGAAAATCCTACAACTAGCCCCGTAAATCACTGGATGGTGGGAAATATTAAGGGTGGGAAGGACAATTCTTGGCGGAGTGGAACAGTTTTGGCAGAGTATTTCGGACCACGGCTGACGGAAGGTGAATAAAATTTAAGTAGAATTTTCGAATTTGTTGAGAATAAAATTATTTCAATTAATTTCAGAAATGGGCATCCATCGATTCGTGTTCCTCGTATATGAGCAACCCTCCGGTGGAAAAATCGCATTTACTGAGACATCCCAGTGGACCTAATTTGGCACGGATAAATTTTGATTATCGCGCATTTGCAAGAAAGTATGGTCTTGGGGAACCGTTTGCTGTAAACTATTTTCGATCCTTTTTTGTCGCCGGGGAATTTGAAGTTGAAGTTTGATTAAAAAACGTCGATAAGAATACGTGGAAAACGGCTGATGCAAGACGTTACAAGTTTTTGCTTTAATATGTATAATAAATTATTACATTTGCATTATTAGGCAATTTTTTTGGGGGTCGAGCAAGAATGCACCCAGTCTAAGTAGCCAAAGTAATAAATTGCATATGTAAAAAAGCACGGCTAATGCAAATTGTTATAAAATTTGGTCACTTTTTTATTTACTTCTTTCTCATCGTCATCTGCTTTTGGGCATTAAAATTGGAGGCAATTTTACTAATATTTTGGAAAATAATGAACACTATTCAATGATGCAATTATATATTTTACCATCTTGTATTTATTACTAATTTTCAATTTAGCATGAATCTCACATCCAGGTTCAATTTGAGGCGAGTTACTTTTGTAAGGTTTTCTCTCCAAAGTTTTAACTTATTCCTAGAAATATGAACTACTACAGGACAGGTTCCTCTTTGTCCCCGTAGCCATTGAGACGACGGGAGTATGGGGCAAGGAGGGCCTGTCCCTTATCAAGGAAATCGGATCAAGAATCACCGAGATCACGGAGGAGAAGAGGGCAACATCTTTCCTCCTTCAGAGAATGAGTATTGCTGTGCAGCGTGGTAATGTGGCTGCAATATTGGGATCTCTTCCAGCCGGACAAGAGCGGGACGAGATATTTTTATTTTAAATATGCGACGAAATGTAGGTTAATTAGGTTAGTTTTTTAAGCACTCAGCCCAGAAATCAGCCCCGTAGCGAGCCAAAGTCCGGCCTGGATTTTACCTAAGGTACGGCTCCTATAGTATGTATATACTAGATAGATTTAATTTTTTAAATATATGATGCCTACCAAACAATTGTATGTAAAAATTAATGGAATTAATGAATTAGTGCATTTAGGTTGAGTAAATTGAAATAAGGATAATTTGTAATTTTCTTTTCCATGTTTAAATAATATCTGCTACAAAATGAGTAACGCTTATGTTAAATTTATTTTATAACCGGAGATGACCAGACAACTGAAAGTTAAATACATACTTTACGACATTTCGAAATTGCGAACTCGTCTACAATTGCATCATATGACATATTTTCTGTGTACTTATGTTCAATAGCTAAAATACAAAGATTCGATAATCTATCTTGAGCCATAGATGATCGTAGATAGTTTTTGATAATTTTTAGCTTCGAGAATGCTCTCTCATTGGAAGCAACAGTAAAAGGCAGAGTCAAGAATAAAGTCAAAGCAGAACAAGTATTAGCAAATTGATACTGGAGTCCATTGCAGAATAAGATGTTAAGAATATCCAATGCATTAGTTTTCTCCAAAGATTTTCCGTGCTCTAAGAATGGTTCGATAGCGCTTCTAAAATGTTCCATTTCATTTGCAAACTGCACGCCGTCAAAGTCCTGCTCGTATTTATTTACTAAATCTTTTACCGATTTCACTTTAGAATCAGCGTTGAGTTGGCATTATTGAGCACCCCACAAAAATCCGAAATCGGTCACTGCCTTTTGAATATTTTCAAACCGATTTTTGTACTCTTCAATTAGTTCCGCCACCAACTTGTCAAAAAAAATCATGGTTAAATTTATCTTCATTAGACAGCGGGGACTGGTCGCAAGTCTCAGCTTCTATCCGGAAACGTATCGGTCGAATATTTCTGGTTGCTCTATATTCAAATCCCGATTTTTCGTCGACGCCAAGCTGCAACGCTTTAGACTTTGCTACTTCAAGCGACTTGTTGTATCCACAAGTTTGAAATTCCTGCAACCAATTAAGCAATCCCTGCAAATGGTGAGCTGCTCTTTCGATGGTACATGCCTTCTCCTGTAAAGCTTCATTTGCTACATTAATGCTTGAAAGAATTTTGCTCCAAATTGTAATTCCCAGGAGAAATTTAAAGTTAAAAATTTGTTTGAAGTGAGCTATAGCTTCGGCAACCGTTTGAGCATTCACTTGATCGGAATGAGCTAACTCCAACAAAGCTTCACATATTCCATCAAATTCCTCATAAATGCATCTCATTGCTAAGGCCTTGCTTGACCACCGAGTGTTGCTTTGAGATTTCAATGTTAACTTACAAAATTTCTTCATAGCCGACCAGCGAATGGTTGAAGATGAGAAGAATACGTATAAATTTTGAACTTGTCCAAGAATTAATTTCGCGGATGCAGATTTCGAAGCGGCATTCTTGCCAACAAGGTTAAGGGAATGTGCTGCACATGGAATGTAGGTTGCCATCGGGTTGATAAGTTTAATTCTTGCTTGAACACCTTTGTAAATTCCTGACATGTTACTACCATTTTCATATCCCTGACCACGGCATTTCTTGATGTCAATTCTATCCTGCTTGAGCTGGGTAATAATCATTTCGGTGATTTCTTCACCAGTTTTACCGTCAAATCGGATAAATCCAAGAAAGTTTTCCACCACTTCGGAACCAACCTCTGATAAAGAAACTGTTCGAATAATACAACTAATCTGTTCATGGTGTGCCACGTCGGGAGTGGAATCAAGTAGTAGAGAGAAGTATTTACTATTTTAAATATTTTGCAGGATAGAATCACGGACAGCCGATCCAGCAATAGTAATAAATTCGTTCTGAATTTGCGGTGACATGTAATGCACTTTCCCATGCTGGAGACGATTGATGTGAATTGCCAAAGTGGGGTTATGTTTGCTTAATAATTCAATCAGCGAGAGAAATAAACCGCAATCTTGGTCCTTAATATTCGAAGACGATCCTTTAAATGGCAAGTTGTTCTTCGCCAGAAAAACAATGACCTCAATCATACTAAGCAGCACTTTTCTCCAAAAACCGATTTCCTGATGTAGCTTGTCCTGCAGGGTTTGGTCAATAAGTTTTCCATCCTTGAAATCTTTTAAAAATTTGCACCATTTTATTGTTGACTGGAAATGATTCTGACTCTCTTCATGTGTTTTGATTCCACGACTTTGATGAACGAAATCACAAAATCCAACATTTCCTGGCCCATAATTTCCCCACGGTGAGTTGGAGACTGATGAATGGAGTGATCCGAATAAGCAACAGTTAAAACAAAATAAACTGTTAGAAGTGCTGCAGTTTCTTGTTATCTCCCCAAATTTGAATTGATTCGGATTAAATGCGTGATTATTCCGCCTTTGATATTCTTTTCTTTGAAGTTGAACTGGACCTTGTGCAAGTATTTTCGACTTCTGCAAAGGTGTAAGTGGAATTGGGACGTGCTGGGATCTGAGAATATAATTTTCACCTCACATTCTGTATTATTCTCAGCTGTACATAAATAAGAAATCGTGTTAAACATAAGTTATAGAATAAATATTTAATGTCCCTTTCTAATCGTAAATTACCTTGCTCGATACTTGCTGATTTTTTTGGCACGTTTAACATAGCATGTAGTTCGGACAAATTTGCGAATTTATTTCAAGTCCCAAGTCATTCACGTTTTTCTCCTGAACGATGGAAATTGAATTCTCCAGTTCACATGATAAAGAGTCTGGTTGGAATTATTAAAAAAACTTGTTATCGTACAAATTTAATACTTTGCACTTTCGGGATGTTCCCTACCTGTATCCAAGGACGATGTTGCAACATTGATATTTTGAAGTAAGTGCAAATTATTAATTTGATCTTCTTGCACGCGTACAGCTGGCTGATTATCTAAAATAAATATTGGTCATTGTTAAATATATTGTTTACTGAAGTAAAGTTGGCTTATTGGTTATAAGTATAACACGGAAATAAATAGTTATCTGTATACCTTGTGCGACCTCATTATCCTTCGCTGGGTCAATTTTAAAATATTTTGATGCATTAGCAGCCATCTTCTGATTTTTTAGAGCGATCTCCTTTCTCTTCTTCGCCTTCTGAAATCCACTTTCTTCCTTCCGGTGGGCAATAGGTTTGAGGTTAGGATTCGATGGCCGCCCCATTTCGAATTGTAAAAATTTGTTATAAAATAAATATTTTTTCTTTCAGTTTAATCACATGTGAATCTGATTTCCCAACCTACTGTGGATTACTTCGCGGTAAAAGGTGGTTGCTGGGGCAACCCAATATGCAGGCTTTTCATTGATGGTAAAAATGAAAATCAGAAGCTTGATTAAAACGATTCTTGATTTTAAAAATGAGTTTCGATTATACGACTCGTATAATAGAGGCAATTCAAATTTTATCTAGTGCATAGCGCAGTCCGGTACGGCCCTTCGGGCCGTCCGGCCTGGATTCTGGTCTCCACTTAAAACCGGCATCGCTACGGGGCTGCCAGAAATGTTATCGGAAAAGCATAAGTTGAGTTTTTTTTTACATGCAATCGATTCCACATTGTATCAACTTGGAAACATAGACACACCTGTGACTCAAGTGTTAATTAACGTGCACACCTGTCGAATTCATGTCCGCGTAATGAGATAACTAAATGCAAAAAACTTTCAGGCACCGCGGAAGTGTCTCTTGGACAAGTGGATGAATTCAGATGATCACCTATATCTGATTAGGTTTATTGGTATAAATGAGGTGAAGTGATAGAGACACAATATTAACTCACGTCTCAACTCAAGTAATCACCTGATGAGTTTGAACTCATATCATGTCACTTTATTGCGACAAGATGAAATGTCAAAATTTCATATTTAAGTTAGTTTTGTCCCATTTATAGCGAGGTAATTGTGCACGTGTATGTATTTGGCAATAATTAAAATTCCACTTAAAATAGAACAAGATTTGATCTACGGGACATGCTTTTGCTTCATGATAATAATCAGCCCACTAGGTCCAACCAATTATCAAGTGGGGGAATTTGTTGTCCATAAATACGGATTGTCTCAACATAATTTATTCAGTTGCCAATTATTTGCGGTCAAGGTAGAGTAATTATGGACAAGTTTACCGCAATAATGTTGGTCGTCGCGGTTTCTGCCGTGATTTGCGAAAGGAGCGGTAATTTTGAAAAAAATATTAAAACTAAGGGTATACTATATTTTAAATTTACATTTTAGTTCGTATCCTACCAAATGTGCCTTATGGTCCGGATGCGGAGCAGATACTGGATTTGTATCTCCCCAAAAATGAATCGACCAGGGTGGAAAAGGTCATCGTACTATTACACGGCGCAGCCTGGGGAGCCGGTGATAAGGAGGATTTCGCGTCAGTCCCGATTTTGCGGGAGGTTTTACCCAACTTTGTCGTAGCGAATATGAATTATCGACTAGGTAAGAATTTAATACGACAAAAATATTCTTTCACCGCCATACCTTCTAAATTGATATATATTTTACAGACGATTTTAAATGCAAATTTTAAAATGACCACTTATGGAGTAGAATTGATAACCATCTAAAATCCCGCTAATTTAATCCCTCCAATTTAATCCCGCTAGTCGGGCTATTTATCGGTAGTTCATCCTTAATTTTAATTTTAATTTTTAAATTTTTGCAGGGTCCGCCGCCAGCCCAGGTTATCCCAAACAACTCGAAGATATCAGCGGGTATTCTAGGTTTTGTCCGGCCTGTGGAATCCAGAAAAGTACGGCTGGTTGGTATGTTTACATTTTTTATTTATTGACCATTTTTTTCAAGAAATGCAAATATCAAGTGAGTAGGTTCTGAATTATTTCTTTTACTACAAGTAAGATGTGAAATGTAAAGTTAAATACAATTTTATACGTTTCATAAGAATTTTTCCAGACTTTTAAAGCATAGTTTTTAATGGATTAATTTTACTAAAACTAATAATTCAATAGCAATAAAAAAAGTTATTTATCCTTCACCAAATCCAACTAATTGAATGTATCGCCACCCGTTTCCTGCATTTCTGATGTTGACAATTTGATTCGCCTACATTTATTTCTTGCAAACTCGCTAATTATTTCCTTGAAGGATAACTTTTCCGCTCGTTCGCTTTCAATCGATAAAATTGACAGATTGCTTAGTCGATCCTGAGACATTGTTGAGCGTAGGTAATTTTTTATCAATTTCAATTTCGAGAAGGGTCGTTCGTTCGACGCCACGCTAACTGGAAACATCAAGAAAATACGTAAGGCTGTATGACAATTCTCGAACTGCGACCTCAGATTATTCTCAGACAGAATTTTCAGAACGTCCAAAGCAGTACAATTTTGAAGTTGTTTGTCTCCAGGTATAAACGTCGAAACTTCAGATTTTAAAAATGAAACTTCGCATAATAGTCGGTTAAGTGACAAATCTTGGGGGTATTTTTGAGATCTGGACATATTCTCCAAAACCATCTTCTTTCGTCTCACTTAATGTTTTTCCCCAGAGAAATTGGAAATTTGAGCATACTTGTCCCACTGAATCGTTTTTGAAATTCTTACACCAATGCCGCCATTATCTTTTAAAAAAACTCGACCTTGAATTTTTCGACATTTGTTAATGGAGCTAAATTATGTGCGTCGTGATCGCGATATCTAGCAGGGATGGTGTTCCGTGTGGTTCTGTATTGAAATCCTGATTCTAATTCGATTTCCATTTCTTCACATTTCTGTCTGGCTATTTTCACACATGTTGCCCATCCGTCTGTCTTGAATTCTTTTAGCCCGTCAAGCAATGATTGAAGATGTTTGGTTGCCGAATCTACGTTGCACGAAACCGCCTGGACAGCTTTGCTACAAATATTTATTCGATAAAGGATTTTGTCCCAAATTACTAGGCCGAGAGCAAAACGGTGGTTGCAGATGTCGTTGTAACGACTATTGGCGCCTGCGACGGTCTGCATATTCAGATTATCCGAGTCAATCATAAATTGGAGACACGAAATTACTCCCCGAGAATTGATCCAAAAGAACGTGGACTGCGTCAGATTTGGAAGACCAGCGAGTTGCGTTTTGGTTTTTGGGGGTCCGGGTTACGTACTTCTTCAATAAATTCCATCGACTGGTGGATGTCGAGAAAAACAAATATATATTTTGTACCTGGCCAAGTAAAAGAACTGCTACCAAGACCTTCTGCATAGAATTTTGTCCAACAAGATTCAGCGAGTGAGGAATACATGGGATATATTCTGCCAAAGGGTTAACTTCCTTAATTCGAGCCTGAACTCCTTGGTATAATCCTGACATACTGCTGGCGTTATCGTAAACTTGAGCCCGACATTCCAAAATATTTAGTCCATCATCCTCCAATTTTTTAGAAATCATGTCATAAATTTCTAGACCGGTCTTGCCTTCGTAATGAATGAAATCAATAAAAGATTTTTCAATGATGGTGTCGTTTGAATCTGAATGAACTGTACGAATTATTTGGGAAACTTGTTCTTTTTTCGAGACATCAGGTGTGGCGTCGAACATAATGGCATAGAATTTGCGTTGCTCTTCGTAAATTGATTTTCGTAATGATTCTCCGGCGTTAGTGATGAATTCGTTTTGAATATATGGAGACAAATAACTTACTGATCCTTTTTTGAGCCTTGCAATATGAAGGGCTAAGACTGGGTTGTATTTTGCTGTGTACTTGATCAGCGCCAGAAAATTCCCACAATTAGATGAATTGATATCTTTTGAAGATCCTACGAATGGTAATTTATTTTTCGCGAGAAATAAAACGGCATCCAGAATTGAGGTTAATACGTCGATCCAGAACGATATCTCAGCATCCATTTCTTTTTGCAAAGAAGAATCTAATAGTCTTGATTTTTCTAGAAGAGTTGAATATTCCCTCCACTTTAGCACTGAACGAAAATGAGCCGCAGTTTCTTCATGTGACATTATTCTTAGATATTGATTCTTAAATCCATTGAATCCAGATTGGGCGTTCCTGTAGTTTTTCCATGATAATGAACTTGCCGATGAATCCCACAGGCTACAAAATAGACTGTTAGTGGTGGCGCAATATAATAACCAGTCACGATTTTGCATAGTTTTTGTATGGAAATATTTATCGGAGAATCCGTATCCATTAGTTTTCGGGTAGAGTTTTACAACATGTGTGCTTCTCTTTAAGAAATTCATGAAAGGATCAAATTGTTTCTAAAATATTCATGTATTTATTTTATTTCCGAAATTCTAAAGTCAAATCAATTTCAAATATCCTATTTATCTATTTTATGTTATCTTATTTATGTTATCTTATTAGTTATTTTATGTTTACATGTACTATTTTTGCCAATCCCGGTACGGCCGGACCTCCGGTCCGGCCTGTGGACACGTCCACACCCCCCCTTATGGACGTTTACCCACTGGAAGATATCCAACTAGCCATCGCCTTTCTGAAATCGAGCTTCACGGCAAACTTGTCTTTCACGCTGTTCGGTAATTCCGCCGGAGCTCAGCTGGCCATGTTATACGCGTATTGGTGGGACCGTGAGGCGAGAGACATCAAAATTATTGTCGATCATGTCGGCCTCGTCGATTTTGTGGATCCTCCCTATTGCAACAATATTATTTACAGGCCCATACTTTTACCACTTGTCGGACCGTATAATTGTCAGCAGAATCCCGAAAAGTGGAACGAAACTAGTCCTATCATCTACGCCACGGAGAATTCTCCACCAACGATCGGATTTTATGGAGATACCGACATCTTCGTGCCGAATAGTCAGATGGGCATTATTCAGGACAAGTTGGCCCGCTTGGGGGTCCCCAGCGAATTTAGCAAGTATCCCGGAGGTCATGGCGATTGGGTGGATGAGTACCAGCAGGACATGTGGAGTAAGTTGGTCCCGTTTGTGGAGAGGTATTCATAATGGATGGAAATTATTCGGAAAATATTATCAGAAACTGTAACATTTGGAAAAAATTAGGAAAATTGTGGAAAATTTTGTAACATTAAATATTTTTGAGTACAATTTTATTGTGGTTCCATATCTGTAACAAATTTACATTTTCAAAAATTAAAGTGGGTGGCCATCCTACCATTCGAATTTTCATGTCATCAGCTAGTTCCTTTCATGATGCTGATTCTACCTATAAATGGCCATTTTCGCAATGTTTAAAACAAGGCATTTAAAGTATTTCATATTAAGAATATTAACATGGGACTAAATATATGAAACCCTTTGTGAGAGCCATATCCTGTCGCGTCACATCCTAAAACAACAATGGCTAATTAAAAGCGGAATTTGTTCTGTTTCTGGGCTTGGATAAAATGTTCTTGAAACATACGCCATTCAACCATTGACCACTTAATTTATGTATTTCTCTATTAAGTAGAAACTAAAAATGAAATATATACTGATCCTGTCCGTTTTTGCAATCGTGCTACCCGGGGATGGGGTAATGGCGGACAAACCAACTAACCTGCCGGACCTACCTTACCGACATTCAAAATGAAATTTGGAATAAAGTATTACGAAAATGATTAGACTTCTCTTATTAATTTTTAAATTTAAATCCTTAATTAGAGATGGACCAGATATTGACTACACTAGCAAACCTGGTAAGTACCCAATTCCTACCCATTCCTATTTTAGGCCATCATTTCACTCTTGTAGTAGGCAAATATCTACAAGATATTTTTTATCAACTCTTTGCTTCCAGACTTTTCCTTGGATATTTATGTTCAAGGTCATAAAGAGTGCCTAGTCCATGTGAAGGAAATTGGAAATACGTACGACCCCAAGTTCCCAGAAGTTTTCTTTTACCGTCCTAAATCAATGAAGGAGGTTAATCATATTTATATATGCTAGGTTCCCAAATAGTGTTGAACATCTGAATACTTAATAAATACTAATAGGTTTTGATAATTAACATCTACGAGGAGAAGTCACCGGTCGATCGGTAATTCTAATAAAATTTTCGTAGTTATGGTGTACCTTGAGAGTATTAGCTTTCGATCTCCGAATTTTTGACGAAAATCGAAACTATATGTTGGAAACGTGGCCTTTTACTTCCAATGTCTAATCCAAAATCTTATTTCTCGCAAAAATCGGAGTATTTGAAACCATGCTGATAATATTTAATTTCCCCGCATACATCGGATGGAGCAGGTTGAAGTGGATATCTTTTTCCATATCTTAACCGGAATACTCTTGATGACATCAAAAAGTGAAGTTCCAGGAGAAGTTTCCTTAGTAAAAACAAGAAGCTAAGTGTACTGGAACTTTGGTTCATCAATGACCAAAAACTGGAGCACGGTGACCAAGGACTTAGAGCGTATAATGGAACGTCATCATTGTTCATCAGACTGCAAGGACAAGAGACAGTATCAGAGTTAAAAATGGCCGTATTTGTGAAAGAATAAATGATACGATAAATCTACACTATTTTGTATTATTAAATAATTTGTAAAGCGTGGAAACGCAACTCGATTTCCAGTTGGCATGCATTACTCATTTTAAATTACAAGTTTGTATTTCAATAGTCTCTAGTCGTCCTAATCTCCATCCCGCCCACTTTATGAAATTATTATTCTAATTTGTAAGATGAGAAAGAAATGGGGAAAATTGTAGAAAATTTTAGTAAAATTTTACATATCTTTTTAAGACCATACTAAATATAGTTCCAAAACAATACAGTTACACTATGTAAAATTATTTAGTATATAAAGTGGGCTATCTTGCTTTTTGAATTATGATTTTAGTTTTTTTACTCCCATGTAAAAAATGGTGGGTTTAAATTTAAAAAAAACATCGTGTAATAATACGCACAAATGTAAAATTTTCCAAATAAATATTTGACATCCACAGTGAGAGCCATATCCTGCTGCGACGTCACATCCTAAAACATTTTTTTTTTCAACAATGGCTAATTAAAAGTGGAATTTGCTCAGTTTGTGGACTGGGATAAAATGAAAAACATACGACCTTCAACCATTGACTAGTTAAGTTTCGTATTTCTATACTAGAAATTCTGGTAAAAACGTAACATGAAATATATGCTGACCCT